>NW_006399813.1:11729101-11815639 GCF_000299155.1 Elephantulus edwardii | reverse complement strand
AGTAAGTGTACAAATGTCCACTTTGGTCTCAGTTCTATATTCCTTGGGGTATATAACTAGCAGTGGAATAGCTAGGTCATGTAGGAGTTCTATGTTCAATTTTTCTAGAAAACGCCAAATTGCCTTCCAGAACGGTTTTTCACATTTCCACTGATAGTACATGAGTTATTATCTCTCCACATCCTCTCCATGTATACATCCAATACATACAAACACATATATATGTATAACACCACTCTAAAAATCTCTGGAGGTATACTCTGAAGCGTTAACACTTCTTTAAAAAACAACAACAAAATTCTTCTTTAAAAAAAAAAGTGATTACCCTGAGGCTGATCCCTCCCCGAGAGTAGTGTGGTGCGTTGGTTTGGTGGGACTGGCGCTGGGGCTCTGCAACAGTTCCAGCAGGGATTCTGAAGAGAAGCCTGGATTTCAATCTGTAGAATCAGGGTGACTGGTGCAGACTTGATGAAGGAGGTACCATTCTCAACTGTAGCTTAACAGGCAGGATTTTTTTTTTATGAACATGGAGAGAAGAGAATCTTAAGCAGAAGAGAAATCATTAGCAAAGGCCAAAATGAGGAAAAAGTCGACTTTATACAGGGAACAGCTCAAAGTCCTCTTTAGCTGGGCTCTTACTCTTACTACAGAGTAGAGAGGACAATGGCAAAATTTGGTGCATGTCCTTGAGTGCCAGGCCGAGGGTGTTGGACCTAATTAGAAGGCACTTAGCACACAATGGCTCTTCTATTTTTATACCTTAATGAGTCTAGTAACGATTCATTATAATAGTCTCATTAGCCAAACAAGTACACTTGTTGGAATATAAATCCCAAGGGACCCGCAAGCTTCTAGACTCACACAGTTTACCATCAGAGATGTCTGAACACCCTAGAGGCTTGGAGGCCTGAGAGTCCAGCCAGAGACCGCTTTATTATTCTTTACCATCATGTGGGAGAAAGAACACAGGATCCATAAAACATCTCAACACATAGATAAAGGAAGTCCACCACAGAAGGA
This sequence comes from Elephantulus edwardii, assembly GCF_000299155.1. Taxonomy (NCBI): domain Eukaryota; kingdom Metazoa; phylum Chordata; class Mammalia; order Macroscelidea; family Macroscelididae; genus Elephantulus; species Elephantulus edwardii. Next base: position 11,814,619 of record NW_006399813.1, on the reverse strand, counting down.
TAAATACTGTGTGAAACCACACTATAAAAAGTTAAAAGAAAAAAGAAACTCACAGAAAGAAAATTTTTCATAGTTACAAAGATAGAAGACCCTTGGAGGCAGTTAGCACACATCTTTACTAAAACACGGCTTTAACTCTTTTCTGTAGAATGGCTGGTGGATTCAAATCACTGACCTATTGGTTAGCTATGAGTAACCCATCATTGTTGAGTTCCATTGAATCAGAGCCAACCCATAGCTGACCCTCTAGTGGGTTTTCAGAGACAGTTAATCACACAGGAAGAGATTACCCATCCTTCTCCCACAGAGCAGCTGGTGGATTCGAACCGCATGCTTTTGGGACTGCAGTGCAGTTTCTTAACACTAGGCAACCAGAGCTCCCCATGGGTAACCAATATAACCTATGGGTTATAAATCCCAATACATAGTGCTTTATAAAGAAGAGGAAGGCCCTTAACAAGGTGGATTGATGGAGTGAGCAGTGAGTTTGGAAGATGAGGATGGTATAGAATAGGAAAGGTTCAGATCTATTGTTCATAGAGTCATTACGAGTCATACTTGATTAGAGTCACCTAACAACAACAGGACAGAAGGGGAAGCGATGGTAAATCTCTAGCAAGCAAGTTGTTGTTATGTGCCATCAAGTTGCTTGTGTCTCATAGTGACCCTATGTACAGCAGCCCTAAACCCTGCTCTATCCTGGGCCAATCTTTTTGTCTCTGACATACCTACCCCCATTACCCCAGTCACTCAGGGAATCAATCCATCTCATAATGGATCTTCCTCTCCTGCGCTGTCCCTCCACCCTCTCAAGCATGACTTCTCTCTCCAAGGACTGATCTCTCCTTGCAACATGTCCAAAATATGTCAGATGAAGCTTCAGAATCCTGCCTCCAAGGAGCAGCCTGGCTTCACCCTCTCCAGGACTTGTTTGTTCTGTTAGCAGTCCATGGTATATTCAATACTCTTCTCCAGCACTACAGCCCAAAGGCATTACTTCTCCTTCTATCCAAGGAACACACGACTAGAGGAGGGTCAGAGGGGGGTTGGTACTGCTCCATCCTTGGGACCACCCCTTTTTAATTGCCACTGATGACCAGTGACCCCTTTTCCTAGGTTCATGATGCTTGCATCTGCCAGCACAACACTGCTGGCCCCAATTGTGACCGCTGTGCACCCTTCTACAACAACCGGCCCTGGAGACCTGCAGATGACCAGGATCCCCACGAATGCCAAAGTACGAGTCTAGGGTCACCTCCTCCCCTGTGGTGACTTGGGGCAGATGCCAGGCCTTTTGGTCTTTGATAACCTCATCAGGGACATATCCATGCTATTTGAGCTCTCCTTCGGTGGGAAGGGAAAAGATCTGGAGGCATCTCCACTTTCCTCCTCCTTCTCTTCAGCTGGGCCTGCGACTGTCAGGCTCCTCCCCAGGCTGGGAGTCAGGTCTGAGTGCTCCTCTGTTCTGCCCTCTTACTGGTCCTGTAACCTTAAGTAGAAGTTCCTGGATGGTGCAGATGGTTAACATTCTTGACTGTACTGGGCTGATCACTGAAAGGCTGAAGGTTCAAGCTCACCAGCAGGCACCATGGAAGAAAGACCTGGTTATCTACTTTCCCAACAAGCATCCAATTAAAACTCCATAGAGCACAGTTCTACCCTGGTGCGTGTAGGGTTGCTATGAGTCAGTGTCAGCTTGACAGTAACTGGTTTGGGGTGGTTTTTTTTTTTTTTTTTTGGTTTAACTTTAATAAGTTACACCTGCCTCCCAGGGCTTCAGTTTCCCCACTTCCTTCCCTGAGTATACACCTTGCAGGGCAGCTCAGAAACCCTGGTGAGCTGTCATGAGAGCGCTTTACAAATGGCAGTGGTGCTGGTCAAATATATGCCTGATCCTGGACCTCTCCTTCTTAGGGTGTGACTGCAACGGGCACTCAGAGACCTGCCACTTCGACTCAGCCGTGTTTGCTGCCAGCCAGGGCACAAATGGTGGCGTGTGCGACAATTGCCGGGATCACACTGAGGGCAAGAACTGTGAGCGCTGTCAGCTGCACTATTTCCGGAACCGGCGACCTGGCGTTCCCATTCAGGAGACCTGTATCCGTGAGTAGGAGCGGTGGCCCAGGGTGTCCGCTGTCCCTCACCCCTGCCTGCACTGGGAACCACAGTCACCAGGTGACCCAGCCTGCACTGTTGGGTCCCAAAGGCTATCAGGAAGCGCAAAGGCTTGTGGTCAGGACCAGAGAGCAATTGTTTCAACCTAGCCGTGTTCTTCTAAACAAATCATTTAGCCTCCCGGAACTGCCACTCGGTCAGTCCATCAATACATGACCCTTGTATTAGTCTGTGCCAGAAAAAAAAAAAAAGAAAATACAAAACCGTTTACACCACCAAAGAGTACACAGATATTTGGTAATATCGAACAGAAAGAGGAGAAAAGCAGAGGGAGGAAAATGGCATGTCCCGAGCGAGCACCTCTCCTACACCAGATGGGTTTCCAGGGTAGGTTTGGGTAAAGAGAGCCAGGCAGGGCAGTGAAAGAACTTGCGTTTTTTAAATGAGAGAGAGAGTCAGGCCTTTTCTGATGCTCCCACTGGAGCGGAGCCAGAGGACGTCAGGTGACCTTCATGGTAAGGACTCTCTCACTGCTGTCAGTTCAGAAATGGATCACAGCACACCCTCCAGTGCACTTTCAGGCTGTAAATTGCACTCGAAGAGATTGCCCACCTCTCTCCTGAGGAGCTGTTGGTGGATTTGAAGTCCCACCTTTGGGTAATCAGTGCAGCTCCCTGCATCATCAGTGCCGCTATCAGTGTCTCCTAGCGGGAACTGGCAGGGGCAATAACTAGGCCTCTCCATGAGCAAGATGGAAGGGGGTGAGGAGCAACTTTGCTACCTGTCAGCCAGTTCCGTGATCTGTTGTCCACCAGTCCCTCCCATCCTGCCTACCCTCCATTCTGCAGATGCCTGGAGGATGGCTACACGAATCTGACAGCGATGCTAGTGCCAAACTTTGGTGAGCTTCCTAAGACCACGAGGGAAAATCCCGCTGTGTATATAGCTGATCAAGTCCTGCACAGCGGGCCAGCTGGTCCTGTAGCCTCATCCTAATGTTCTTCCTTAGAGGACTCTACGTGCTGGTGGCAGCTCCCTCTGCCCTGCACATGCCACACCGTTATGTATGCAGTGTGACTGACACCACCAGGCAGTCCTCCATCCTCTCTTCCTCCTCACATGTCCACCCGGCAGCCTCCTGCTTATCTTTCCAATTGTCTATTTCTTATTTTCTGTTTTCTCCAACACTGAGACTCTTTGGTTTTATTATCTTTATTTCCTTATTACTTTTTAACGTTATTTAAGAATAATATTTATTTTTATTTACTATTTCAAATCTTTAGTTAATAATAATTTTGTTATTATTTATATTTATTATTATCTTTATTTCTAAGATATTATTATATCTTCTCTACCCCAGTCAGAACAAAACACCACAAAACCAAAACATGACAAAAAACTGCTAAAGAAAAGTTTGACGTGAACATATGACTATAGTGTAATGGAACACTCAAGAGTCACTGGACATGTCCTCAAGAGTTAATGAATTCATATGGGAGAAAGACAATGGGACTGAATCAATGTAATGGGGACCCTCATAATCAGAGGAAACCTTTTGGATGAAGGAAAAGTCTTAGGACTTGAAAGGCATAAAAGAGGTTTCAAAATGGGGGTAATGGGACCACATCATGTTGGTATGATTTGTCTGTGGGAAGAGTGAGCTAAGCCTGGTTTTGAACCCTTTTTCTACCACTTGTTATGTGCCATTGAGTTGCCTATGACTCATAGTGACGCTATAGCTCTGAAGCCTACACTATCCCGAGCCAGTCTCACTGTCTCTGACACACCTACCCTGGTCCCTGGTGACCCCAGTCACTGTGTCACTCCATCTCACCCAGGGTCTTCCTCTCCAGTGCTGACCCTCCACCCTTCCAAGCATGATGTCCTTCTCCAAGGACTGGCAACATGCCCCAAAATATGCGAGATGGGGCTCTTTAAGGTCTGATTCTTAGTTTTTTCATTTGTACAATGGGGATAGTAAAATCCAACTTTCAGAGTTATCAGTGTAATCCAATCCCAGTGCTGCGGAGCGGATTCTCCCTCAGGGTGACCCCACACCAGGCCTCTGAGACTTTGCACCTTTATGGGAGGATCCTGCCCATCTCCCTCCCACAGAGTGACTGGTGAGTTGAAACTTCCGATAAGCACTACGACACTTAGTTAATACGCCACCATGGCTCCTTAGGGTTACCACTAGAGTTATCATCAGTTAGGTTTTATCAACAGAATTAAATGCAGTAGTACTCAGCTCAGTGCTTAGCACATGCAGTTGTTCTGTACCATCGATTCAGAACCCGTAGCTGACCCTCCCTCGAGTTTTCAGGGGCAGTTAATTGCATGGGAGGAGATTGTTCGTCTTTCTCTTGAGGAGCAGGTGCTTTTGTGTCTGGGATTACAGTGCAGCTTCTTACCACTGGGTCACCAGCGCTCCCTAACAACAATGACATTCTTAGCACATAGTGGTTGCTAAATAAATGATGGCACTCAAAAGTGTATCTATAGTACCTAACACGTGCTGAGCACTAGTCCATTCGTTCCTCAGAAGGAGTCTATGAGGACTGTATTGTTCTTATGCTTATTTTTTTTATTTTTCTACTAGTTTATTTACAAAATTCAAATACAAATTTGAACAAATTCTTTCAATTTCTCTCACCCCCCCCCATCAAATTGTACAACCCAATGATTAATTCCCCCAACCCCCTGCACATCCACATCCCTTTGCTTCCAGCCTCTCCCACCCCTCCTGGATCCTTATACTCATTCCATGAGAACAGCCCAAATGTCCAACCACAAACGAATGGATTGAGGAAATTATGGTACATTCACACAATGGAATACTATGCAGCATGGCATGCAGGAACAATAACTTTGTAAATTATTACCTAACTTGGGAGGAACTGGAGAGCATTATGCTGAGTGAACTAATTTAGTCCCCACAGGGATAAATATTGTATAAGACTATTCTTGTCCTTATCCTTGTTGTTCCTTCAGATGAGGAAACTGAGGCACAGGGGGTTAAGTAAAGGTAAACTGTTAGGATGCGGTAGAGTAAAAAGTTGAACTCCGGTGTTCTGACTCCTAGAACCAGCGCTTAACCAATTAATGTGTTGGGGTTTCTTCTTTTCCTTACTTCGGTGCTGCTTTTGTCTCTCAGCCTGTGAGTGTGACCCGGATGGGGCAGTGCCAGGGGCCCCCTGCGACCCAGTGAGCGGGCAGTGTGTGTGCAAGGAGCACGTTCAAGGAGAGCGCTGTGACCTGTGCAAGCCAGGCTTCACCGGACTCACCTACACCAACCCGCAGGGCTGCCACCGTGAGTAGGGGTGAAACTGGTCAAGTGGCTTGGGGCACTGTGCATGGGGACCACCAGGCACATCTCTTGTCTTGCTTGGCACGCTCTCAACAGGAGAAAGCATCTAAAACGGTTATGTGGTGTGGAGGGTGAGCCTAGTGTTTACCTGGAGGTTCAACCTCTCTCCTTTTCACCCAGTGCCAGGTGCTGTGCCATTGATCTCCAGCAGGTGGCAGCATGGGCCCAGGTTGGACCTAGTCAGGGAGGGCTAACGAAGGCAGGCAGCCTCGGTCTGGTGGGAAAGCTCAGTGGCCTGCAAACCAGCCATGTTATCTGGAGGGAATGACCCTACCCAGCTCTTTCCCCAGGTTGGAAGACTCCTCGTTTTTGTGGGGCACCCCCTCAGCAGTTTTTCCTCCTGCAGGCTGTGACTGTAACATCCTGGGGTGCCGGCGGGACATGCCATGTGATGAAGAAACTGGACGCTGCCTATGTCTGCCCAATGTGGTGGGCCCCAAGTGTGACCAGTGTGCACCCTACCACTGGAAGCTGGCCAGCGGCCGGGGCTGCGAGCCGTGTGCCTGCGACCCACGCAACTCCCTCAGCCCCCAGTGCAACCAGGTGCTACATGCAGGGCAGTTGGGGGGGGGTGTCTGGAGGGAAGGGGTCCTCCTACCATCACCCCTATCTCCACTACACTGCACTTCTGGGATTTTTTCAGAGTCAGAGAAGATCATCAAATGTCCCCTCATTCTGGCTCTCAGCTTTGACGATACCCTCTTTGATTCACGCCTGTCCCTGCTGGGACGTATGCAGGGTGCACCGGCTCTGTGGTCATTGGGGGCTGGCCTCTGTCTGCTGACCAGGGATTGGGGGCTCAGTCCGCAGCAGCAGGCAAGGAGGAGTTTCTAAGAGCAGCTCCCTGATCGCACAACCCTGTCCTCCCGCAGTTCACAGGGCAGTGCTCCTGTCGGGAAGGATTCGGAGGTCTGAAGTGCAACACAGCAGCCCTCCGTCAGTGTCCAGACCAGATGTATGGAGAAGTGGGCGCCGGGTGCAGAGGTGGGTGCTGACAGCGGGAAGTGTGGGAGGAGGAACACAGGGAGCCCGTATGAACATGAGTGGTCATGCATGTCGTGTCTATGTGGCCATGTGCGCATATGTGTGGTTTGTGTTATCTGTGTGGTCATGTATGGACATGCATGGTAATGCATGTGTGCTCATATATATATGCATGTGCATGAATGTGTATGACATATATGTTCATATATTAATATGCATAACCATGTGCGGAAAAACATGGCCATGTATGACAGTCATCGTCATGTATGGTTATGCGTGATCACATAGATATGCATAGTTACAGATGAGTATGCATAATATGTGTGGTCCTGTAGAGATGCGTGTGGTCATATATGTTAGGTGTGGTCAAGTGTAGATGTGTGGTCATGTAAGGCTATGTGTGGTCATGCATGATACCTGGTCATGCATGATACATGATATATGATAATGTATGGTGTGTGTGGTCATACATGATATATACATCCATGCATTTTAAGTATGATCATGTGTGGATATGTGTGCTCACCTAAGATGTGTGTGATCATGTATTACGTATGTGACCATATATGATATGTGTGGTCATGTGTGATGATGTATGGTGATCTGTATGATATATGGTCATGTATGGTATGTGTGATGAGGGCGGGCAGCCTCTGAGCACTGCCCGTGGCTGAGCTCCATGCCCAGCTAGTCTGGTGTCCTCCCAGCTCCTTGGACAGGAAAAGCCAAGTTGCCCCATAGTAGGTGGCTACTTCCCCCTGTGTCCCTGAGAAAGGGTGCTTTCTAGAAGCATCTGCAGGGCAGTTGCAGGAGGAAGAAGATGGCTTCTGTCTTCATAAGTGGAAGAAGTGAATCCTGGGAGGAAAGGCGTGAGTTTCCCAGAGAGTCAGTCTGAGGCAATAAGAGAGAGCAGGACTCAGGGTCGCAAACCTGCATCTGACCTCAGCCCAGCCCTGCCTTGCTCAGTGACAGCGGGAGGGCCACTCCTCTGTTTGGCCTCAGCTTCCTCCTCTGTGGAAAGAGAGCTGCCATTCCTGACCTCTGGTTGCCTCAGTTACCTCATCTGTGGAAATGGGAAAAGCAAAACTGTGAACTCATAAAGGGAGTGGCTGGCTGGTGCATACGGATAACATACTGCACTACTGTGAAGTGGTTAAGTTCAAGTTCACTCAACAGCCTCTTGAAAGAAAGGCCTGGTGACCGACTTTCAAAAACTTAGCTGTTGGAAACCCGGTGGAGCACATTCGACTCTGACATGACCTGGGCTGGTGTGAGTCACAGCCACTCAGCGGCAGCAACTTTTGTTTGTTTGGACTTAGAGAGTGGCAGTGAAGACCAAAAGTGAGTGTGTGTGTGTGTGTGTGTGTGTGTGTGTGTGTGTGTGTGTGGCTTAAATGCACGTTGTTGATGTTGTTGTGTGCTGTTGAGTCAGACCCGACCCACAGCTGACTGTCCAGCAGATTTTCAGAGGCAGTTAATCACACCGGAGGAGACTGCCCATCTTTCTCTCGTGTAGCAGCTAGTGGATTCAAACTGTGTGCCTTCGGGATTGTAGCTCAGTTCCTTACCACTCGGCCACCAGACCTCCCTTAGATGCACACACCCAGAGACACAAAACCCCCCAGAGTAAAACCTGTTGCTAAGTCAGCAGACGTGAGCTCTTTAGGGCTTCTTGGCGTCATCCTCCAACTGGTCTCTGTCTTTTTCTCATGGCCGTTGAGTCAGAACTGACTCAGAGCTGACCCTCCAGCAGGTTTTCTGAGGCTGAGAATCATGTGGGAGGGAATTGCCCACTTTTCAAATAGCCAGAGAGCAGTGCAGCTCCCTATGTACTGCCTCACCAGAGCCCCCTAGTGGAGAAAGAATTTTTTGTGCCCCCCAGAGATGCCTGGCACACGGGAGGCACAAAGTCGGCATATGCTTCTGTCATTGTTGTTTCAATGATTGTTACCTAGGCCTCGGAGTTGTGTAGGAGGACCCTGGGCCAGACCTCTTCATACACCTTCTGTGTACCTGACACTCAACCTCTGACCGTCCTTTCTTCCTGACCCTAGCCTGTGACTGTGACTTCAGGGGAACTGAGGGCCCTGGCTGTGACAAGACCTCGGGCCGCTGTCTCTGCCGTCCGGGCTTGACTGGGCCCCGCTGTGACCAGTGCCAGCGAGGCTACTGCGATCGCTACCCGGTGTGTGTGGCCTGCCACCCTTGCTTCCAGGACTATGACGCAGACCTCCGGGAACAGGCCCAGCGCCTCAGCGGCCTCCGCAATGCCACTGCCAGCCTGCAGCCTGGGCTGGGCCTGGGGGACCGAGGCCTGGCCTCCCGCATGCTGGACACAAAGAGCAAGATTGATCAGATCCGAGCCATTCTCAGCAGCGCCTCAGCCACAGAGCAGGAAGTGGCCCAGGTGTCCAGTGCCATCTTCTCCATCAGGTGACTCCCTCTTGATTCTGCTTCGTGGCCTTCCACCAGGGCACGTGTTCCCTTCTCACACGTGTGTGGCCTTTTACTGCTCCCAAGGCCTTGTCTCGTATGCATTCTCTCTGGTTTCACCCCAGTCTTGTCATGTTAACGCAGCACTTGTTAGTACCTCCCTTTTGCAGATGAGGAAACAGAACAAGGGGTGACATGACAGTGTCCTGTCCACAGAGGGTCAGAGCCAGTGACAAGGACCCCATCTTACATCTTCCCGAGCACACACACTACCTGTCAAGAGCATCAGCTTTGGATTAGTCACCCGGTGGAGGGCATCAGAGAGGCAGGGGCTCTAAAAATAAATTCTGTTTGCCTTTGGAATGGAAGAGTTCCCACCCACATCCCCTCCCACCAGCAGAGGCCACCGTGGTGCTGAGCTTTGGTTCTGGAAGATACTATATTTAGTTTGCTTTCCCAGCGCTGGCTGGCTGCGGGTGCACAGAGCTGTCCAGGTGTGTGATTGGCAGCAGGGAAGAGGCAGCCTGAGGAGAATGATAACTGAGGTGCCGAGTGACACCACGGTTACTCATGGGTGCTCAGGAGCTGACTTTTGGAGGTTCTGATGGAGCTTTTAAAGAAGCTAGAGCATTGGGATCTATTCATTCCCTCACTGCACACTTTTTTTGAGCATCTATTATGAGTCAAACGATGCACTGGATGTTAAGCACTTAAAATTAATATGATACAGTCTTCTCCCTCAAAAAGGGTCCCACTGGGGAGGCAGACAGTGACTCTAATGTGACACTCACTGCCTTCGAGTTGGTTCTGACACATAACGACTTCTGGGTTTCTGAGTCTGTAAGAAAGAGATTGCCCCTTTTACTCCCACGGAGCTGCGAGTAGGTTTGAACCGCTGCCCCTTTGGCTAGCATCCCGATTCCTTATGTATTACACTACTAGCATGTAATGTAATACATATTACAAAAGACGGCAGTTACCTCTCCTACAGAGAGGCTGCCCTGAAGGCTTCTTGAGGGAGGTGCTGGCTGACCTAAGTTGCAGGAGTTGAGTTGGCCCCTCACAGCCATCGCTATTCTGAACCTACATGTGGGGAGGCAGTCCCAGGCCTGAGCAAAGCTATGAAGTGCGAGGTTGAGAGTTCAAGGCAAGGGAAGGGAGCGCCAGTGCCAGGTGGGGTTGCAAAGGGCGTGGAAGAGAGAGGAATCTCCGCCTTCTCTTTGGTCTGGAACCCTCCTGGGGTGGAGATGATGGTGGCAGCAGCTCTGAGGCTTGGAGCTGAGCAGATGTGGCCTCCAGGGCAGAGCTGGTGACTGAGCAACTCCCCTTTGGAGGGAGCAGGGAGACAGGCCCAACCACTGCCCAGGATCATATTCAGCCTATAGTTTCTCTGTCTGTAGTCTTAGCGGGATAGTTCTGTCCTCCCCCCTTTTTCCTGCTTAGCCCTGGTTTCCTCAAGAGAATGAAGGCTGGCCCTAAGGGAGGAACTTCTGTTTGAGTGAAAACCCCTCTCCCTTCTCAGGCGGAATCTCCAGGGCCTGCAGCTGGAACTGCCGCTAGAGGCGGACACTCTGTCACTCCAGGGGGACCTGGAGAACCTGGGCCGAAGCTTCAATCATCTCCTCGTTCTGTACCAGAGCAAGAGGCAGCAGTTTGAGAAGATAAGCAGTGCTGACCCTTCAGGTGAGGCGGGCCTTCCCTGCTCCTCTCAGCCCTGTCCATCCCGCCGCTGGGCCGCTCAGCCCCTTTCCCTCTTCCCACAGGTGCTTTCCGGATGCTGACCGCAGCCTACCAGCGCTCATCTCAGGCGGCCCGGCAGGTCTCTGACAGCTCCCGCCTGCTGCTGCAGCTCAGGGACAGCCGGAGAGAGGCCGAACAGCTGGAGAGGCAGGGGGCAGGAGGCGGAGGTGCCAGCGGCCCCCAGCTCGCAGCCTTGAGGCAGGAGATGGCTTCCTTCCCTGACCTTACACCTGCCATCAACAAGGTGGGCTCTGGAGTCTCACTGCCCAGAGACACTCCCCCGCCCCAAGCTTGACCCATGTCACAGCTACTGCCACACATTTCCTAGCAGGGCAACTCCCACCCGCAGTGAGAATACACACCACTCCTCTGCCCATGCCCACCCTTGTGCCCCTAAGGGTGTGCTCTCTGGTTGCCAAGGAAACACATTTGTAATGCCCAGTTGCCATGGAGATGTCTAGTTGGTTGTTTTCTGGGTGTGATTGTTGAGGAGCCTTGGGGTGCCTTTTAGACAGTCCTCCTCTCTCTCCATAGCTTTGTGGCAGCTCCAGGCAGACGTCTTGCACCCCAGGAGCATGCGCTGGTGAGCTGTGTCCCCGTGACAATGCCACAGACTGTGGCTCCCGCTGCACAGGTGCACTGGCCAGGGCTGGAGGAGCCTTCCGGACAGCGGGGCAAGTGGCCAAGCAGCTCCAGGGCTTCAACACCCAGTTCCAGCAGACCCGGCAAATGGTAGGTGCTGTGAAGATGGGTGGAAAGTCTCGGGAGGTAGAGGAGATAGAACCCACTGAAGGATTTCAAGTTCTGATAGAGTTTTGGTAAGGTGGTGCCCTGTTAGGCCAAAGGCAGACAGTGAATCCTCTAGCTGCTTCTGGGAAGAAAGATGGGCAGTTTCCTCCTGTGCAATTTCCAGCTTCTGAAAACCCCCTTGAGGATCAGCTCTGAGTTGGTTTCTACTCAACAGCAATCAGTGAGTTTTTGGGATTAACACCCAAAGGTGTTAGGCAACTGACTCAAAGCCCTATTTTAACTGAGAGTTTGCAGCTCATTTGTATTGGGCTTTTCTGTGACAGACACACCATTTTTTCTAGGGTCAAACTGTATTCATTACAGATACTTCCTAGGCAGGCCTTCGGGTAGAGAGTGGCTCCTGGAAGCCTTGGGTGCTACTCTGGGGCTTCCTGGGGGTAACCATCCTGACCCCTAGTGTGTCCACAGATCAGAGCCGCTGAGGAAGCCGCCCTGCAGATCCAAACAGATGCTCAGCGCCTAGAGACCCAGGTGAGCACCAGCCGCTCCCGGATGGAGGAAGACATCAGACGCACCCGGAGCCTCATCCAGCAGGTCCGGGACTTCCTCACAGGTGAGCCTGGGCTCTATCCTGCCCACTCTTATGTTGGGGTCTGGCCAGCCTGTCATCCTCACATCCAGCTACTCAGTCGCTATCTTGCTCTGGTCCTTCATTTCTTGACTCTCGTGTAGCTGTTCTGAGCTGCCATCCAGTCCTGGTCAGGACCACTGCTGTGGACTTCTACTGAACCCCTCATCTCCACTCCTGCTCTCTTACAAGCCATTCTCCACATAATAACCTCAAACAGCTTTTGCCAGCATAAATTGGATTGTATACCTTTCTGTCTTAAAACCGCTGAAGAGTAGCTTTATCTTTTTATCTAAAAATTTGAATTCCTTATCTTGTCCTCCATATCTGGCCTCTGTCCACCTCCTGCACGTGTCCTTGATCTCCTCCCTGTTTCCTTTTTCTCTGAATTTTGAACATGCCAACCTCGTGATTTTGACATGCTATTTCCCCACCTGGCGTGCTCTCCCCAAGGCTACTGCTTCACCTCTCAAAAAAATTTCAAAAGACTGACATTCTATGAAATGCTTTCTCTAGCCATTACGGAATGACATGAGAAATTACTAGCAGAAGGAAAAACAGAAATTTTATTATACCATAGGGATTAAATAACACACTATCAAACAATCAACAGGTCAAGGAAAAATTCAAGAGAGAAATTGGAAAAAAAAAAAAAAGACCACCACCAAAAACTTAAAGTTGAACAAAAGTGAAAATGTATGCCTAACTCTCGAGATGCAGCAAAGACAGCACTGGAGGTAAATTTATAGCAATAAAAAGCCTACACTGAAAGAGAAGAGAGATGGTAAGTCAGTAGCCTAACTCTCCAACTTATGAGATTAATAAAAGAAGCAGAAGACAGGAAATAACAAAGCTCAGAGTCTAAATCTACTGCTGTTGAGTCTATTCTAACATACAGATCCTGTAGGACAGAGTAGAACTCCCTGTAGAATTTCCAGGTTGTCCGTCTTTACAGACAGAGATTGCTATGTCTTCCTCTTGTAGAGTGACTGGCAGGTTTGAACCACTGACCGAATGGTGAACAGCTGAGTACTTAACCACTGTGCCAGCAAGGTGGAAAGAAATGAATGTCGTGTGCCCAGGGAAGCCTTTCTTGACCACCCTATCTGTTCATCTTCTTCCTTCCCCTTCCCCTTCACTGCCTCTTACTGCATTACGGCATGGCTTATGCTACAAAGAGCCTGGGTGGCACAGTGAGAGCTCAGCTGCTCACTGAAAGACTACAAGTTCTAATCCACCTGGTGGCTCCACAGGAGAAGTACGAATAGTCTGCTTCTGGAAAGACTACAGCCCAGAAAACACATGGTCTTATTGTTCTGCTCAGTCACAAGGGGTCACTACTATGAGTCAAAATCAGTTCAGTGGCCCCTCGCAACACTCAGGCTACACGGTTATAGAATTCACTGTCTGCTGTTTATCACTTCAAACTAGTGTCCTGTCTGTCACTTCACTAGACTGTAAACTCCAGGAGGGCAGGGATCATTGTTGCCTTGTCAGCACCTCAGTGAGCTCTGGTGGTGTGTCTTGTTGGGAGTTACCCTGCTAACCCAAAGGCCACACCTCTCAGTGGTTCAAATCCATCTGTGACTCTCAGGAGAAAGATGGTGGGCGCCTCGCATGCGATTTACAGCCTCCATAATCCATAGGAGCATCAGCTATTGATTGATTCTGCCTTGATAGATTTGAGCAGACTACCAGCCTGAAAAAAGGCACCTGACGCTTCTTGAGCAAAAGAACGGCCCTCTCGCCTGTTGTCCCGGGAGTTAGAAAGCACTGGGTAATGGAAAGAGCCCCTGATTTAGGTCTCAGGAGACCTGTGTGACTTGGGTCGGTGCCTTCTCCCTCAGCTTCCTCTTGCCTCTGAAAGTCAGGACGATAGTATTTCACAAGTTGATTCTGGGAATCAAATAACTGATGTAAAATGTGTTTTGAAAAATTAAAAGTGCCTTAGGAATGTGAGTTGATATTATTAGATTCCAAGTTCCTGCCAGGAAATTTGCTTGGCTGGGAGCCCAGTTAATATAAGCTGAGGGCTTGGTGTACCCACAGTTACTCTTCTTGCTACTATGAAGGTACCTTTGCCCCAGATGGTCTGGAGCCCCTCCTGAGTGCTGGCGGCAAGTCAGAGAGAGACAGGAAAGGTGCACGTCGTCCTGTGACTGGCCCAAGATCATGTGGGGTCAGGCCTCCTGAGAGGTCCACATTGGAGGAGCAGGGCATCTAGGGGACACGAATGGTGCACAGCCGACATGGATCAGACATGGATTGAGTCAGCCCAGTGCGGTCCGGTGACCACCTGCCCTGGACGAGCCTCAGTGGGGACCTGGCCTCCGTGGATAGGACCAGAGTTGGAAGTCTCTTTTCTAGGTTACAGCCAAGGCAGTGAGTGACTGAGCAGCGGGTCACGTTCTGTCCTTCAGGCATAATTATGTCTCATTCAGATCAAGTCCTGTGATGTAGGCAGAGACACAGAAGCAGCCGAGCCTGAGATGGGGCTGGCACGGGGGAAGGGCTGTGTCTAGGAGGGGGGGACCTGGACCTGAAAGGATTGTCACACTCACAGTAACTGTGTGAGTTCTAGAGTCCTGTTCTGTGAGGGGCTGGGTACCAGGTCCTGATGACAGGCCAGGTCACACCAGGGAGGAAGGAGGCATTGACTTTCTCAGTTCCTCAATGTCCTTGATAAAATAAGAAGGCTGATTGCTATCAAGTGGATTCCACCTCACGGTGACCCCTTACCCCAACCTGTGTGTCAGAAGAGTATAACTATGCCCTGTCGGCTTTTCTTTCTTCCTGAGATGCTGATGGCATGATCTGTTTGTACTCCCAGGGACTCTAGCTCTGCCCTTGCTTTCGGACACAAGTTTGGCCCCTAAAACTCTTGGTAATAGATTATTTCATCAGCTTCTTTCAGGTTAGAGGTAGACAGTCCCATTGCACAGATCAGGAAACTGAGCTCAGACTTGCCCCAGGTTGCTTGAGCAGGAAAGGTGAAAGTTGAATCCAGAATCCTTTCAGTCATTCATTCCCTCCACAAATACTGCGTGCCTCTGAGTGCCAGGGCACGTGCTTGGAGCTGAGGACAACACAAAGTCCTTGTCCCCATGTAACTTGCCTTCTAGGAGGGAAGAGACAAGGGAGCAGATCAATGAGTTGACAAGTGCCAGGAGGAAGCTGGCCCTGGCCTGCGGAGGAAGAGTGCCACGTAAAAATTGCAGTGCTAGATTGAGTGGCCATCAAAGGGGTCACTGAGCAAAGACCTGATTCCATTTTTCCACCTTTATAAAAAGTGAGCATACGGCCCCCAGGAAGGGCGTGTGCATGGAGTCTCATTTCCAGGGAAGCAGCTCTCAGTTCCTGGCCATTCTCCTTAATTTAGGACCGATTATGCATATACTTCAGCATTGTTTCGCACCAGCTGCCTGGCACCACCTCCTCCCTCCAGCCTGCAGCTTCCTGTGGCTCCAGACACTTAGGTGCCACAGCTGTGCTGATATTCTCCTCATACACCATGGGGTTCAGGACCGTCACCTGCCCACATTGTCCCCCAGCATCCTCACGGTACAGGGCCGGAGGCTGCCTGAGGGAAGTGGCAGTTCCTTGGGGCACAGGGAGTAAGGACCACCATCTGCCCCTTCCATGGGACTCTTCTACTTGGACCTTTAAAGAGATGGGGTGGGTTCTCCCAAATCTCAAGGCCATCTGTCTTCCAGACCCTGTCACTGATGCAGCCACCATCCAGGAAGTCAGTGAAGCCGTGCTGGCCCTGTGGCTGCCCACAGACTCTGCTACGGTCCTACGGAAGATGAACGAGATCCAGGCCATTGCGGCCAGGCTCCCCAACGTGGACCTGGTGCTGGCCCAGACCCAACAGGACATTGCTCGGGCCCGCAGGCTACAAGCTGAGGCTGAGAAGGCCAGGTACAGCCCGGGCCCTGAACTTCTCTCCTGCCTGGGCTCAGGCTGGTTTTTTGTTCCCCAACCCTGTTTCTGGGAGCAGGAGAAGAGCCTTGGCATATCAGAGGGCACAAAGGACTTGGCGGGGCAGGCCGGTATTTATTGTGGTTGGTTGTTCCTGTGGTTGTTTACATCATGCACAGGTTCTAAGTTAATCTTTGCACGCATGGCCCTACCTTCCCTATTGGAACTTTGCCCTAAGTGGTTTTGTATGTAACACCCACATTTGTTGTTTGAGGGTGTTGTAGCTACTGAGTTAGTGTTCCCTTGCCTGTTCGCCTCGGCCTGGTGAGGGAGGAGACCCACACACTGACTCGCTTGTCTGCTCCTCTGCCCACGCCTTGCCCTTCACTCCCTGTGTCCTAGGTCCCGTGCCCATACCGTAGAGGGCCAGGTGGAGGACGTGGTGGGGAACCTGCGGCAGGGGACCGTGGCCCTGCAGGAGGCTCAGGACACCATGCAGGGCACCAGCCGCTCCCTTCGGCTGATCCAGGAGAGGGTCGATGAGGTGAGGTGAAGCAGTTCCTTCTCCCCTGCCCCTGTTCCCCCCATATCTGGGGAACGAACAGCCAGATATAGGTCAGGGTATAGAAAGTGTCAGAAACAGAATGATGGAAACTGGACTGGAGGCCGTGAAGAAGGAGGGGGACAAGCGTGGGCGTGACTTTGAGGTGTTGACTTTTCTGGTCTGTATCTAGCATGCAGAAGCTGGGGTTGGACTCTGAGCCCCAGTGGGGTCCTCTGAGTGGGAAGGGGAGGAGGCCTGGGTGCCAGTGGGACAGAGGACTGGGAAGAGGGCCATCTGTGATTTGCAGGTGGGAGAGAATCTTGTTGCCCAATGAGTCAGAGAGGTAAGCGGGGAGTCAAAGGCCCCCTACAAGCCCCGTCCACTTCCCTGTCTTTCCATAGGTTCAGCAGGTACTTGGACCAACAGCAAAGCTGGTGACGGGCATGATGGGGCAGCTGAGTGGCTTCCAGGCACGGATAGCGGAACTCCGCCGCCAGGCTGAGCAGCAGCGGACACAGGCGGGGCAGGCCCAGCAGCTCGCTGAGGGCGCCAGCAAGCAGGCATTGAGTGCCCAGGAGGTACAGGGCGTGGTGGAATAAGGGTGGTGCAGAGAAAGAGAGCCCCGGGGGGTCCAGAGCCAGGGAGGGCTGATACACGATGGTCAGAAGCAACTAGAAAAGAACAAGAAGGGGTCTCACATAGAACCCAACTTGAAAGTTTTAAATTCTCCCCTGCCGTCCAGTGGCTGCCTTCAGTATAGCAGTTTCAGGGATGCTGCAGGTGATCTTGGCCCGTACCTCTTTTACAGAGGAGGCGCTGACTTGTCTAGGAGATCAAAGCTTATCTACAAGGTCTCTAGAACTTGTTACTTGGTACAGGAACTCAGGCTCTGTCTTGGTTCTCCAGAACAGATATAAGGACTTTACTGAGCCTGCCCAGGGCCCCAGCACTATAGGAAACAGACCAAAGAGCAGTCCTGCATGCCTCAGGCCATTTACTTTCCCCAGAGCCTTGGCCCTTATAGTTCCCGCAGTGGCCTTGCTGCCAAGTGTGCTGTTAAGTGACATCTTTGGATTTGACCTTGTGCTGGAAGTGAAGTGGGTAAAATGATGGGAGGAAAGGAAACACAAGAAGTTGAAGTAAAAGTCTATAGCCTAAGGGTTTTATGGGCAAAACAAATCTATGAGGAGATAATAAGCAGTGGTTGCTGAGTTGGCGCTTCTTAACAATGACCTGTCATGTGTGAGAGAAGAGCTGTGTTCGAGAGAGTTTTCAATGGCCAATTTTGTGTTTGTTTTTTAATCTAGTAGAGTTTTTTAACTATTTTTAAATTTGTTTTTTAACTGGCTTACTTACAAAGTTCATATATGTTGTTTTTCACCCCGGATCTTTCTCCTTTCCTTTACCCATCCCTCTTTCCACCCTTCAAATCATGCGATCCTATGATTAACCATTCTGCCCTCTGTCCATCCTTCACCCCTCTGGTCCCCTCTCTCCCTTAGGTCCTCATACTCATTCCACAATAATAGTCTTATGCAGTATTTGTCCTTATGGAACCGAGTTAGTTCACTCAGCATAATGCTCTCCAGTCCCTCCCATCAATGGATGACTTTTTTTAAAAATAGATCATCCGTTTGTTTTTTTTTCTCTTTTCTTTTTTATTCACCAGGCTTTTCTAGGTGGGATCAAACATCCAACCTTCTTCTTAGCAGATGATGTTTCCATTGTCTTTAGGGAGTATTAGGAAGCAACATCTCATTGTTGGGTGATAACAAGTGTTTAGAGCCTGGGTCTTTGGTACTTTGGTTGATGCGAATGACGACACGTTCTGCCTTTTTCCAGGGCTTTGAGAGAGTAAAGCAGAAGTATGCGGAGCTGAAGGACCGGCTGGGTCGGAGCCCCTTGCTGGGGGAGCAGGGCAGCCGGATTCAGAGTGTCAAGACAGAGGCCGAGAAGCTGTTTGGGGAGACCGTAGAGATGATGGACAGGATGAAAGGTGAGAGGGGCATTGAGCGGCTTGGATTGTAGGACATAACTGAAGGCTAGTCCTGGTCAGTGTTACTGAGGCCCACTGCTCATGGAGTGAGATTAGTCAGGATTTAGTGGGCTCATAAATCTGAGGATCAAAGGAAGGCTGTGGGGGATGCCCAAGACTTGGCCCTCCCCTCAGGGAGTTGGTAATCCACATGGCATCATGGTTTTAATTTCTTGCAAGGTGCATGAAACTTTATTTCATAGAAAAAGGCAACCTGAAACAGGGACCTGAATACTAAGAGCTCTAGATACTCAGAGGAGAAAGGGTTTCTTTTGCTGAAGAATGTTCAGTGAAAGTAATGTTCCCCAAAGATCAGACTAGAGATGGACACTGAAGAAAGTACAGGTCTGGGAGGGACTGAGAGAATGAGAAGGGGCATGAAGATAGGATGGCTGGAAAGAACAAGGCCTGCCCTGAGGAAGGGGTCAGGGCTCACTCTCGAGAAAGCAGGGTTTGTGAGGAGGGGGACTGTGGAAGAGGTAGAGTCTGTGTAGACATGGCTGGCTCTGTGGCCAAGAGGGGAAAACCTTCTGTTGTGAGTCAAATCCAACTCATAGCGACCCTCCATCAGTTTCTCAAGGTTGTAAATCTTCACTGGAGAAGACTGCGCAGATTTCTCCTTTGGAGTAGCTTGGAGATTTGACCAACACGTAGCGTATTGTGCCACTGGACTTCTTTGCCAGGAGAGCAGACCTAATTCTAGCTGCAGTGGGGAACCATTGAAGGCTTCTCTATCAAATATCCTAAAGAGTGATGGGGTTCACTTAGAAGGGGGCCAGGGACCTCCAGGAGCCAAAGTCACAGCTCCAAGATATGATGAGGGGATCACTGGACTAGTGTCTCTGGTGAATACCACAGAGTGTCTGAATTTCAGTAAAATTTAATCACAAAAATCTCGTTGGGTATCCAGGTGGACACCCTGGAGAAGGGTGGGTTGATGGATGAGTTGAGCAGATGTGAGGCTATGACTGACCACATTGAAGGGCAAAGCCAGAAGAGCTGACCTCAAGGAAGGAGCCCAAGGTCTCTGCTTGTCATTGCCTTTTCCATTAACCCTTACCATGAAGATAAAGAAGGTGCATGTTAAGTGTATAGTGTGTGGGTGATCCATAGCTAATTCAAACTTATTTAATTCAATAGTCAGTAGGCCTATTGTTCTAAGGGAATCGCAAAAGTCTAACAGGATGTCCGGAAACAAACTGGATAAAATTAAATAAGAAGAAAAGAGAACTCATAGGTGTGGTCTGGGCCTGAATTTATGAGCACACTGCAGGAGAGGTCTGACCTCTCATTGACTAATGCTGCTGCAAATTCTTCCTCACCGGTAAATGGTGAGCTAACATGAGCTCTTATCCACCTGAAGAAGACCCTGACATTTTAGTAACTGTGAATTCGATGTAAGCTAGCAGTGGCTTGCTATTGCCAAAAGAGCTAATCAAAAGTTATTGTTGTTGTTAAGTGCTGTCAAGTCATAGGCGACTCATAACGACCCTATCAACAAAAGACCTGAACAATTATATAACTTTTATAGTTTCTCCAAGTTCATAGAGTTTCTGGAGGCAAACTCTTTCGAAAGTGGTTGCCACTCATGTTTCTAAGCTTGCTTTAAAAAGTAAGCAGCCAAAATGAAATGAAGTACAGCTCAGGGATGATAGTAAATAAATTAGCAACTGTTATGACATACACCCACCACCCAGAAAAGGCTTAGATCGTGGCAAGGGGCACCTATTAGTTTGCATGAATTTATCTTTAATTGCTAGATTTTGGGGAGAATCACTGATATGTGAGCCATGAAGAGGAGATAGCAGCGATGGAAGCATTTTAGTATTTTACTAGATATGTCCTGGAAAGAATGCGGCCAGAGTGCTCCTTGGAGGCAAGGATCACGAAGCTACAGCTTTCATACTTTGGACATGGAGCAAGATGAGGCTTGGAAAGGGACATCATGCTTGGGAAGATGGAGGGTCAGAGAAGGACAGGATGGCCCCCAATGAGATGGATTAACACTGTGACTTCAGCAACGGACTCAAGTGTCACAGAGATGATGATGATGGCACAGGAAAGAGCAGGCTTCAGGTTGGCTGTTCATAGAGTCACTATGAGTCGTACTTGACTCAACAACACCTAACAACAACAGGTCAACATGAGATGATGATGATGATGATGATGGCACAGAATAGGACAGGGTTCAGATCTGTTGTTCATAGGGTCAGTATGAGTCATACTTGACTCAGTGCCACCTAGTAACAACAACAAAACAGAGATACTGAGATGAAGGGTTTTGCCAATAATATCTCTCAGCATTAGGGAACCCTGATGGCTTAGTGACAAGAAACTGCTTTCACCCAAAGGTCCATAGTTCAAATCTTCCAGCTGTTCCATGGGAGAAAGATGAGCAAACAACTCCCACGGGATTTGCTGCCTCTGTAAATTGGCTACAGGGTCAGCAGCTCGAGGGGACACAACAGCAAGAACAGTTCCACATGAAGGTGCCACAGTGGCCCAGTGTGTATCTTGTTAGGCTGCCAACAACTGTCCAAATTCACCAGCTGCTCCTCCATAAGAGGAAGGTGGGCAGTTTCATCCCATAAAGGTTTACAGCTTTGGAAACCCACTGGTGTGTTGTCATGAGTCGGAATTGACTTGATGGCAGTGGGTGAGGTCCATGTAGATAGATGTCTGCAGACTGACCGGCAGCCCAGTCATAACCTCGCCACACTTGATACGCTGTCTCCTGGGAAATGGTGTTCAAGTGGTCTCCACTGTCTCTACCAAAGAGAGATTGACAAACCTGCCCACGTCAAGGGAGAGTGACCAGGCTATCATGAAATCGGAAGTTACATCATACCACAGATAGATGGAGGAGTCAAGGCTGTTGAACCAGGAGAGGGCACAGCCTCTAAACTGTGAAGGGTTGACATGGGAACAGAGCAGATATATCCTTGCACCTCCTGAAATGAGGCAATTGGGTGAAAGCAAGAAGTGGTTGGATTTTAGCTTAAAGAGAAAAAGGGATATTAAACAATTAGAGCTGCCTCAAGTTGGAACCTTGTGAGGCAGAGTGTTCTCTCCCTACTCCTGAGATGTTTAAGCTGAGCCTGGTTCTAAGCCCTCATGGAAGTGAAGGGGGTTTGCCCACCCAGAATGACATGAAGAATGGAATGGACTACCATGTCATTTTGAAGTCCTTCAAGTCCTCCAAGCATGAATGAGTGGTGACACACATAGAGGGGGGAGACTTGACTGGAGTGACATTTTGGGACTGGAAGCAGGAGCGAGTTCTAGTCATGGGCCAGTTCTTTTGTTGGGTGTCCAACAAGGGATTGGTGGAAGATTGGCGGCTGCCTGGCTCTAGTAGCCGTGTGCCCAGAAGCCTCAGTCTAGAGCAACTGGGAGAAGCTAGAACAGTGGAGAGCAGGAGGGATAAGGGATTATGGATGGTTAAGGCCTCCTGAGTCTGGCCCCTATTGCATCAGATGGGACGAGAGGAGAGCCAAGGGGCTGGAGAGACCATCTTGCATGGAGCTCTGGTCATTAGTTTACAGTCCAGTCAGTCCTAGATATGATTTCTCCAAACATGTAGCCTTGAGGCAGGAGGAGAAGGGAGGGTTGAGTCACAGGTTGTCTCATCAGCTCTCCACCTACCCTCTTACCCCCTCTGTCCCCAGACATGGAGTCAGAACTGCTTCGGGGAAGACAGGCCATCATCCTTCGCTCCGCTGACCTGAGCGGTCTGGAGAGACACGTGGAAGAGATCCGGGACCACATCAACCAGCGAGTGTTCTACTACGCCACCTGCAAGTGAAATGTCACGGCTCTAGCTTCACTTCTTGGACCTCTTTGTTTTTGGAGGGAAAACACTTTTTTCTCAACCTCAATCCCAGCCTGGGCTGTCATCCCTGGGCTGCAACTGAGCCAGAATGGATGGGACAAGTCCATTGGAGGGACAGAGGTGGAAGGGGCCCTGCTATTGAGACTGGGAGGATGCTAAGGGGAGGAAGCTGACTGGGCAATGTCCCTTTACCTTTCCTCTTCCCTCATCCTTCTCTGAGAGTGATTCCCGGACTAGCACGAAAACATAACCACCACATAATGTAGAAATGAAAAGTCAAATAAAACATTTTTTTTTTAAAGAGCCTGGAAGCTCAATGAAAAGAAAAAGTCTTTGTCTTCATAAAGTAAGTTTATTTTTCTTTTTTCAATTTTGTTTATTAAGTAAACTTTTGTCCATTGTTTCTGCCTCCAGCAGGCTTCCAGCACCTCCTCTGTTGGAGGCTAAGGGATGACAACTTCTGATCTGATTTACCCATCACCCAGACTTAGGTTTGCTCAGAGGTGGACCTGTTTGGTCTAAGACCTGATGAATTTGGTCTTTTGGGATCTGAAATACAAGAGGAAGTTTCTACCTTCTCTTTGAGGGAGCTCTGATGACCTAGTGGGTAAAGAGTTAGGCATCCAACCCCCAGTGGCATGTAGTTCAAATCCACCAGTTACTCCTTGGGGAAAAAAGATTGCATGCAATTTACAGCCTCTGAAAACCCAATGGACAGTCAACAATGAGTAGGATCCAACTCGATGGCACACAGTCTAACAACCATCTCATTTACAGGTGAGGGTAGAAAGACAGGCAATGTCTGTATTAATGCAACTTCCTGGAAAGAGCATCTTTCATAGAGTCTAGTCCACAGCCAGTCTACTCTCGAGACAATGCGGCCTCAAGATGGGAGTAGAGAGAGGAGTGAACACCATTGATTCACTGGACTGACAGGGCTAACACTAGACTCTGTGTCTTTAGATATCTCACGGAGACAGGGCTAAGACTAGACTCTGTATTTAGGGAACTCGAGGAAACAGGGCTAATACTAGACTCTGCATCTTTAGAGAACTCAAGGAGACAGGGCTAAGACTAGACTCTGTCTTGTGGGTACTTAAGAAGGTCTAAATAGATTTGTGTTTGGAAGGATACATGCAATGGAAGTTGTATGTCAACCATGTCCCAGGCACTGTGCATTTTTGTCCACTTTCACTGTTAATGATATAACCAATTTAGTGTAAAAGAGCTCCAGTGACACAGTGGTTAAAGTACTGTTCTGCTAACCAAAAGGGCAGGGGTTCAAAGTCACCTGCTGCTCCATTGGAGTGGCAGTCTATAAGGAGTTACAGCCTAAGGAACAGTACTGAGCAGTTCTAGTCCATTCTACTGGGTCACTATGAGCGGGAATCGATTGCTGAGGTGGGTTTGGTTTTTATTTACTGAGCACTGTGTTAGGCACATCACCTATGTTATCTCATGCTGAAGGTAGCACAGTTATTCCCACATGAAGAGTGAGGCACAGTAGGAGCTCTGGTGGCCTATTGGCAAGACGCTTCATTGCAATTCTGAAGGCACAAGGTTCAAATCCACCAGCTGCTCCACAGGAGGATGGGCAATCTACTCCTGTACAATTAACTACCTCTGAAAACGCACCAGAGGGTCACCTAGGGTTGAATCTGACTCTATGGTACACAACACCAACTTACTTAAAGTCACAGATTGGGCAGGGCAGGCAGGGCAGAGCCTGGAACTCAGGTTCACCCAGGTGTGCCATCGAAAGAATGGGTTGGAGCCAGATGGCCTGGGCTCCCACCAAACCTGCCCCCAAGGAGTTGTAGTGACTGAGGAGTGACTGAGTCTACGGGCACTGTAACTTGTAGGTGTCCTACTTAACAGCACTCATTGGATGTCCCTCGGCTATCACTGCCCATTTCTCCTTGACCTCAAACTCCCTGTACGCTCCAGAACGCCACGCAGACTCCCAAGTCCTGGGGCTGTTCTGACTTTGCAAAGAACCAAACAAAGGCTGGTAGAGAAAAATATGTCCATTTTATTGAGTACAACACTTGAGCATGAAGCTGGAGTGGATGGAGGACTGTGAAGACTGGCGAGAGACAAGAGGGTGTGCCTGGCTTTCAGGGAGAGATGGAAGCAGAGGCAGGATGGGAATGATGGCTGAAAAGAGTCAGTTTTGATTTTTTGCTCTGTTGGGTGTGTCTGAAGGGTGTTGGGTCAGGATATACTTTCTTACAGTATCTCTGTGAGGATTTCTTTCCATTTCACCTCAGAGGGTGTGAGGTTGCATCTAGATTGGGGCTGGAAGGCAGTTCAGGTGGAAGTGTGCTGGGGATTCGGCTGGCTGGTGTCACAGTGGGCAGAAGCTGGTCCTGGGGTTCAGGATGAGAACTTGGAGAGCCTTCAGGCCACCCCGGGAGCTGCCAGCATTCATGCAGATGGACATGCAGCTATGTCACCAGGCCCTTTCTAGCCGTGAAGATGGGGCTGTGAAGGCAGGGTGTGAGTGCACAGAGCGGGGAGCTGCATGGATGCTCCGTATGGCTTTGCTTGGAGGAAATGACAGCCTGGCCAGCCCATAAAGCTTTTTATGACAAATAACACAGACCTGGCGAGAGCTATCTAGGCACACTGCACAGAGCCACGGCACGTAGGGTCGGGGGCGCAGAGCAGATAGGTCAGGGAGACCCAGGGGCTTGTGAACGCCACACCTCCTGCCCACAGCTTCCGTGAGGCCTCATGCCGGGGTTCACTCTGGGGGCACCTCACAGGGTCTGCCCATGGTGGCTGCAGTCTGGTTCTCTGACCAGGAAACGCTCTTGCCAGGCCCTGCTCTGCTTGCTCCCCCACTGTCCTGCGGCAGGGCTGGTGCCAGGTTGCAAGGGTCAGAGAAGAATCGAACATCTCTCCTGCAAAGGGAAGGGTTGCAGGATAAGGGTGGGGCAGCTAGCTCTGTCTGCCCTCCACCCCGGGAGACCTCTTATTGAATTTAGGATGGGGCTGTCCTTCTGAGACAGGTGCTCTCCCCAGAACCCCCTATGATGGCCATTCTAATTCCCTCACCTGAAAATTATAGTGACACAGGCGGAGGCTCCAGGGATCACATGATGAGACACACTCCGGTCTGCCCCGCCCGGCAGTGGGAGCTGCCGCTGGTTTTCACTGGCACCATGACCTCTGATTTGAAATGCCTGTGACGGAGAGGAAGCAGCGGCTTTAACGCTTTCAGGAAGGCAGCCGAGCCGAGTGTGTGTGCGTGTGTGTGTGTGTGTGTGTGTGTGTGTGTGTGTGTCCCCATCTGTGATAGTTCTCTGTGTCTGTGGCACCATCTCCGTTCTACTTTACTGAGATTCACAAAGTATAAGACCCTGCAGAAAAGACCACCAAGACAGAGAGGTCCCAGATAACCCAGGACTCTAGTGCTCACCCCTCACATATATACCGGGAACTTTACCCTTTGCAGTGAGCCCACATAAGCTCTGTCGCTTCATTGAACTTCCGTGTGGCCACTTGAGTGGAAGCTAACCGACCCATTTTAGAGCCGAGTGAAATAGAAACAGGGATTCACCGCCTTGCTGATGGCACATAGCCAGTGAGTAGCAGCCACCGTGTTGGGAGCATGTCCCTTGATCCTTGCTTCAAAGCTTCCCCTTCCCTCCCTACACAAGGGCTTTTTAGGCGAGAAAGGCCTTTTGGTAACTTGTTCAAGTATCATCGTGTGAATTGTTTCAGACTCAGGTTGAGCTGGGCTGGGCTTGGATTTTGCCTGAGGATACGTACTGTTTTTTGTTAGATTTTCTGAAGAGAGTGGGCTCAGAGCAGTAGGAGGACTTCCCTTTGCTCCCGAGGCTCAGACAGCTGGAGCAGCAGCCACAGGGCCCCGTGGCCAGGGGTCCCGGCTGCATAGGCACCAGGCTGCTGCTGATGCGGAGGGAGCCGTTGATAAGGCAGTTGAGGGACCTGCCTCCGGGGACAGAGGGACAGGGAGTGTGCTGGCAGGGCAGCCGGGTCAGGGCTGGGAGGGCCGCGCTCTGGTCCAGGGCAGGTGCCTCGGTGATGGTGATCTCGGGGGAGCTGGGTCTGGAGACTTCTAAGACTTGAGTGACAGGAGGCCTGTCCTCCACCTCTGGGCAGGTCCCCGGGCTGTGCAGATTCATGTGCAGCTTCTTCATGTGATGCACCACGGCGGCTGCATTGAAGGCTTGCTAAGAAAACACAACACCAAACACTTGACCTGCCCATCCTTGGAGGCCCACAGGGCTCAAGTCCTCTGGTTGCCCCCTTAAACCCACCACTCTGCCCACTTCTTATTGCAGAGAGGGCCCCAGGGATCACCAGTGTCTACTGGGGTCTAGTCCACAGGGACATCCCACGCAAAAGCTGCTGCCAGCCCCTGTCTGGAGCAGCCAGGACAACTCACCCTCCACTTGCTCTTGGCAAAGTTCTTCTGGATCTGGAGGCTGACCGACGGGTAGATGTCCCAGTGGAGAGCTGTGTTTCCATCAATCCTGTGGAGGGAGGAGGGGATACCTGGCTAGGGAGTGGCTGTGGGAATACAGCTGAGAGTGGGCAGGGATGGTGCCCACTCAAATTCATGCTCTTCAAAGTGACCCGGTGAACAATCCATGCCACAACAACAAACAGCTCAGGGCACGCAGATTCTAAGGACTAGTGTTACGCTTTGGGGAGGCAGGTGGGTAGAGTTCCCCACTGTTCTTTCACTCACCAGGGGTGCATCAAGGCCTTCTCACAGGTATACCGCTCGCTTGGGTCCTTCTCCAGCAGGTGGCAAATGAAATCTTTGGCTAAGGGGAACATTCAAAGACACAACAGCTAAGGACCAAATTTCATGACTGATGGAAATTCACTTCTGGGCTGGTGGGTGGCAGTGAATGTGTCTCTAGTTAATTTTCCAAAGAAGTAATTTTAAGTGTCTTAAAGGAGGGGGAGGAAAATGGCTCCAAACCACCTAACAACCCACCATACTCCGCTAAAGAAAGAGGCTCTAAGTAGCCTCCCTCACCCACACAGCACCACAGATCTGTCCCTCATCACAAGGCAGCCATGTGCCTGTATGCCACGTGTATGCATTTGCAGTGAGTTAGGGCACATGGGGACAAGTAGCCTGGCTTCTCCCAGCTCCACATTCCACTAAATGGGCTGAGCATGCACATAGCGGATCGACTATATTCTCTTATACATGTATATTGCGTGTTCTAGGCACTTGGCATTGAACTTCTAGGCTTTCCCAGTCCTCCTTGTGACATTCCCCTCCGCCTTCCTCCACCTTTCACCTCTAATGTAAACTACCTTCATCTCCTTTTAACAGGCATCCCGTGGTTTTGCCTCCAGGAAAACAAGCACATGGACCTTAGACACAAAGGGTTCGTCTGACTTTTGAACCAGAGGAAGATCTCTGCAGGTGTCTTGGCAGTCTGCTCTTTAAAGCTCTGGGGAACCCCCAGGAGTTAGGGCCGTCTGCCTTTGTTACACTGTCTTCTTCTGACAGTCCCTTCCCCCCACCCACCTGAGCTTTTCATCTTGTTCTTCCCACCCAACTGGGCTTACCTGACTCAGAGATGTCATCCCAGAATGGAGACTCAAATTCATAGTAGCCCTCCTTGATTTTCTCAAAAAGCTTAGACTCAGTTTCTTCATAGAAAGGGGGATACCCACACAGCCTGCAACGCAACACAGGGGAGAGGGCTGGTGAGCCACCCTGCACTCCCTGGGCTTGCCTTGCCCCTTTCCTCAGATCCTCACAGTAGACAGAGGCAGGCAGGGCATCTCAGGTCAGTGGTATGACCAGGAAGCTGATCTGCCTCTGATTCAGGAATGACACTGGTCCCACAAGCACTTACAAAGGAGAATCCACGAGTCAGAAGCAGCAGCTCCTGAAAGTCCCTATCCTCCCCACTCCCTGTCCATCCCCTTGCTCTCGGGTGGTGGATAAACTATCTTTAAGAAAGATGGCAGGGTGGCCACTTGAAGGCAGGCTTCATGAGAGGAGAGGTTTTGGCTTTGTCTGTTTTGGTCAGTGCTGTATCCATTAGCACCTAGTCCAGCGACGGGCAGAGGGTAGGAAGCTATTGTTTCTTTATTGGAAAAAAGGGAATGAAATTCGTCTAGGGATTATAACTGAGTAAAATGAGTCAATCACAAAAGACAAATATTGTGTAAGACCATTGTTAGAAAGAGCTAAAGAAAGGTTTACACTTAGCCCATTCTTGGCAGGTGACCAGGGATGGGAAGGGTGGAGAGGAGAGTTAGATAATAGGCATTTATTAAGATGGGTGATGGGAAAGGCAACACTGACCAACACGGTGTTATTAGAGAAGAGGAAGACAGAGAGGCACAGAAGGATTCATGGAAATCAGAATCACAGAGAAGTAGGGCACGTGTAATTACATTGTGGGCACTGAAATGAATGCGATAGAACAAACTGTGGATAAATGGTTGAATGAAAAGTTCATTTGCTTTCTAAATTTTCACTCAAATCACAATTAAGAATGGGAAAAGCTAGAGGGAATGAGGGTCATTGTTGAAGATTAACTGTGTAACTAAGAACTAAACTTACTAAGAGTAAGCAGCAAACGGGAGGCATTTTTCACACAGTAGTTTGTCACAGGCAGAGAGAGCGACAGCAGGGAAGAGGAATGGGCAGTTGGGAAAGTGAGAGTTTAAGAGGGTGTGGAGAGGCAAGACAGCCTTGAGCTGACATCACAGAAAAGAAGACTGAGATGCTGGGATATTGGGTTCACTTGCCTTCAGAGCCTGTCTCGGCCTCTCTTTTCTCACTGCCTGCTCCCTAGTGTGAGACTCGGCACGCATGTCAACAGCAAGCAGGAGAGGGACATGGTGCCGAAGGGGAAGTGCCAGGTCCCTGAACAGTGGGTCACACTGAGCCCTGGTTTTGTGATCCAGTGGGGATCAGGTCAGAGGGACCTTTGGGACTGTACCCCAGTGTGTGAGCTGCTTTGGAAGCAGATGCTGCTGTGGAGCTGAGTTGGGAGAAGGAAGTCACAGGCTGGGGTGGGCAGGCTCTCAGATTTCTGAGGAGCCGAGCCAATGCGTCTACTCACAGTATGTAGGTGATGACGCCAATGGACCAGCAATCCACGGCCTTGCTGTAAGGCTTCTGAGCCAACACTTCTGGTGCTACAACAAACCAAAGGCAGAGTCACGGCTGCTGGCAAGAGGAGAGGGCTGTTGGGTTGGTCAGGAAGAGACTTAGAGAAGAGGGCTAGGGCAGCCTGTAACAGCATGGTTCACGGTTCCTAGGAGAATGTTAATTCCCTCTTAATTCCAGGAGGGAAAGGGCTGTATCTTTGCCACCAGGCTAAATCTTCCTGAGAAGAGAGGCTATTATAACTGGGGAGGGAAGGGGGAACTTCGTGCTAATAATGAGAGGACACCCTCTCAGACTGGGGGTCTCCAGGGCCATGTCTCCCTCATTAGTCTGACTATTCGCTCCTGATAACACTGTCGCCCTTCATAGATGGTGACGGTCACCAGGGCAAAGGGTTCAGATTGGGAGCTCTCCAGAATGGGAGTATCTCTTTCTCAATAGATTGGGAGTTCTCTGAAGGCAGAGAGGCTGTGTCTCCCCCTAAGGTTAGAAGCTCCTAGTGGGTAAGGGATATGGTCTCCAGCAGGCTCTGGATACTTTCTGTGAGAGAGTGGTTTGCTCATCAGCTAAGCATGTCAAGAGAAGGAGAGTTGTGCATTCCTCCATGAACTGGTGGAGTGCTAGGTGGTGGAGTGTTGCTTTCTATATTTATTCAGAGACCAAGGCTTTGTACCTAGTAGGACTCATATGTCTTTTGTGGATAGTAGATTTCTTGAGTCTAGATTCTGTTCCTTACTCCGTACTCTCATGCATCTGAAAGTTGGATGAACAAGGATGACAGGAGAACTAATGTCTTTGAGTTGTGGTGTCAGTGAGGAGTACTGAGTATCCCACCAGCTGCCAAAACAACAGACTAGTTCATCTTAGAGGAAACGGTCCCAAGGTGCTCCTGAAAGGCAAGGATGGCAAAACTTGGTCTTACATACTTAGTACATGTTGTCAGGAGGAAGCAGTCCTTGGGGTAAGATCTCATTCTGGGAAAGGTAGAAGGTCAGAAAAAAAGAGGAGGCTCCTCAACATGATGGATTGGCCAGTGACTGCTAATAATGGCTTGGGAATATCAGAGATTGTGAGGATGGCACAAGATAAGGCAAGGCTCACACATGTTTTTCATAGGGTCGCTCAGAGTTATAGTCAACTCAGTGGCACCTAACAATACATCCCAGCCAGATAATCCTTAGTTAAGAGGGATTTCGTTTTAGTCCCAGGTATCTCATCTGGTGGCCTGCCTACTCACACTTTCTGAAGGTTCCAGAAGCCTCCAGCGTTTTTAGGCAAGAGGTCCATTTCCGGGGTGTTTCCCCGGGAGCATATTTCAGTATTCACGATTGGGTTCATCCTGTCAAACTCCACCTCCTCTATTCTCAGGCTTCTAACAATTGGGAACTGAACTCTCCTTTAGGATGGGAAGAGGGAGATAGGGCTGTTGACTGATCTCTGAGTCTGTGCCCTTATCTTTGCTCCTACGCAAGCTGGGGAGAAGAATCAGAAAGTCTGTCTGCAGAAGAGTTAAAGTGCAGACAAGGCTGTGAGAAAGGTCTCAGGGTCAGGATAACGCTAAAGATTTAAGGATTAGGAGCAGTAATGATGGTTACAGAGATAGGACAGGCTAGATTGAAACACCATGAGTGCATGCCTGACCTGAATCGCCCCTGAAATTGAACCCTATCTCTGCCTCTGTCTGATGAAGAAAGATCCATGTGGCTCTGAGTGACCAGCTGGTCAACCTTCCTCCTGCTCACAGACTTACCTACATAGCCTGGGGTCCCACAGGCAGTGGACATGACGCCACTCTGCTCCATTTTGGATAGTCCAAAGTCTGTGATCATGATCTTGGAATTCTCCTCAGGGGTGAGGTACAGCAGGTTTTCAGGCTGCAGTGGAAGAAAAATATCACGCGGGACAGGATGCAATTACTTGAAACACATCTCCTTCCTTCCCCTGATCAATAATTTTTCAGGACACTGAACCCGAGGCTTCTGACTTCAAGGCCACGCTCATCTTCCCCTATTCTTCCTTGTTTCCTCTTAGTTGCATTTACATTTGATTTGGCTTCAATTTGTAGTCATTTATGTTTCTATCTTATTTATTCCCAACACCTGAACCCCTTCACCTCAAGTACCCTGAGTTTGTTAGTCTTTTGAGTGAACTAAAAGTTTAGGAGCCCTGGTGGTGCAGTGGTTAAGAGTATGACCAGTAACATAAAAGTTGATGGTTTGAACCTGGCACTCCACAGGAGGGAAATCTAGCTATTTTTCGTGAAAAGAGTATTGCCGAGAGAAACACGTGGGGCAGTTCTATTACTATGTTGTTGTTGTTGATTGCCTTCTGGTTGAACACGACTCATAGTGACCCTATGAACAAAAAGCCTGGAGCCTTTCTATAATTATCATCATTTATCAAAGTTCATGCCACTCCTGCTTCCAATCTATTACTATAGAACACACAATAACGATAACAACAACATTTGGTCAACTATCTCAAATCACTCCTGAATTTGATACAATGCCTGCTAAAATATACAACCTCAGTAAGGATTAATCAATACTTGATTGAAACTGTGGCTGTGTCAAAGAAATGTGTGGATTTCCCCCCCCCTTCTAAACATATAGCAAAAATCAATCCAATTTATTGAGGAGTAATAATGTCAGTTTGAAGACTAAGGTGCATCTGATTCAGGCCATGGTCTTTCCGATTACTAACTATGCTTCTGAGAGCTGGACAATGAATAAGAATGTCAGGAAAAGAACTGACACCTTTGAGCTGTGGTGTTGGAGAAGAGCACTGAACATCCCATGGATGGCCAAGAGAATAAACAGATATATCTTGGAGAGAGTGCAGCCGGAGTGCTCTTTAGAGGCAGGCAAGAATGATGAAGCTTTGCCTCATAAATTATGGACATGTTGCTAGGAGGGGGTATTTCTTGGAGAAGGACATGATGCTGGGAAGGGTGGGGGATCGATGAAGGAGAGGAAGACCCTCAACTAGGTGGATTGACACGGTGACTGCTGCAAAGGGCTCTTGTGTGTCAGGAAGTGTAAGGATGGCACAGGATAGAACAGGGTTCATATCTTTTGCTCTTGAGGTCGCTATGAGTCGTTCTCAACTTGACAGCACCTAACAACAACAACAACAACAATAATGCTATCCAGCACATAGTTAATCACTTAGGAAAAGGCTGAAGATAGTCTTTTAATACAAATAATATGCATGTTATATGGGCTTCACAAATGTACAACCCCTTCCAACATTAGTTTCCCTTTATGTACTGCATGCATACGTTACAGACATGCACTTTATACATGAAACCATGGTAATGATTGTTAAACTATTTAAAATTTGATTATGGAATCTGAGTGGAATGTTCTCCTGGGGATCAACTAGTCCACTCATCTCATTTTTGCAGAGCTCACGCTTCCCTGACCACATGACTCCCTGAAGAGCTGTTATCAGAGTCGTCCCTCCTGGGTACCTTTAAGTCTCGGTGCACAATGCCATTCTCATGGAGGTACTTCACTGCTGACAAGACCTGCTGAATCACCAGGCTGGCATCCTTCTCTGTGTAGACACCACGTTCCAAGATCCGGTCAAAGAGCTCCCCTCCAGAAACACTGTGAGCACAAGAGCAAGCAGAAATCCACTTCTTATTCCGGGTCCAAAGAACTAGAAGAGTTCCTCCACAGCAAAGGGATAGGTGTCCATGGAGAGTGCTTCGTGGGGTCCAGGCAGGGCTACTCCTCCCTGTGCCTGGAATTGTCCCATGAGGGAGTCATCTGCTCCGAAGTTGTGGCTTTAAAATGCAAATGCTCTGGTTTGGGAGAAAAGGAGGCCTCAATTCTTGAGGGAGAATAGCCTTCCCTGGTTTTCTTCCTGAACTCCGTGATGAAAAGGAGGAGGGAGACTGAAATTGGGGAAAATGATGACAGTGAAAAAAATGGGTAAATCAGACTAACTTTGCTTCGGTTTGAATTTCTTTCTTCATTGTTGGAAATTGTGATTCTAAAAGTTGGAATTATGGTTGGGGAAACTGTAGGCATGTTTTGGGAACGGCATATCTTAGGACTCAGAGCAGCTTAAAGGTCCACTCCAACCCCCATCAGTTCTGTTGGGTACCATCTACACAACCAGAAGCCCATGTTAGACTAGTCACTGCCTCCTAAGGCAGACCATTTGTTTATTTGACAGTTTCTTAAACTTTGTCTCTATTATGTCATTAAAATAGGACTCCCTGTGGCTTCTAACTGCAAATACAATTGCAGGTATATAGGGCAAAAATACCATTTTGTATACACAGATCTTTAGTACTAAGTATTAAGTAAATATGTATTAGAAGACCAAGCCGCATTCTCTTGAGGCCTTCGATTCTCCAGGATAAACATTCTGAATTACTTCAACCAGCTTCCTAATCACCTCACCATCCTAGCCCTTTGCTGCTGCTTCATGCCATTATGTCATCAATATGAGGGAATATTATTTCTGCCCTTAAAATGCACCCACCCTACCACACTCCTTTGGTTTCTGCCATCAAGGTCCGAGCTCTGCTGTAGGAGCTGGTGGCCCGCAACTCTGGCTTTCTGCCTGTGGGCAGCCCCAGTCCAGAAGCTGACACTGTTAGAGACTTGCTAGCTTCGCTGTGACTTCGAAACCTGCCCACCTCCTTCCTACCCTTTGCTGTCCGACCTGACAGAGTGTGTGCTAGTTCTTTTGTATCTGCCTCGTCAGGATGGAGTGCGTATTGGTGCTGCTCTGAGCCTTCTTTCCCCACCTGTTCTCTCTGCTCTCTTGGCTGCCTGCTGCTTGTCTCTTCTGGGCCTCAACTGAGCCCAGAGATAATGGCCTGCTCAAGCGTAGCTAGCTCCTCAAAGACCCAGGGCGTTTGTGGGATCTGAAGGAATAACCTTTTAGTCAAAAAGTCCATTGTATCTGGCCAACCAGAGATTGTGGAGTCGTGTGTGTGTGTGTGTGTGTGTGTGTGTGTGTGTTGGAGAAGGGGGTGGAGAGACTCGGCATGTACATGAGCGTGTTTTGAATGTGTGAGCGAGTGAGTGCTTCTGTGCATGTACTTTAAAATCTGAAGTGTCTAAACCAAAGATTGGGCCCTCAGGGGCCTCCACTCACCCCTACTCGTGCTATCCTCTTTTAAACTTACATTTGGGTAGGACAGTGACACAAAGATCTTGATAATGAGGTACCTTGTCTGTCCCATGATTAGACAAATACACTCACAGCCTGCTTCTAACGGGGCTGAGAAAGTCTTCCTTGATATTGAATTGCAATTCATCCATCTATGGCTTCTACTCCTACAGTAATTTTACCCTGGAGTCGTGTTAAAGCATTTGGTATCCACTTTGATGGGGAAACATGGTTACAAGGAAGGGTTCTGCAGTTCCCCTGCTGTTCCAGCCCTTTCTTGAAGTTTCTAAATTGTTCAGAAGGTCCCAGGGAAGGGGCTGGAGCAGCAGAGAAGTATTGGGTGAGTTGGGAACACAGCTTTTTAGAGATGGGTAGGAAGTATTTTAACAAGCACAGAGGCTATACTGGTATATAACAAGCCAATCATCAGCCATGGTTTAACTCCTCAGGCTGTAGAATACGCTTGTGACCAGAGGCACACCGACCCTACAGAGCTCCGTTCTTAACATCCTAGAGCCCCTTGAACTAACTAACACTTGATTTCACCTTCCCGTCATCATCTTTCCCTTATCACCCACCAAACTGCACAAGTCTCTCCAGACCCCTCAACCCCCACCCAGGATGTCTGCGGAGGTCACCTGTCACTTACAGCTGCATGACCAGGTAGTAGTGTGTGGTGCTCTCGTAGATGTCCTCCAGGGTCACGATATTTTCATGTTTGATCCTGGGGGGAAAGTGTCATGGTGAGAGTATAACTCACATTTTCCAAACAAATGATTGCCCACCCAACTGTATTTAATATCTGATAGAGATTTTTAAAGACAATGTTAAGGAAAATTAAGTTCTTTTCAGATCTGCTTAAGAAGAAGCTGTCATAAAAATATTCCATAGGAAAAACTCTCAGTTCAACGCTTATGTATTGAATAATTGTTGATCATCCTGCCTTTAGGGAACAAATATTTTACTGTTACTTCAGGAACATTTATTGATACTTTAGTAAGAGTTTTTGTGTTGTTGATTGCCTTTGAGTCAAGCACGACTCATAGTGACCCTATGAACAAAAGACTTGAAGCCCCTCTACAACTGTCGACATTTATCAAAATTCATAGAGTTTCTGGAGGCATGTAATTTAGGAAGTGGATGCCAGAGAGAAAGTTAGTAAAAAACTCAGAGGAATATGAAAGAAGCACCCAACATTTGTTGTTGTGAAGTGTAGAGTGGGAACCGATCTATATCTGACCCTCCAGTGGGTTTTCAGAGGCAGTTAATCACATGGGAGGAGATTGCCCATCCTTCTCCTGTGGAGTAGCTGGTGGTCTCAAACCATGTGCCTTCAGGACTGCAATGCAGCTTCTTGCTACTAGGCCACCAGAGCCCCTAACACTACACTATCTTAATGGGGTTCTAAGATCTCCTTCAGAAACAGCACATGAAGAGACTGAGGCCTAACAAGAGGTATTTGGGTTAGCTAAGACTGTTGACTACACCACGGTCTGCTGAAACAATGAACAAGCCAGTCTTAGAAGAATGATAGCCATAACTCTTCTCTGAAGCAAAGATGGTGAGGCTCAGGTTTGCTTACTCTGAATCTATCATCAGAATGGTCAATGAGTAGAAAAGGGCATCATACTTGGTAAAACAGAGGTTCAGAGAAAATGAAAGAAGCCCTCTGTTGGGGAATGCTGGGGAGGAAGGGAGGGCCTCTGACCAGGACAGATTACCTAAGCTCTGGATAAGTGCAAGCCTCTCAACGGCCTTTAATATGGGATAGAGAAAGCTCTCCTGTGTTTGGCTGTACCAGCTTGAGAAAGCTTGCCACCTGGGAAGTTGGCTGCTGCATCCGTTGAGCTGGAAGTAGTCTGCACGAGTCTGAGTTTCTCCTAACCAACCCATATGTCCCGCGTCTGTAAGTCTATGCGGTTTTCCTGTTTACATGTTTGTATATAAATGCACTGCAGTCCCCAATAAAATTGAGCTGGATTGACTCTCTGATCCTCTCCTGGAGTGGTGTGTCTCCCTCGTGCTTATTGTTGATTGTCGGCGAACAGACAGCAACAGCCCTCCACAAGATGGATGGACACAATACTTAATACAATCACTTGTCGACTCAAATACAAAAATGGTGAGGACTTGGAAACATTTTGTTCTGCTATAGGCATGGTCATGTGGGCCAGAGGTGACTTAATGACAATAGCAATCCTCTTGGTGGCTACTCATGGAGGAAGTGCTGTGTAATCTTCCGGGAGAATGTGAAAAGCAAGGTTTTGGAATGTATTCTGCAGGATGTCATAGATCAGTCAATCTGGATCTATCTTGTACCTCCATCCCCAGAGGACATCTGGCAATGTCTGGAAACATTTGCTTGTCATGAGTGTTCAAACTCACAGAGGTCATGTGGATCTCTGTTGAACTCATGGCAAACCTCCTATCTTGTTTCCAAGATTGTAAATCTTTACAGGAAGACTGCCCATTTTTCTCTCCTGGAGAAGCTGGTGGATTTGAAACTCCAGTCTCCTGATTAGCAAAATAACATATTATGCACTGTAACACCAGGAGTATTCTAAAATCCCAATATTGCAGCAATCCAGGAAGCCTGCCTAGATTATCTGTCTGTGATTACTTAGAGACTGAGGCTGCAGGATCATCACATCAGCTGCGGCATGGCTATGCTGACAACTATTTTATCAAGGTTTGTCCAGGAGGAAAATCTCTAGGCATTGTGATTACTCATGGATATGAGAACAAGGCCTGAGAATTGAGACTCTGAGTCAGGTGCGCCTGGGTTCAGAGCTGGCCCAGGCATTTCCTCATTGGGTAACTTGGGCTGGCTTACTTAAATCTTCTAAGCTTCCCTGTCTCCAATTTCCTTGTCTGTGCAGTATACTGTTCTCATAAAGTTATCCTGAGATTAAAGAGAGAACACATATAAAATGCATGTGGAGTACCTAGGGAATGTTGCTGTTTGTTGTTGTGTACCGTTGAGTTGGAACCAACCCATAGCTGACCCTCCAACAGAAATAGTAAACATCTACTTCATAGTGGTTATTGCCATCTTTAAGGTATTTCTAAAACTACAGACTTATAAGAGTAATTGTTGTTGAGTACCATAGAGCAGGAACCAACCCTTAGCTGACCCTCCTGTGGGTTTTCTGAGGTAGTTAATCACATTGGAGCTGGCCCATTCTTCTCTCTCAGTGCAGCTGGTGGATTTGAACCTCATGCCTTCAGGATTGCAGTGCAGTTTCTTACCCCTAGGCCACCAGACCTGATTAATTAAACAACGTCTAGCTAACAATACTATCTTAATGTACTGATTCACTCACTTACTGAACATCTATCCTTGAACATCTACCATGTTAGGAACTGACAGTGAAGTGGTAAGAAAGATCTCATTGCTCTCAGTGAGTTTGCAATCTCTTTCCCCCCATAATCTCCATGGATGCCAGTTCCAGTCCTGTATCTCCAGTGTAATACCAGACCCCCCCATGTGGTGATGGGTGGATATCTATATGCAGTATGCTCAAAGCAATTTATTTCCGCTTCTTCCAAAGCCATGCATCTTTTTCTATTCTCTGTCAAGCTATGCTCTTAGTTATTCACACTACCTCAGAGCCAGTTTAATTTTTTAAACTTTCCTTGTTGTAAAATACATACAGACATGACATAACACTTGTCAACTCAACGTTTTTCAGGTATGCAATTTAGTAACGTCAATTACATTCATCATGGTATGTAATCACCACTCAGGGTCATTTTTAGTGCTTTTCTGTTCTCTTTACCAGTAAACACAAACACAATCATTCCTTCCTCTCAAAGATATGAATCCAGTCTTCTTGTTGCTGTTAAGTGTTATCAAATCAAGTATGACTATAGTAACCCTATGAACAAAGATCTAAACCGTATCTTATCGTCTGCCATCCATATTACCTCTGATATACTTCATCCCATTTTAGCAGCCACTGTTACAGTCCATCTTGTTGAGGGTCTTCCTCTCCTTCCCTGACTACCCACCTTTCCAATCATGATGTGCCCCTTAGAAAGAATAGCCTGTCCTAACACAACATGCCCAAGGTATGTGAGACAAAGCTTCACCATCTTTGCCTCTAAGAAGCACTCAAAGGAGCACTTATGCACTTTCTCCAAGACGCATGTGTTTGTTCTTCTGGCAGTCTATGGGATACTCAGCAATCCTCCCCAACACCACAATTCAAAGGCACTGATCCGCCTTCTGTCATCCTTATTCCTTGTCTAGCTCTCAGATGTATAGTAGCCAAATGAAAAGACCATGGATTGAAGCAGGCACACCTTATTTTTTAAGATGACATCATTTCTCTTCAATACTTTGGAGAGGTCTCTGAAAGCAGATTTTCACAGTGCAATAAATTTTTTTTTAATTTCTTGACTGCTCATACTGATAGTATGGATTGTGGATACAAGCAAGAGGAAATCATTGACAATGTCAGTCTTTTCTCCATCTATCATAATATTGCTATTGGTCCAGTGGTGAGGATCTTTGTTCTTGATGTTGAGGTGTAGTCCATATTGCAAGCTGTAGCCTTTGATCTTTCACAACAAAATGCTTCAAGTTCTCCTCACTTTCAGCAACCAAGATTGTGTCATCTGCATAACTCAGGTTCTGGATGATTCTTCCTTGGATCCTGATACCATATCCTTTTTCATAAAGGCCACCTTCTCAAATCATTTGTTCAGCATACAGATTTAAAAGGGACTGAAAGAGGGTACAGCCCTGATGCATGACTTTCTTTCTGTTAAACCATGGAGTATTCCCTTGTTCTGTTCAAACAACAGCTTCTAGGTCTTCTTGCTATCAACTAATTCTGCTACTGTTGTTATGTGTCATAAAGTTAGGACTGACTCAGAGCTGACCCTCCCATGGGTTTTCAGATGCAATAAATTATGGAGGAGAAGATTTCTGATCTTTTCTCTCACAGAGTTGTTGGTGGATTTGAACTGCCTGCCTTTGACCTGGCACTGTAACTCCTTCCCACTAGGCCACCAGAGCTCTCGTGGCACTTCCTTTGCTTATATCCTCATCCCTTCTTGAGATCACTGTGAAAATCTTGTAAAGTCTCCATTCCTGAGCCTGTGATCCATCCTCCACCATGCTTCGAAGAAATGGCTCTAAAATTCATGTACTTTCCCCTTAAACTCCTTTGGAGTCTTCTCTGCCTACATGAAGACAGGAAACACTTATTGTCATCGGACCCAAGATGCTTTATCGTCAGATTTGTCTTCTTTGCTTTGGTTTCATCCCCTATACCTTCATATTACCCAGTCAAAGTTCGGGGCCTTATCTGCTTTTTCCTAGTAGTCCTTTCACGATTCTGCGTGAAAATTCATGCTCCTTTGGGAGCCTCTTGCTCTTCCTCTTGTGCACTGCCCTTTTGTTTCCCTCAAAAATGTACTCATCTTTCAGATTTCTTTTATTTGAAAATGTCCCTAATAACTCATCTTGATAAAACTATGTACGTAGGTAAAATGAATCCACGTTTCCTCCAAAATCTGCCTTCCATTGGTGGGTTTCATATTCAGTAGGATGAGAGTCTATTAATTTAGAGACCTCCCTGTCTCCAAGGAGCCCTGTAGACACAATGGTTGAACACTCATCTGCTAACTGAGAGTTTGGGGATATGAATCCACTCAGAAACTCTGGAAGGAGAAAGCTCTGGTTATCTGCTCCCTTAAAGATTCTCTCTCTCTCTCTTACTGCCATTGAGCAGCCAGAGTGCTCTGTGGAGGCAAGAA
Source organism: Elephantulus edwardii (assembly GCF_000299155.1). NCBI lineage: Eukaryota > Metazoa > Chordata > Mammalia > Macroscelidea > Macroscelididae > Elephantulus > Elephantulus edwardii. The sequence continues at coordinate 11,774,245 of NW_006399813.1, read as the reverse complement.
TGACGAGGCTTCGCCTCACATACTTTGGGCAGGTTGCTAGGAGGTGCTATTCCTTGGAGAGAGACATGATGCTGGGAAGGGTGGAGGGTCAGTGAAGGACAGGAAGATCGTCAACCAGGTGGATTGACACAGTGACTGCCTCAGTGGGCTTTTGTGTGTCAGGAAGAGTGAGGATGGTGCAGGAGAGAGCAGGGCTCAGATTTTTTGTTCATTGGGTCATTCAATAGCATTCAACAACAACAACAACATTACCACTGATGGGAGTTGGCTTATCCAAGACCCTCCATTGGGTTTCTGTGGGAGAAGATTACCAAGCTTTCTCATTCAGAGCCACTGGTCAATCCAAACCAACACAGAGGTGTACCCTTAGGACTTGCTCTACTGTTCTCTATGGACAATACCTTCAGAGCTCTTTCCCCTTAAAGATTACAGTCAAGAAACTCTATGGATACAGTTCTAGTCTATCACAGATTGATATGAGTTAGAAGTAAATTAACAGCAAGAAAAAGCCACAACGACCTCTTTCTTGGCCTGGGAAATGTGAGTTCCTGAGAATGAGGGATTTTGTCCAGCACCCTTCTGAGGGTCCTGAGATTCACCTGGTTTTGGTGTAGATCCCCAATTGCTGTCGTATGAACCCCACTGTGAATACCTGATCATTTATTAGTATGGAATCCACATTTACTTTGGCATAAATTGAGCCTAATTTCCAAATTCAGTACCGCTTTCTTGATTTTTTTTTTTTAAATTCTTGCTTGTGTTGGTCTTCTATTGATTTTTGTTCCTTTGAGCTAATTTTTCTCTGGCCTATACACACAAATCACCTCAGCCATCATTCACTACTTGAGTTGATTTGCTTAAAGTAACAATAATGAAAATAGTCAAGACACATGCCTCATTAACATTAGCTGCTTGACTATCCATTAAAACTATCCATTTAAACTATCCATTAAAAGCAGCCTGGCCTTTGGATGTGAAAATCCAGCTCCAGTTCTTCTCGAAGGGAATTCATGAGGGAGATGTGATCCCAAAGCTGCACCTGATCCAACCACCCTCAACACCACTCACTTTTTCAGCACTGCGATCTCGTTCTCCAGGCTGCTGTCCCGGAAGGCAGGTGACTTCTTAATGCACTTCAGCGCAAAGAGCTTTCCGGTCACCCTTTGCTTCACTAGGAAAACTTCAGAGAACGCTCCTCTGAGGAGACACCAAGACACAAAACTTAGTTAATGAACATTGTTGGAGGCAAGCAAGTGGGGAAATGAAGGGAGGAGAGGCTGGTGCTTAGTCTCCACCACCATTGTGGTGCCATGTACTAGTATTACTTTAGTATCATCAGGGAAAAGAATAGTCTATGGGTTGTGCAAATGGTTAGCGTGCTGGGCTACTAACTTAAAGACTGGAGATTGAGGATATCTAGAGGTAACTCGGAAGAAATACCTGGCAATCTACAGAAAATCCAGCCACTGAAAACTCAATGGAGCATAGTCGTACTCTAACACACATGAGATTGTCATGAGTTGGAATAGTCTTAAAGGCAACTTTTATATTTTTTTATAAATAAGCAGAGGCAGAGTGTAAATGAGGAAACAGCTGAACGATCCTCTTCTCCACCATCTGGATATTCTAGAATGAAGGCCCGATAGCAGTCAAGCATTTTTAGGACTTTAAAAACCTTGATTAGAAAAGACTTGGTGTTTCCTGTGACTGAGTTTCCTGTTTCCCCCAGCTGTCATTGGAACGGAGTTAATCAGAGCCTTTAGAGCTTATTCCATTCATCCGTTCATTCTCTCATTCCTTCAGTCAGGATTTATTGGAAACCAGGGCAGCTCTAGACACTGAGATAAGAGGTGAGTGTTTCTGCTCTTAAGGAGCCAATAGTCCAGTGGAGAACACAAATAAGCAATTAGGACTTGATTTGAGAAATGCAATTAGGCATCCAATGATCTGTTGCTGCACTGAGGAAACCTTAGTAATGGGCCTGTGATCAGTACTGGTCTAGAATCTAGTGTGAGTGATGGATATATGCAGATGAGTGCTGGCTGTTACATCCACAGAAGGTAGACATTTAACATCAGCCCTCTGTTGTGACTGGGAAGGTTGTATCCTGCATGGCTCCAGGAGACACCACTCACCTCGGAGCCACGTTCATAGTATGATTATGAAAACTTCTCTGGAAGACAATAATAAACCTAAAGAAAGGGACGCTTTCCCCTAATTTGTAGTAGGAATGGCCACTCGGACTGCCTGAGTGGCACATGATATATAGCCCGTTGATTCAAGAGTGCCTAAGCTCAGCAATAATGCATGACAGAATCAGCCTAGGAGAATAGTTAGAAATAATATTTCAGGTGGGGTTAGGAGGAATCAGGAGGAAAAATCATGGAAGACAGAACAACAAGAGGGTGGAGAATGAGACCAGGAGTAATGGGTGCCAGGTAGGGGTGGGTACCAGATCATATGCTTGGCTGCAAATGGAAATTTTCAAAACAGGTTTGTTTGTTTGTTTAAAATAAATACATGGTTGTTTGAGTGGATGGATAAATAGGTGAGCAGTTTGGATTGGGATTATTTATGTGCTCTGTTCATCTCCAGGTCACCCTTTCCTATGTTCGGAATGAGGGGATGGAGCTACATGACTTTCTGGATACCCCCATCTGTAACTGGGGTGCCACCCATGGATGGCTCTAAGATTCATACTCTGAACCCTCATTATGGGCTAGATAGATTTTCTATTCATACAACTCGGAGGACATCATTTAGATGACCCGTTTTGTCTTCTGTGTATGTAAATAGCGCCTCCTATAGGTGTAAAATGCTGTGACAATATAAAATGTTACTGGTTCATTGACCTCAGGCTGCTTTGCTGTTTTTACGTACCGTTGAGTCAGAACTGACCCATAGCTGACCCTCCGTTGGGATTTCAGAGGCAGTAAATTGGACGGGAGGAAAGTGCCTATCTTTCTCCAAAGGAGCAGTTTGTGGATTTGAACTGCATACTTTTTTGTTGGCAGCACAATCCCTCACTACTCGCGATATCATACTTGGAATGGTGGAGAGTCAGTGTAAGAGAGGAAGACCCCCAAACAAAATGGATTGGCACAGTGATTACATCTCGTGTATCAGATGGTGAGGATGGCACCGGACACAGCACCAAGATCTGCTGTTCATAGGATCTCCATGAGTTGAAAACACCTAGTGACAACAAGCCACCAGATGCCCAGTATTGCTTCAGAAGACTTAATTATGTCCTCATGCTAGAGTTGGGAAAAGAGAGTCTTCGGTCACCAAGGGTGTGTGGGTCAAAACCAAGAACTCATGCAGAGTCAAGGCTTACTCGTAAACATATCTCTTCTCTTGGTTGGGACCTGAACAAAGGGTTGAGGTGGAGATCACCAAGGACAAAATTCTCTTCTAAAAAGAGGAGGATTGGGAATTGGATGCTCCCCAGCACAGACTAGATTTTTCCAGTTAATACTGCAGGTACTCTATACTTGCAAAACCAGGCAGTCACTATTGGGACAGCTCAAGCCTGTGGTGACCATCGATGTGCCAGAGTAGACGTGTGATCCATGGAGTTTACATGGCTGGCTTTCAGAAGCAAATTGTCCTAGGACTATGGATGATGTCTGGGCAGATTTAACAGAAAGTCACTACCCTTGGTGAGTTGTTCAGAGGAATTGAGAACCAAGAGAGGCCTTTGTTCTGGGATTCTGGAACCTGTTGGTCAGAGGACTCTGCTCACTTCCCGCTACTCCCTTCTGTACCCCACTTCACCATGGGGTCTTACCCTTGAACTCCATAAAGACGCTTTCTCCTTCGCTTCTGCTCAGTGCCAACCACTGCAACAGCTCTGACTTGTCCCCTGTGGGTCCTCCCACTCCCCCAAACCAGTGCTAGATTGGCTACAGTATGATCACTGCAGACTCACACTTAAAATATATTTCTTTCTGGTCCAATAAAACAAAAGAAAAACAAATAAAAAAAAAGAACACTCAAAACGTAAAAAACCTAAACACACTGTCATTGAATTTGAGGCTCATAAACGGCCTCATAGGACAGAGTAGAAGTGCCCAATGGAGAATCAGGCTGCCTTACCTCCCCCCTCACAGTGACCAGGGGTCCAAACTGATGACTTGTGAATTAGCAGTGAGCACTTTAACCATTGCCTCATCTGGGCTCCCTCAAATTCCCAGCCACTGTCCTTTTATCTCTAAAAAAGTAAAAACCCTAGTGTAGTAGTTTTGAACAGGAATCCGTATTTTTAAAAGAATTACCTAGCAAAGAGGATAGTGTGGTAGTCAGGTACTGTTAAATTGAAACTGACTTTCAGCTGACTCTCCGGCAGGTTTTCAGAGGACCTGGACTGCACATGAGGGGACTGACCATCTTTCTCCAACAGAATATCTGATTGATTTGAACTTTGTGCCTTTGGGCTGGCAGGACAACTCCTTACATCTAAGCCACCAGAGTTTAGGGAATTCCTGTAATCTGCTGGAGTGTGACAATGATTTTGTGGATGTGTAAGAAAATATCTTTCTTATTAGAAGATGCAGGCAGAAGATTCACAGGCAACAGAGTCATGTTGTTTGCAACTTTCAAGTAAATGAGAAAAAAGCATATGTGTGAGTGAATGTGTAAAATAAGAACACTGTTGAACTCGGATGGTAGGCATATTCCTGTTAATTATACTATTATGTCACTATTTATACTTAAAGGCTTTTTCAGAATTAAAAGTTGGAGGAACAAATCCTGGTGAAAAAACAATTTGTACTGCCTCAAGAAGTTAAATATAGAATTACTGTATGACCTAGCAATTCCACTCCACAATTTATATCCAAAGAATTGAAAACAGTGACTTGAGCAGATTCTTATATCCCAATGTTAATAGCAGTGTGTCAAAGGTGGAAGCAATCCGCATGTTTTTCCATCAACAGATAAATGGGGAGGGGAGGTGTCAACAATCTATAAAACCTGAAACTCACTGCCTAGCTAACTCTCCAGTGAGCTTCTGAGGAGACTGCCTATCTTTCCCCTCGGATCCCCTGGTAGACCTGAGCTATGAGAGAGGAGTCACCTTTGACTTAGCAGTACCGCTCTCTATGAACTGAGCTGCCTAATGGACGAATAGATCGACACAACGTGGCATGTATATGCAGTGAACTATGATTCAGCCTTAGTAAGAGAAGGATTTCTGACAAATGTGATGCCACGAATGAATAAAAAAAAAAAAACCCACACACATATTTTGCTGAGTAAAATAAAGGCAAAATCAAACCACAACTGTTGCTGTCTGGTGACTCTGACCCATGGCCACTCGTGTGTGTCAGAGTAGAACCCTGATCCGTTAGGTTTTACGTGGTTGATTTTTTTAAAAAGTAGACTGCCAGGCCTTTCTGTCAAGGTGTCCCTGGGAGGACGCAAATGAGAAATAAGCCAAATACAAACACAAGAACATTATATGACTCAATTATATGCATCATAAAAAGTGCCCATTGCCATCACCCTAACTCATAATGAACAGTGAAGACCAACTAGAACTGTTTCTGATTGAGTAGTTTCCAGCGCTCTAATTGTTACAGAAGCAAACGGCCATGTTTTTCTCCCATTATGCAGCAGGTGGCTTCAAACCACCAGCTAATCAATTAACAATTGGGCACGTAACCATTGGGGCACCGGGGCTCCTTAGGAAATATTTCAAACAGGGACATTCATTTAGACTATAGGATTAATGGTTATCAAGAGCTAGTGTTGGCTTTGGTTGCTAGCTACAAGGTCGGTAGTTCAAACCCACCCAGTGGCTCTATAGTTACGAGAAAGGACTAGTGATGTGTTTCCAGAAGATCACAGCTGAGAAAATCCTATGGAGCAGTTCTACTGTGGCAGATGGGGAGGCTATGAGTCCAAATCAACTGAACAGCAACTACCAACAAAAACCTTCTTTAGCAAATAGTTTTAAAAACTGGGGAGCGTGGGGGCAGGCATTGGCGTGATAAGGATGACTCTGGTCTTCCTCTAGGGTTAGGACCTATTGAGGCAGACTTCAAGGAGTTCCACAGGGACAGGTGTGTATGACTTTCGACCATGCTGTTGCCATCCCTACAACACAAGTCTGAGCAGATGGTCCCTGAGCTCTTCACCACCTGGGCTTCCTTCTTCCTTTTTCTCTTGGCTTCTGAGATGCTTAGCAAATCATCTCTGATTCACTCATAAGCCTTGCTCATGTATCCTGCCAAAAACTGCCTTTCTAGCCACCCCCATCTTGGCAGAAGCCCAACGCAGATGACCAGCGTGATGCAGAGCCCTGCTTGCCGATGGTGGAGAGAGGTGGCCCGAAGGTCTCTTCTCAGGGCCATCCCTGGCTCCTCTGTGTCTGAAGTGAGCATGCGGCCAGTCATCATTGCCTGAGGTCATTGCCTCCTAGGCAGGGCAGAGTGGAGCTAAATTTAGCCAGAATTGGCTAAAGAGAAAGCTTGCCTAAATGGACAGCCAGCTAACTGCTTCTCACTGCCCATGCCCAATTAGCTCCCACTAATTAGCTAACCAGCTGGGGTTCTGAGGAGGCAAGGAGGCCAGCGGCCTGGAGCGACTGTCCGCCTGCGTCACAGACTGCACGCTCCCCTGGAGGAGAGGCAGAAATAAGTGGGGCCTCGACTCCAGACGAGCTGTCTCTGGTCTACAAGATGTGTAATCATTGTCAAGGGGCAGGCTCAGGCACCTCACAGGCTGGTAGAAGTTTGGACTATGGAGTGACTTTATTTTCCAACACAGCCAAAGTACTTAAGTAGGGAGAAGAGGGTGGTTGCGGGCTGCTGATTCCAGGGCTGTGTAACCTATTAGCTCTTCAGGCCTCGAGCTGCTTCTCTTCCATCTACAGAAGTGACCAGTTCTCTAGCAGGAGAGAAAGCAAGGAGCAGGGTGGGAAGACCAAGGGAAAGCCCTCAAGTGCTGAAGAACTTCAGAAGATAGGGTGGGCCTCACTGTCACAAAGAAGCAGAAACTGGGGGAGGAGACTCCCTGAGACCTCCATGTATCAACTTGTCCTCTGTGCTCCCGCAAAGTGTCCTCCCCCTAGCCCACCTTGCAAACTAGAAAACTTTTCTTAACTTATCAGTTGCTGTGAGTCAAACCTGACTCATGGAAACCCCGTGCGTGTCAGCAGAGCTGTGAGCTGCAGGGTTCCCGAGAGCTCATTTTCTGGAAATAGGTCATCGTGCCTCTCTTCTAAGAGGCTCTGGGTTGACTCAAAACACCAACCTTTCTGTTAGCATCTATGGCTGACCACCCAAGGACTCCCAGAGGCTCCCTTTGAGCCACTGAAATTCTAATAGTGAGCCTCAGGCCCTGTCCGCCAGTTACTGCTAGCCCAGAAATTTGTTTTCCAACTCCCCACAGCAGGTAGCCCAGCTCAGCTCAGGTCTCCCCAGCCCTTGGACTTACGATCCCAGCACTTCCATGAAGATGAAGGTTTTCCTGATGTTGGTGGTCTGCTTTTTCCAGGAACTGCAGTCGTCATCTTCCTTTCGACCCATTGCCTCCAGAGTTGAAGCTTCTGGGGAAGCTTTGTTTGGAGAAGGAAGAAGGGAAACATGGAAGACAGGCTCTGATCAGCCAATTTGCCACATAAAATTATAGCAAGTTGAGAGAAGAATTGTCTAAGAGTCAGAAGGAAGGATTAGGAGCAATAGCAGCATACTTGGGGTGGGGGAGCGGGGAATAGAGACTATTATCTTCACTTGCTTTTTGTTAACTGCTATAACAATGCTACTGCAACTTCACCACATGCCCCTGTGCTAGTACTATGAACACAAGACCAGTGAGGTCCAATCTCTGCTCTGGGGAGTTTAGAGACAGTGGTGGAAGCTGCCCTTTGTAACCTATTTCTGAAGTGTACTAATCTATCATAGGGAGCTCTGGTGGCCTGGTGGGTAGGGAATTGAGCTGCCAAGCCAGAGGCTGGTAGTTCAAATCCACCAACAATTCCACAGGACAAAGGTAGGCAATCTCCTCTCATGTGATTCACAGCCTCTGAGAACCTGCTGGCAGGTCAGCTGCAAGTTGGTTCTAACTCGATGGGACTTGACAACAGTAACACATACACATACAGCTTAACATGGAGATACTCGGACTTCGGAGATCTACTGTTGTTACTTTATGACGGGCAAGGTGTTTATTCCCACTAGCTAGCCAACCTGTTTTCCTAATAGCACAGCCCTGCCACTTCCTTGCTTCTCTTTACTCCTATCTCTCTCCTACCTGTCATGGGTTAAATGAAGAGTACAAGAATTAGCATCATCGTGCCTCTCTTTAGCACTGTCTTGAGAAAATATTAGTTACTCATTACAAACAGAAAAAATTGATATCAGAATTTTCTAGTAACCATATTCATTCAAGAGTCATCAAATCACTATTAAGCACCCGCTATCTACCAGATGTAAGGGGCACTGGTGGCACAGTGTGTGTTCACGTCCACCAGCAGCTCCGGAGACGGACGGATCTCCTCCGTAAAGATTTACCACCTTGGGAACCCCGGGGAGGGTCATTAGAAGTTGGACTTGGCTTGAAGACAGGGAGTTTGGTACCAGGATTAGGAGTCCCTGGGTGGTACAGACAGTTAAGTGCTCAACCCCTATCTAAGATTGGCTGTTTGAACCCATCCAGAGGTGCCTCAGAAGACAAGCCTGGCGATCTGTTTCCAAAAGGTCACAGCCTTGACAAGCCAATGGAGCAGTTCCACTCAGCACACATGGGGTTGTAACAAGGTGGAACTGACTTGAGGATGACCAGCAACTTCCACCGCGTCCTTCAGGTGCTGGGTGTGTGCTGTGCTGATGGGCAGTGGGATAAGGGGCCCTGCAGTCCTGGAGTTTACAGTCGAGAGGAGGAGACAGGGAATAAGGGGGGGGGGGATAGAAATAAAGAGAGAGAGAGACACACACACACAAACCAACCCACCAAACCTGCATGGCATGGTTACAAATTGTGGGGAGATGAAGAGAAAAATAAGGAGGAGCTTCTATAGATAAAGCTGTCAGGGAATGTCTGAGGAGGCAGCCAAAAATTTGTGAAAGAGCCAGCTAAGCAAAGAAGCATGTGGGAAAGCATTTCAGCAGAAGCGATAAAATACAAAAACCTGAAGTAAAGAAAGAGTTCCATGTGCTCTGTACACTAAGGATGAGGGTACCTGGTGGGATGAACTAGGGGAGGGTGACATGAGGTGGGAAGAGAGAGGTTGTAGGGGCCAGACAGACTATAGACCCTGAGAAAGAGTTTACATTTTATTTCAATGAAACAGGAAGATATTGACATATTTCTAGTAGTAGAATTCAATACTATCATTGATGTTGAGTGAGATTGCTCTTGCTGCTTCGTGGAGAATGAATGGATTATAAGGAGATACACACTGATGCTGGAGAATGGACAGGACTCTTATTTCAAAAGTCCAGGAAGGTGGTGGTTGAGGAGAGAGGTTTGGGACCTGGAATAGATTCTAAGGGTCAATACTGTGAGACTCCTCAGCTGCTGTGTGCTGGGATCACTTCTAGGTTTCTGGCAAGAGGATTGATGATGCCTTTGTGGAGAACAAGAATATCAGTGAGCAGAGTGTTCTTGCGACGGGACAGAGTGGAAGGAACCACTGTTCCTTTGATTTCTTTGCCTTTGTTACCAGTTATTATAGGTAAGACAGGGTATTAAGTATCTGTGAGTGATGGGTGAGACACAACTTCTACTGGTGCATTTTTCTTTCTAGGTCTTGGACCTGACAGAGAAGGAGAAATGTATGTCTGACATCATCCTGTCTTAGGCAACTGCTTTCCTGTCTCATTAAAAATCATAATTAGCTTCAGAATAAGGAGGTATGTTGTGGCACCACAGTTTAGCACTAGACAAAGAGTATAGGTTTGGAGGTTAGGGAGACCTGAGTTCCAAGCCCAACTCTGATAGTTACTAATCAGATGGCCTTAGGTATGTCACTGACGTCTTTGAGTCTCTGGCTTCATGTGTAAATCTGGGGCACAGACCATCTGGATTTTGGTGAAGATTAAATGAAATGGTGTGCATAGACACTTAGCACCTTGCCTCACACATAATAAATCCTTATAACAGAGGTAGGGGTTGCTGGTAGGTGCCATTGACTCAGCTATGACTCACAGAGACCCGGTGAACAGCTCTGAACAGTGACCTACCCTGCACCTTCCTCATGATCTCGGATCTAAATAGACCGTTGTTATTGTTATTGTGTCCACTCATCTTGTCAGTGTTCTTCCTCTCTTTCTCTGACCCTCGACCTTTCCCAGCACAATGTCTTTTTCCAATGACTGGTCCCTCTTGACTATATGTCCAAAATAGAATGAAGGAGATGAAGTACTGCCCTTCTTGTCTCTAAGGAGCTCTTTGGGTTTACGTTCTATTGCAAACCAATCTTTGATCTTGGTACCTCCAGTTCCAAGTCTTCTATGACTTCCGTATTGTCAGGTACATACGAAAGACACTGTCATAAACTAGGGAAACATCTTCTTCCATTAAAACTAGCATCCATAAGGGACTGAGAAAAGCAGAATGTGTCCTAAGTTAGGTCTTTGCAATAGAAGAAGACTCATTGATGTTGAGTTAAAGCTGACTCCTAGTTGATCCAGTGGGTTTCCCCAAGCTGTGAGTCTCATGGAAGATCTCCCCTCTTCATCCTGCAGGTGTATTTGAACCATCTGCTTTAGTGTTGTCAGCACAACACTTTACTAGGCATCCAGAGCTCCCTTCAGAGGAAGAAGAGGTGGAAAGACTTCTATTTTGGTCCAGGTGAATATTGGGGAGGAGTTAGAGAAGTTGTATTGTTGTATGATGTGAAGGAGATGTAAAAGTTAACCGTTATACTCTTCAGGTCCACTGTTTATGCAGGAGGAGTGGGAGTGGCTGGTTACCTGGACGTATGGGCTCTCCAGTACTCTACTAAGAGGCAGGCAGGCAGGACTGATTGCAGCCCCCTGAAAAAGGACGTTAAGCAATCATGGGGCAGGCACGGAGGGAGAGGGGAGGGAACAGGTGGGTCTAAGTCAGTGCTTTTATGGCAAGCAGGGGCTCTTAGTCTCTCTCTCTACAGGAGCAATGGCATACTGGACCCGATTATACCAGCTCAGGGGAAGGAATTGTGTACACCTTAAAGATGACAGAAGAAGAATTGATGCCTTTGAGCTATGGCATTAGAGAAGAGTCCAGAATATACCACAGACTGTGAAAAGAACAAACAGATATGTCTTGGGAAAAGTGCAGCCACAATGCTCCTTTGAGAACACTCTAAAGACAAAGATGGTGAAGCTTTGTCTCTCATACTTTGGGTGTGTTGTTAGGAGGACAGCTTTTCCTTGGAAAGGGACATGCTTGGAGAGGTGGAGAGTCAGCAAAAGAGAGGACAACTCCTAGTGACATGGACTGATTGATGAGGTGACTGCAGCAATGGGCTCAAGTGTGTCAGAGATGATGTGGACCGCACAGGCTGGGACTGGCTTCAGATCCGTTATTCATGAGGGTGCTATGAGTCATATTCCACTCGACAGCACCTAACAACTTCCCAACTCTGTGTTTACTGGCATCACGTTGTTAGCTCATAATTGACCGTTGTGGGAGTACTTACACCATGGAAACAGGTAAAAAAGCACAAGTCAGGGCTCCTCCCACCACACACAGAAATTGAGAATAGATTGTTAAACATTTACAAGCTCAGCACTGCCACGGTCCTGAAGGGTGAGGTGCTGGAGGACAATGACTGGGATCAGTAATGGAAGTCAATGGCTGGGATCAGGGCTATCAGTGAAGAGTGACCGCTGTGGCCTGGAAGGACAATCACATCCCAAAGATCTGAGTCAGCTTCTGGGGAGGTCTCAGAGGACTGTAATACGCTGAGGTCTCTGGTGAGTCTGAGACCCCTTTCTCCCATATGACAGTGACAAGAATTCAGTACCGGGTGCCTTATACTACATAATGCCATCTTCATACGGGGCAGAATGAGAAAAACCATGTGCATTTTTCTGAAAGAGGCTCTTGGATCTAAATGAGGGTCTTTAATCCTGAAGGTATTGAGATGATATTGTTTGTTATTATGTGCTGTCATGTTGCTTTCGACTCATAGTGACCCTATGTACAATAGCTCTGAATACTGCTCTGTCCTGAGCCAACCTTATTGTCTCTTACACACCCACCCCCATTACCCTAGTCACTGAATCAATCCACCTCATAGAGGTTCTTCCCCTCCTGCGCTGTCCCTCCACCCTCCCCAGCATAATGTTCCTCTCCAAGGACCGGTCCCTCCTTGCAACACGCCCAGAATATGAGACGTTATTAATGGACAAGTGAAAATTCGATTTTCTCATCCTCTTTGTTGCTACCTCATGGAAGGGGAATGAATGAGGAAGGTAATCTAGAAGATGAAGAAGCTGTAGTTTCTTTGCACATCTTAACACAGTCTGTACATTTACAACTGCACATTTACTTACAACTGTACATTTACAACCCATCTACGTAAGAAATAACCAACCCGTTGCCATGGAGTCAATTCGGACGCCTGACAGCCCCATGTGTGTCAGGGTGGAATTGGGCTCCATAGGGTTTTCAATGACTGCTTCTTCAGAAGTAGATTGCTAAGCCTGTCTTCTGAGGTGCTAGTGGGTGGAATTGAACCTCCAACTTTTCCTTTAACAGCCAAGCATATTAACCATTTGTACCACTATTGTGCTAACAAAGCATTTGCGAAACGGAAGAATTCCTTCTCCTTTGGTCCAGCCATAGGTAGAACTGGTGGTTGTGTTTGTGTCTTCAGGCTGTTTGTTGATTTGCTGCTTCTTGTCGGAGTGGTCAGTAAGGGTCAGCTCAGAGGGACCAGAGCAGCTCAGGGTCCAGTCACTGGCCAGCGGAGGACTTGCCAGCAATGACAGCTTGACTCTTGATTTCGAGGACACGGTCTACAAAACACAAACAAAGGGACCCTGACTGGCAGAGACTGCTTGGCAGAGAATGAAATACTAGAATAAGTGGGTAGAGGGGGTATTGTTAGCCAGGTCCTGTTCTGCAAATTCTGACCCTAACTCTAGCTGCTTCCATTTATTGGGATGCTTAACACCTGAGCTGGGGCCATGCTTCTCACTGTATGAACACATCACAGCTGGGAAATCTCAAGAGTGTGGGATGGAGGTAAAGGGGCGGAGGTTTAAAGGAGCAAAGCAAGCGGACCCCCAGTTCTTCTGTCTGGCTCTCTGTCTCTCTCCCTTTCCACAGAACTGCAGAGCTCCTCTGCTTCCCAGGGAGGAGCCTGTCCAGCACCTCAGCTCCAGCTCCAGCACCACAAGTAAAGCTTCTGTCACACCGGCTCCTGGAGCCCCCACAGTGTGACCGCCTGCTCTCCAGGAGGCCTCACCACCTCATTAACAGATCTGTACTCACTGTTCCTTCTTTTCTCATTGCTCTCAAATAGCTTAAAAACATAGTATTCTTAGCTATAAGAAAACATCTTTCCCGCCCACCCTTCCTCCCATACGCTCAACCCTGGCAATTTTGTTCCATTGTCACTGCATCGTGGAAAACTCAGAGGGCCAGATCTGAGAGTCTGCTCCACCCCATCCCTAAGCCAGTCTTTCCTGGGCTTCTAAAATCTGTTTAAGGTCTCCTGTCCCCTGCTTCCGGGGGTTGAGGGCTAGCAGGGGGCTCCAAGAACACTTGCTTCACTTTCCCTTGCAACATCCAGCTTCTTTCCATTAAAACCCTCCCCCCTCTGCTCTTGACTTTTGCAATGTTGGCCTATTATTACTTTTTTTTTTAAAAAAGAAGAAGCAGCTGGAAGCTCCCCTATTGCTATCATTTGTTTCCAAAGCACTGCCTGCCTCTCACTCTATTTCTAGTAACAAATTGCATTGGGTTTCAAAGCTCAGAGCGGCCAAGCCACTGTAGACCTGAGAGGTTTAGAGCGGATTTCACACTGCAGCTCAGGAGATGCCATGGACGTGGCCATTTGTGGCTGAGGCCGGCTGGAACCTCCTTCCCCCCCCCCCCCGCCCCCAACAAGAAGGATTTCCAGGAATATCCTACATAAAGAGCCCCTGCCCAAAGAAACGACCTTCTTCATGGCACTACCTCTGAGCTGTTAAAGGTAATAACACTTCATTCATCACTTATGGGACACCTTTTGTGTACCCACTCACTGTACTAGAGTTACTGTTAGTTACTGTTGAGTGCATGTGGTGATGCCACGTGCACAGAGTAGAATTGCTCCACAGGGTTTTCTAGGCTGGGGCGGCCTTTTGGAAGCAGACCACCAGGCCTGTCTTCCGCAGTGCCTTTGCCTGGATTCCAGCAGCCAACTACACAACTGAAAGGCAAACAATTATTTTTACATGGCCCAGGGTCTCCACTACTGGGCTAAAAATAAAATCCGAACAAAACAAAACAAAATACACGCAATGCTGTACAGTTGACTCCAACTCACAGCAACCTTATACGACAGAGCAGCACTTCCCCATCGGGTTTCTGAGGCTGTACCCTTTACAGAAAGACACTGCCACCTCGTTCTCACAATGAGCCGCAGGTGGGTTCAAACCACTGATTTTTTTGGTTATTAAGCCAACATTAACCACTTCACCAGCAGGGTTCCTTCCCCTCCGGACTAAATACAGAAATGTCTACGACACCCAGGCAGATTTAAACACACTTGCTGTTTTAAGCAAAACGAAAAACTTCTGTGAGTGTAGCCTTGAACATACTTACAAATCAAACTGGAAAGATCACATAGATAGGCAAATAAACAATTGAAAAACAGGTTAATGAGCACTGACAAATGAATGAACAGGTTGGGTCAGGGCCAAAAGGGTTGAGCAGCAATTTCAGCCATCTGCTGACTTGTCACTTTCCCTTGTCAGCCTGTGAGCTCCTAAAGGGCAGGGACCATGTGACACTATCTTGGGCAGGGACTGTAGATCCTAGCACAGTGCCTGGCACACACTGCGGGTCCAACCTACATATATGCAATCAATGAAGGAGAAGCCATGTCTAGTGTGTAGGCAGATGAGGGAGGCTTTGTGGAGAAGTAAGACTTATGGTAGCTGCCTAGTAGTAAGAAGCTGCACTGTAACCCAAAAGGCACATGGTTCGAATCCACTAGCTGATCCTCAAAAAAAGAATGGACGGTCTCTTCCCCTGAGATATATTGTTTCTGAAAACCAGCTAGAGGGTCAGTAATGTTGGCCTTTAAAAAAGAGAAGAAGCTGGAAGCTCCTCTATTGCTATCATTTGTTTCCAAAGCACTGCCTGCTTCTCACTCTATTTCTAGTAACAAATCGCTTTGAGTTTCAAAGCTCAGAGCGGCCAGGCCACTACAGACCTGTGAGGTTTAGAGCGGATTTCACACTGCAGCTCAGGAGATGCCATGGACGTGGCCGTCTGTGGCTGAGGCCGGCTGGAACCTTCCCTCCCCAACAAGAAGGATTTCCAGGAATATCCTGCGAATGATGGGTAGGCTGGAAGGAAGCCCACCACAACAACAAACTTACGGTGAGTGTTGACTGATGGGAGAATGTAGCCCTGAGGTGGTTCTGCAGGGAGTAAGCAGACCTGAGTCCTGAGAGGCAGAGCCACAGGGCTTTGCTTTTCTACATTTTTTCTGTGACACCCTGCCTTTTGCAGGACAACAGGAGAGGTGAAAGGCCACAGCACGTGGAGTTGTCTTGTCTCACTCCACCATCATGACTTCAGAAATGGACAACATGGGGCCAGTTTTTCCTGGGGACACTCTGAAGAGACCTGCTCTGACCATTCTGTCTGGAGTGAGTTCACTTCCCAACTAAGATGGCCTGCTGTGTGGACCTGTCCCCTTTCTTCATGTGACAACCCGAAATTATCCTGTCGATGTGTTTGCAGACAGGAAAATAGCTGCACAGGACTGAAGATGTCTGTTTCACTATGTCCCTTGAAACTGGAGTGCCTAATTTTCTTAGGGAGGGCTCAGTCAGATGATGCCAATGGGCTTACTGATGTCTGGGGGGAGCTTTGCAGTTGGGGAGGAGAATGAAGGGAAACATTGTTTTCCTTGAACTTCAGGCAGGCTATACAGCCTTGAGGTGGAGGCTGCTGCTGACAGCGAGCTCTTCCTGGCCCTGGCATCAGGCTGTGTAGTGCCTGGCGGCAGCAAGCCCAACTATTTATCAGATGCTGGTGAGAGATGGCTGGGCCCAGAGCCCAGGAGCAGGTGCCCTTCATATACTCCAATCTGGGAGCCTCCACCATCCTTCTCTCCGCCAGCTACATCTACCCGCAGGGTGGCCCTGGCCCCATACAGAACTGTGAGGGCTGCTTGGCTACAGTGACCTCATTGTCCTCAATACACTCTGAGGGTTCTAGGTGACCCCAAGATCTCACACTCCCAAGTCTCCCTCTCTGATCCCTCACCCTGCATAGCCTTTCTATCCAAAGTTCTGGCTTTGAGTTCCAGCCATTTCAGTATTTATTAATAACCAAGCTGGACTAAGAGCTTAAGGGTGTTATCCTTCTAATCAGATGTTCCAGAGTCTTGAGACATCATGCTTTAATCCAAAGGAATTCAACTCTATTTAATCCAGTGTGTGTTTACTAAAAGCCATAGTTCCCATTAGGGTTGGCAGGAGAGTCACTCACAGCAAAGTCTATGGATGATGGAATGAAAATGCAATATGGTTTGTAAACTTTCACTCAAACAACATTTTTAAAACCAAACAATGATAGCTTATATGACTCAGTAGAACCGCGCCACGGGCTTTCAAAAGCTGTGATTGTTACAGAAGTAAATAACCTTATCTGTCTCCTGGTAGATCTGAACTGCCAACCTTGTGTTTAGTATCCATGTATTTAACCACCGTGCAACCAAGACTCCTTGAAGCCACAGTGTATTCTTAAAATGGACACAGTTTATTCCCTGTGATGGTGTTTCAGGCCAAACAGATTAGATAGGGAGAAGGAGGGAGGGAATCTTTTGAGGAGCTCCCCAGCAGCCTCCCACCCACAGACAATGGCTGAGTCTGAACTGCATGGGAGGAAAAAGCTGTCCTGCCTTCCTGTGTTCTCACAAGCCTTTCCTGAAGACGCATGGACCACTGTGGGTCATGATGAGCACGTCGCAGAGCCTTCCTCTGAGCTCTGCCCAACTCTGTAATACCACTTTATATATAACCTCCACTTCCTGCGTTTTCTGTTCTTTAGAAGCAAGACTCAGTATGGTCTGTGGGTCTTGGGAGGGAGGTTATCAGCTGGGTCATCTTTAATAAAATGTGCTCTCTGCTTCTGGCAGGGGCATATGGTAGTGTGGATAAGTATCAGTCCTTTCGTTATAAAGGGAATAAAAGGCTATACAGCTAGGATGTCTTCTTGCTTGGGTCCCACCAGATCCTGCATTGTCCCTTCCATCACCTGCTATGTGAAGAGGCAGATTAGAAGGAATTTTCATTCTTGGCCTCCATCTCAGCATGTCACCGAGGAGCTGGGCAGTACTGAGAGGAGCACGAGACTTCTAGGGTTCCTGTCTTCCTCCTTGGAGAATAAGGTTGGACCAGACCAAGGTTCCCTGAAGTTTGCTTTTTAGGATCTTTGTCTCAGGAGACTCTCTTTTAGTAAAGTAGGACTGCTTTCCCTTTCCGGCCCCCTACTTGGAGACTTATGGTTCTCAGTAGCCTATTAAAGGTTCTGAGGATGATTAAAGACATCTGTTGGATGCCGTTTAATTTGGCACATTCTAACTTTAGGAGGTTGTGAAATCTTTTCATGTCATCTGTTAACATCAGAGCACCCTCGGGAAAATGGGAACGAAGACATCTCCAATGCGTCATGATTTGTTTGAACCATAGTCCACATTTCTTGCAGCCTGGTGCCACCAGTCAGTCAAGCCTACCTTGCCGTCAGAACTGATTTCCCATTTGTGTTACAATACAAATGGCCCCAAACTTGCCAAAAGTCGTGCCCTGGGCCCTTAAAGGCTTCTGGAGAGTTGTGGCTGGACAGACATCCCATCATGAACATTACCCACTGTTCCCCAGCATGCCAAACCTGCACCTACAAAACCAGCTCAGCATGGAGGTTGACAAAATCACCAAGGAAGGAGATTTTTCAATTGTAGCTTACTTCACGCTCATATTCACATCTGAGTTTAACCTAGAAACTCTTGTGTCTGTAAGAGCCAGATGCATGGGTCTGTTCATGGGGGCCCTGTGTCTATTGGAGAGGAGAAGGTGGGGGAGAGCGCCCCACTGCTTCCTCTGGTGACTTGGAGAGCAGGGTGGCTCTAAGACCAGTTATTCTTTGCATGCTTCTAACCATAATGGGCCTCACTTTCCTCAGTTGCGGAAGGGAAAGAATGATCCCTCGTCTGCCTATCTATCTCTCAGCTTTCTCAGGAAGATCCAATATAACAATGCACGTGAAAGTATTTTCTTACATCTACTGTGCTATGCACCTGATCCAAACCATGATCTTTTCCATTGCTTGCTATGCATCTGAAAGTTGAACAACAAATAAGGATGACAGAAGAAGATTTGATGCTTTTGAGTGCTGATGATGGAGAAGAGTACTGAATATCCCGTAGACTTAAAAGAAGAGACAGATAATAAGTCTTTGAAAATGTGCACCCCAAGTGCTCCTTGGAGGCAAAGATGGTGGAGCTTTGTCTCTCATACGTTGGACATGTTGTTAGGAGGGGCTAGTCCTTAGAAAAGTTGTCATACTTGAAAGGAGGAGGAACAGAGAAAAAGAAGACCCTTGGCTAGATGGATTGACTAGGTGACTGCAATGATGAGCTTGAGTTTGTCAGAGTTCATGAGCGGATGGCACAGGACAGGGCAGAGTTGAGATCCGTTGTTCACAGGTTTGCTACGAATCATAGACAACTCGATGGCACTGGTAACAACAAAAGCAAGCAGCAACAGCAACGACAACAACAACAACAAGGTACTCTCGGAAGTTTCTGGATGATAGGAACAGTCAAAATGCTGAGCTGCCAATCAAAAGGGTGGAGGTTCAAGTCCATTCAAAGGAAGCTCTTGAGAAAGGCCTTATGATCTACATCTGAAAGACTGCGACTGAAAAATCCCACAGGGCACAGCTCTGCTCTGACACACATGGGGTTACCATGAGTCAGAATAATGTCAATAGCAACTTGGTTTTTGTTTTGTTGGTTTGTTTTGTTTTGTTTTGTTTTAAGGTATTGTCCAGTAGGCTCACACTGCTGACATGTGAATTAATCTCTCTGCACTAGGGCAAAAGAGTGAGAAGCAGCAGCTAATTAGGAGTGAACATGAGCTTTTACTAGCTGCCATGGGATTGAGTTCATTCGTAGCAAACCCATGGGCCCAACTCTGCATCCCTGAGGAGGACCAATGAATTTTCACTGACTGACTTTTGGAAGGAGATCACCAGACCTTTCTTCCTCATCTATGTTAATCTTGGAAGATCTGCTGAAATCTGTCTAATATCCCAAACCCCAAATAACCAAACCTATTGTTGTTGAGTTGATTCCAATTCCTATCAATCAGCCCTGCAGCAAAGAGTAGCCTTGCCCCTGTATGTAGGGTCCCCAAGTCTTTATGGATAGAGACTGTTATGCCACATCTTCCTTTCTGTAGAGCAACTGGTGGGTTTGCTCTGCTGACCTTTTGGTTACAGCTGAGGGCTTGCCCACAGTGCCACCAGCATTAAGGCAATGAGAGAACTTCTGCAGACAGAAGGGTGGTGGCTGTATATCAGCTACATTGACTGGGTAAACGAACCTGGGTCTCCCGCACAGGAGTCAAGAATTCTAGCACTGAACCACCAATATCTCCAAACACGTGATGCTGTTGTTTGCTGTTGAGTCAGCACTGACCCACAGCTGACCCTCCAGTGGGTTTTCAGACACAGTAAACCCTATGAAAGGAGACTCCCATCTTTCTCCTGTGGAGAAGCTGGTGCACTTGAACCTCACACTTTTAGGATTGGAGCACAGCTTCTGACTGACATTAGAAGACCTGGATCTGCTGTTTACTTCACGACCTCAGCTCCACATGGCTCTCCCACTGTGTGCACCTCACCTCAGAAAGACTCTAGTATTTAAAGATATGCCATTTTCCATACCACACAGTTCTGCAATGCAAGCCAGGTACTTCACCTGGCACCCAACCAAAGCAACAGACATCTGTGGCGACCCAGGGCTGAACACTGCCCATGCTGAACTTCTCCCCAGGCAGCATGCTGGGCTCCACTGAGGCACCTTCCTGTGGAGTTTTTACAGGTAATGTTGACTGCTTGCCACCTTCTGCTGGAATGTGTAACTTCTAAGCCAGGGGTGCTTCCTTTGTACAGCTGTTCTGTTCATTCCCATCAAACACCTCTGACTAGATCTCCACAGGCTTCCTGGGAGTGAGAAAATAAATCCACTCGTAGTGCACAGGGAAGGCTAGGTTGAGCCCAACAGGGCTGTGGCATGCATCCCTGTGTTAACAGCTTTTTCTCCAAGGACATGGGCTTGACACTCACTGACAGTGGTGCAGCATCCTCACCCCACAGGCTAGTTTTTAAGGCTGGCAGTGGCTCTCACCCCAGCCCCCCAGACACAGACCAAGGCAGTGAGCCTGCGGTAGTAGCACCAGGCACGCAGCCTGTTTGCAGACGCGGCCCTCCCCCTCTCATTCATGCTGCAGCTCATTCACAATGCCTGGTGCTGGCAGGCTGCGGCTGGGCGCCGTCACTGGCACTCCGTGTGGCAATTTATTTCTGGCTGTGGGTGCGTGTGTGTTTGAGGGAGAGGGAGAGGGAGTGAGAGAGGCACTCTCTTCTTACAGGGGGATTTGTTTTCTTTCCAACCAGACCAGCTACCAGGACTTCCAGTTTTCTCTGCCTTAGACTGAGAATTTGATTGTGCTAGGCATTTTGCATGCATTGCCTTACTTAATGCCTTGCTGCCACCTTTAAGGTAAATACTTTGCAATGCCATTTTATGCATGATGGACTAATGGGTAGAGATGTTAAGTAAAGTACCCCAAATCAAACTGACAGCAAATGAGAGAGCTGTGCTGGGAGCTCCAGGTCATCAAATTCCAATGCCAGTTATCTGCCATTGCACAGCATTACCTGTTGACTCTTTTCCAGAGGTTGCCAAGATGTCACTTACCTCCGCCCCCATTCTTATTATGTTTTCATGCAATTCCAACACCTGACTGATTGCCCCGGAACACAGGGTTTATAAATATACAGGACATACTGGGAGTGGCTGGATGGCTGGATTCTGAGAGCACTCGGAATTCTTAGAATTGAGGCTGGGAGCACTTCGCCCACTGTCTGTGCCTCTCCTGGTTCCATCTCAAACCGTTTCTCTATAACCTCAGCCTTCTCTCTCAAAATAGTTTGAACCCATTTTCTAAAGTGTGCTACACACACACACACACACACACACACACACACACCCATGGCTATCACACTATCATGAGAAGGTCACTGACTTTGTCAGAGGACATAGTTCAAGAGCTGGCTCTGCTAGCACCTAGCCTTGCAATCCCAGGCATGACAATCTCCTTGAGCCTCAGTTTTCCCATCTGTAAGAAGGGAAAGATAGACAAATGGGCATGCTCATAGTTGAGGAATTGAAATCATATTATAAGCAGTAAAGTGATGTCCCTTATCACATTTGGTGTTATCTATTTCAGACCTGGACACTGTTCACTCGGGCTCATCTTTGGCTCTTGGTTTAGTAAGAATGGCAGAACTCAGCTCAGTCATTGGCCTCTCATCTGGGGGAATGTTATCTCCTAAGCTGGAACCTGCTGGACCCCTTGGCCTTTCTCAGAGATTTTCCTCATGACCACATTGTCTGACTTTGGGACAGGAGGCTGGCTGGTCAGCCACTGCAGCCAGACCAATGCTGGCCCCAGCAGCTGCCTCCGGGTGCTTCAGGGTTAATGTTTGTGCGTCAAAGTTACGTGGAGAGAAGGGGGCCTGGTGAGGATGGGGGCGATGGTGATTGTAAAACTAGAGCTCTCTTTAACATCCTTGCTCCAGAGCTAAGCTGGAGAAGTTTAAAGATGGAGACAAATGTGCCCCTGAGGAGGATGAAGGAGTGGTCTTGTGACTGACAGCATCACCATGCCTGGGTTCTGCATCTCAGTGCAGCCAGGAGCAGGAAGCCTGGAGCCTGACCACAGACCCTGCCAGGAGGGACCGAGACTCAGTGCAAAGCCACAGGCAGCTTATAAACCTGTGTGCCCCCCTGGTTCCTCTAACCATCACAACTACCCCATGAGATAGACAGAGCAAGCAGTACCCCACTTGACAGGCAGGGCCAGGGAGGTTAAGAGATGAAGGTTGAACAGCACGGAGGCTTCCAGGGAGCTGGAGGTCCTGACATCCATAAGGACATACCTCCAGCTGGAAGCCTCTAGGACTGTCACCAGGATGCAGCAGGCAGGCATTGCAGGTGGGGCACACAGATATTTTGCTCCCCTTTTTCTGTCCTGAAATGCAGAATGTTGCCCCTCATCAATCATCCTTGGAGTGATGACCAGATGACGCTCCAGGGACATCCTAGCGGGACCCTCATTTAAGCTTATTTTCCGAGGCAGCTCCAACTTACCCTTGATACTAGAGAGTCAGGAAAGCCTGAAGCTGGAGCTCAGATGCCCAAGTCACTCATCAAAGTGGCCTTTCCGAACCACTCCCCAGGTGCCGCATGCCTCCCACTAAGCAAAGCAATCCCACAGCCAAGAAAAGTAGGTTCGTCTTACCCAGGGACTCAGAAAGAATCGCGCTCTTGGGCTCCCACTTCAGCTCCTACAGGTCTGTGAGGATTAGCTGCTTCAGTGCTTTAACAATAACCCGAATTAAAGGGGAGGAATGCAGGGGTTTTCTTTCCCAGGACCGTAACCAGGCAGCCTTAAAGGGGAGTGAAAGTCGCTAGGGTGGCTGGCACCTCTCCTGCCTAGCCTCTGCCCTGCATCCCTCCCTCCCAGCTGCATCCAATCTGATGTGGAAAAAAAAATTGCTTTTTTTGAAGAGGGCCTTTTATGTTTGTTGTGGGTGTGTTTGCATTTGTGGAAAGAGAGACGAGATAAAAATAAGCAACAAAATTATAACATCAACTTACAGGCTTCCACTGGCCCTAATGGATTGGTTGAAAGAAAATCACAGAAGCTTTCCAAGACTGCCTGCCTCAGTTTCCCTTTTAACAGCTCACGTGCTGGATTGATGCTGAACTTTGTACCGTTGTGGTGTCAAATGGCATAACCATTATCCGTGGTGGATATGGTGTTTGGTGGAGTTCCCAGTTTTAAGACAGGTGTAGAAGCAGGAGTGGCGTCCACTTCCTAAACAACATGCCTCTGGAAACCATGAACTTGGAGAAAGAATAGTTAGAGAAAGGCTTCAGGTCTTTTGTTCATAGAATCGCTATGAGTCATGCTCAACTCGATGGCAATCAACAAATGCACCTTCTGGAGCAGTCACATGTTCATAGTGGCAAGAACGTGGAGATTGAAGACCTCTCAGAAGCCCTCACCTCAGCTTATTGTTTATCAGAGGGTGAGGAGAGAACCCCTTTGAGGTCCCACAGGAGGATCCTATGCTGGAAGGTTCTACCCAGTGTCTCTGCTTTGGGGAACTTCACTCCATGACTGATATGGGGGACTTGATGTAAGTTGGGGGATCATGACCTTTTCCTTGCCAAATTTGCCATTCTCTGTTCTTTTTTTAAGTCCTACTCCATTAGTCCTGAGAGACCATCCCCCACATTGTACACATTCTCAGCTCCCTCTCCAATCTCCACCCTGCCCTTTGACCAGCTACACTGCCCACCTTAGCTTCTCTTAGGCACTTGCTACAGTGTAGTTTCCTTCAACCTCCGTCTTCTGTTCTCTTGCTTCTCCTTCTCTACTCCATGGCTTGGTGCTGCTGTTGTTGTTTACCATTATGTCAGAACCAACTCATAGCTGACCCTCTAATCAGTACCACGAGGCCACCAGAGCTCCCTACTCACTGGCCCAGTGGTAAGGAATCACATTGACAACACAAAGGTACATGGTTCTCAACCACCGGCTGGTCCCTGGGAGAAACATAGGCAATCTCCACTTGTGCAATTTACAGCCTCTGAAAGCCTGCCAGAGAGTCAACTGTGGGTCAGTTCTGACCCAACAGTTGTTGTTGTTGTTATGTGCCGTCAAGTTGCTTGCGACTCATAGCAACCCTATGTACAACAGCCCCAAACTCTGCTCTGTCCTGTGCCAATCACACCGTCTCCAACACACCCATCCTGATTACCCCAGTCACTGAATCAATCCACCTCAAACAGGGCCTTCCTCTCCGTGCCATCCCTCCACCCTCCCAAGCATGATGTCGCTCTCCAAGGACCGGTCTCTCCTTATAACATGACTGAAGTATGTCAGACGAAGCCCCAGAATCCTTGCCTCCAAGGAGCAGCCCAGTTTAACCCTCTCCAGGATGAATCTGTTTGTTTTCTTAGCAGTCCATGGTACACTTAATACTCTTCTCAGCACCACAGCTCAAAGGCATCAATTCTCCTTCTATCCTCCCTAGTCATTGTCCAACTCTCTGATGCATAGCAAATGATTGCAAAGACCATGGCCTGTATCAGACGCACCTTAGTCTCCAGAGTGACACCATTGCTCTTCAGTACATTGGAGAGGTCCCTAACAGCAGACTTTCCCATCACAATATATCTATTAATTTCCTGGCTGCTGGTACCAAGAGTGTTGATTGTGGAGCCAAGCAGACTAAAGCTGTGAACAATCTCAATCTCTTCACCATCCATCCTGATGCTGCCAATCGGTCCAGTGATGAGAATCTTTGTTTTCTTGATATTGAGCCTCAGTCCATATTGAAGGCTGCAGTCCTTGACCCTCTGCAGCAAGTGCTTCAGGTCTTCGTCAGTTTCAGCAAACAGGGTTGTGTCATCTGCATAACGCAGATTGTTGATAGATCTTCCACCAATCCTGATGCCACGTTTCTCCTCGTAGAGCCCAGCCTCCCGGATAATCTGTTCTGCATACAGGTTGAAAAGGTATGGAGATAGGACACATCCCTGGCGTACACCCTTGCTAATTTTGAACCATGCAGTGTTTCCTTGCTCTGTCCTGACGACTACCTCTTGGTCCAAGTGTAGGTTTTGCATTAGTACCATCAAATGTTCTGGGATTCCCATTCTTCTCAGAGTCAAACACAGTTTGGTAAGATCCACACAGCCTTTGCATAATCAATGAAACACAAATATACATTCTTCTGGTATCCCCTGCTTTCAGCTAAGATCCATCTAACATCAGCTACAATATCTCTAGTACCACAACCCCTTCTAAACCCAGCCTGGACTTCTGGCATTTCTCTGCTGATGTGCTGTTCTAATCATTTTTGAATAATCTTCAGTAGAATCTTGCTTGCATGGGAAATCAATGATATCATTCTATAGTTTCCACACTCTGTTGGGTCACCCTTCTTTGGAATGGGAACAAATATAGATCTCTTCCCGTCAGTTGACCAAGTGGTTGTTCTCCAGATTTCTTGGCACATCAGGGCAGCATCCGTTAGCTGAAATACGTCAATTGGTATGCCATCTATTCCTGGGGCCTTATTCTTTGCTATTTACTTCAAAGCAGCTTGAACTTTTCCCATCATCACCATAGGCTCTTCCTCCAGGACTCCACAGTTGTGGTTGTTGTTGTTGTTGTTATGTGCCATCGAGTCGCCTGCGACTCATAGCGACCCTATGTACAACAGCCCTAAACTCCGCTCTGTCCTGTGCCAATCGCACTGTCTCTGACACTCCCATCCCAATTATGCCAGTCACTGAATCAATCCACCTCATAGAGGGCCTTCCCCTCCTGTGCTGTCCCTCCACCCTCCCAAGCATGATGTCCCTCTCCAAGGACCGGTCTCTCCTCACAACATGTCCAAAGTGTTTCCACAGTACACAACAAAAATCTGTACACAACAGTGTTACTATCTTCACGTTGATATCTAAATTCAACATCCCTGTCTCGGTTGTCTTCTTTAACATCAGCATCCAAAAGTCTACTTCTATTCATGAACAAAACGGGGAGAACCATGACTGCCTTAAGATTAACTGTCCTATTTAATAAATCTGAACGTTTTCTTTGGCTGTTTTGTCTACTTCGTTGTCTTCCAGATCCAAAATGCTGTCATTCATTTTTAATTGCTTCATTGAATAAACTTTTTTACCTTTTTTATATTATTTTTAATTTTTAAAATGAATAGTACATTCCTATAGATAAAAAAATTAGCAATTATATTGTTCAAATTTCCACATTTGGCTGGATTTCATTTCTTGGGAATGAAAACAAATAGGAATCTCTTCCAGTCAGTTTGCCAGGCAACTGTCCTCCAAATTGGACAGATGATCACATTTAGGGTTATATCTGTTCATTGGAACATATCTGTTGGTATATCATCTATTCCTGAAGTTTTATTTTGTGCCAATGTCGTCAATGAAGCTTGAACTTCTTTACTTCTTACCATTGGCTTTTGTTCACATGGTACTTCCTGAAATTTTTTAATACCTACCAATTCTTTTTGGTAAAAGGATTGTGTGTATTCATTCCATCTGCTTTTGATGCTTCTGGGATCATTCAAGATTTTGCCCACAGCATCTCTCATCATTGCAGCTTGAGCTTGAATTTGTTTTTCAATTCTCTCGGCTTGAGAAAAGGTGAATGAATTCTCCCCTTTTCATTGTTTTAGCACCAGATCTTTGCACATTCATTATAATACTTAGCTTTTATAATACTTTGCACATATTGCTATAATAATTTGAATTTAGAAGATGCTGTGATGTCAGCGATATCATTGCTGATGTCAAATGGATCCTGGTTTAAGGCCGAAAATACCAGAAGAATGTCTATTTGAGTTTTATTGATTCTGCAAAAACATTTGACTATGTGAATCACAACAAACTACGGCTAATATTGAGAAGAACGGGAATCCCAGAACACTTAATTGTATTCATATGAAGCTGTTGTCTGAACAGAATAAGGGAATACTGCAAGATTTCAAATTAAGAAGGATATTCCATTGTGTGAACGTACCATAATTTCTTAATCCATTCCTTTACGGTTGGATGTTTGTGGTTGCCATGTTCTGCAAAGGTGAATAACGCTGCTATGAACACTGGTGTACAAATCTCCATTTGTGCCTCAGTTCTAATTTTCTCAGGGTGTATTACAAGTAGTGGAATAGCTGATTCATATGGAATTTCTATGTTCAGCTTTTTGAGGAGGCGCCAAACTACATGCAGGAACCATGATTTTGTGAATTATTACCTACCTTGGGAGGGACTGGTGAGCAATATGTTGAGTGAACTAATTCAGTTCCACAAGGATAAATATTGTGTAAAACCATTATTGTAGAATGAGAATAAGGACCCAAGAGGGGTAGGAGAGGCTGGAAGCAGAGGGATGTGGATGTGCAGGGGGAGTGGGGATTAATCATCAGGTTGTACAATTTGATAGAGGCGGTGAAGGAATTTGTTTGAATTTGTATTCTAATTTTGGAAATAAACTAGTGGAAAAGAAAAAAATAAAATAACATATAGTTTTAAAGAAACAAACAAAAACAAAACAAAAAAATAAAGGAGGGTATGCATCAGGGTTGTATCCTTTCTGCGTATCTATATGCTTGAGGCAGACCCTGGCCCAAGAAGACACAAACTAAGTGAAAATAGGAAACGTGTTTAACAGACTCAAATCCCAGGAGCAGCGGCAAGTGAATAGATCTAATCATATAAGGGAGACACAAGTTTGGCAATAAATAACAGAGAAACTGGTCCAGGAGCTGGGGGTTGGTTGCCCAGGAACCAAATGAGGGACTTTTAACTACCCCATGACCTTTCTCCCTGTGTACCTAACTGACTTAAAGCCCCTTTACCCAGAAGGTTTAACTAACCAATCGTAGTGTAGTGTGTAAATCATAATGTATGTTCAGTAGAAAAGAGACTCCAATCACTATCTTAGTTTACATAAAGAGAGAACATTTTGCATTCAGGGACCATGACCCTTGAGAGGTTGTAATTTCTGTAAATGCTTCCCATGGACAATAAAGTCTTCCTCACTTCACCAAAAGAGCTTGTAGCCCTGTTCCTTCCCCAGAGTCTTTGGACAGGAGGTCACATTTCTGTAACATGCTGAGCAAATAATTTGTAAAGCTGGACTCTATGAGGAAGAATGTGGCGTCAGAATTGGAGGAAGAGTCATTAACAACCTCCATTATGCAGATGACACAACCTTGCTTGCTGAAATTGAGGAATACCTTGCTCACAAGATCAGAGACTATACAACCTTCAATGTGGATTACATGTCAAGATCAAGAAAACAAAGTTCATTAACACTGGGCCAATAGATAACATCAGGATAAGTGAAGAAAGAATTGAAACTGTAAATGATTCCATCTTCTTTGGATCCACAATTAACACTCTTGGTACCAGCAGTCAGGAAATAATGAGACATATTGCACTGGGTATGTCCCCTGTCAGTGATCTCGCCAAAATACTAGAGAGCGATTATGATGCCAGTTTGAAGTCTAAGGTGCACCTGATGCAGGCCAGGATCTTTTCAATCGCTTGCTATACATCCGAAACATAAACAATGAGTAAGGATGATAGGAGACTTGATGCCTTTGAGTTGTGGTATTAGAGAAGACTGCTGAACATACCATGGACTGCCAGAAGAACAAACAGGGATATCTTGGAAAAGGTGCACCCAGAATGCTCATTGAAGGCAAGGATGATGAAGCTTCGTCTCACATACTTTGCAGTTGTTGCTAGGAGAGGCTCTTCCTTGGAAAGGGATATCATGCGTGGAAAGGTTAGCAAAAGAGAGGAAGACACCCTCGGCAAGATGAAATGGATAAGGTAACTGCCGCAATGGATTCAAGTGGAGCAGAGATTATGAGGACGACACAGCATTGGACAGGATTCTGGTCTGTTGTCTATAGGCTCACTGTGAGTTGCACTCAATGACCCCTGAGAATAACAACAACATATTAAAAAAAAATCAAAGCAGTATTGACGGGCTTATAGTGAGCACTCTCATCCCTATGCTCCCATATGCTTTTCCCTCCACTCTCTCCTCTTTATAAAAATAGAACATCCAAAACAATACCCACCCTCACTAGGTAGGGACTCCTTTAAGTTTCCAAACGGGTACATTTTTATTTATGCATGTACTCACTCATTCATCAAACCTACAAGTCTTAACGGGAACAGATTTCACCCACAGAGGGCAGATAGATTCAAACTGTTCATTAGCAGTTCTATACATTACACACTATGCTGCCTGGGTTCCATTGTTGTTATTGTTTTGTTGTTAGGTGCTGTCGAGTCAAGAACAACTCCTAGTGACCCTATGTATAGCGGATCTGAACTCTGTCCTATCTTGTGTCATCTTCGCATATCCTGACACACTAGAGTCCATTGCAGCGGTCACTGTGCTAATCCACCTGGTTGAGGGTTTCATCTCCTTCGCTGACCCTCTACCCTTCACAGGTCTTTCTCCAAGGAATAACCTCTCCTAGCAACATACCTGAAGTATGTGAGGTGAAGCTTCATCATTCTTGCCTCCAAAGAGCCCCCTTCTGGCTGCACCCTCTCCAAGACATAATTATTTGTTCTCTTGGCCGTCCATGGGATGTTCAGTGCTCTTCTCCCACACCACAGCTCAAAAGCATCAATTCTTCTTCTGTCATCCTTATTCATTGTCCAGCTGTCAGATGCATAGCAAGTGGTTGCATAAACCATGGTCTGAATCAGATACACCTTAGTCCTCAAACTAACATCTTTACTCTTCATAATTTGGAGAAGTCCCTAACTGTAGACTTTTCCAATTTCCTGACAGCTGGTACCGAGGGTATTAATTGTGGATACAAGTAAGATGAAGTTGTTGACAGTTTCAATCTCTTCTCCCTCCTTCATGATGGATTCTTAAGTATATGATACAAAACTGAAACAAATTCACCGCTACTGAGCAGGTTCTGACTGCTTCTGTGGCAGTAAATCTCAATGAGGGGAAACCGCCCATCTTTCTCCCAAGGAGCTATTTGTGAAGCATATGACAAGTACACAATAAATGTTGGCTGTTATTATCTTTCCAATTTAACATTCATTCTTGCTAGAATCAGCTCAATAAAACATATCATTTCCACCTGAAAAACATCCAGTGGCATCTCATTATCCACAAAATACCATCCAAACACCTTAGCCCACCACTGAACGCTTCCCAAGATCTGGACCAAACTACTCCCTCTTTCCCTCTCCAAATCCTTGTTCTCCCACCCACCTGTCACTTGAACCACGCTATCTGAGACACTAATTTCTAACGTGTATTGATTTCCACAGCTCCTACCCTCTGCTTAGGCTGGTGTAGAATGTCCTTTCTACATTCTATTGGGATGACAGAGATTTTAAATCCTGTTGAAATGCTACACGTTTTAAAAATCCACATCAAATGCCACTTTGTTCATGTAGCCTTTCCTAACGTCCCCCTCCTCAGCACTAATCAGTACTTCTTCCATACTGTTCCCAAAGCTCTTTTGTCTACAAGTTCCTTTAGTTCTTAACTGTGTTCTACCTTGAATTACAGTGCATGTTTCTATTCCTTGAATTGAAAGCTCCTTACGGGAAGCTTTTGCCTGTGTTTCCTGCACCCTTGTAATCCCCCGCCCCCCATCCTCCTCCTCCAGTTCCTGGCACAGAAGAGAGGCTCTGTCAGTATTTATTGGACCTGATGCATTAATAAACCCTCAGAGGTGGGAAGACCTTTGAGAGTCTTGTATTAAACGGTTATGATTTGCTAGTAATTGGTGCATACAGTAAAGGATCAATAAACGTTCACTATGATTAGTATTGATAACAAGAATGTTATGTTGCTGTATTTGTTAGGTGGCATCGAGACAAGTATATCCCATAGTGACCCCATGAACAACAGATCTGAACCCTGTCCTTTCCTGTGCCATCCTCACACTTGCTGACACATTAGAGCCCATTACCATGTCAAGCCATCTGGTTGAGAGTCTTCCTCTTCTTTGCTGATCCTATACCTTCCTAGCATCATGTCCTTCTCCAAAGAACAGTCCCTCCTAGTAATATGCCTGAAGTACGTAAGGCAAAACTTCATTATCTTTGCCTCCAAAGAGTACTCTGGCTATTATACCCTCTCCAAGACATATTTGTTCTTTTGGCCAGCCCATGGGATATTTAGTGTTCTTCTCTAACACCACAGCTCAAAGGCATCAATTCTTCTGTCATCCTTATCCTTTGTCCAGCTCTCAAATGCATAGTGAGTGATCAGAGAAAACATTGCTTTAATCAGACATACCTTAGTCCTCAAACTGACATCATTACTCCTCAGTAATTAGGAGAGGTCCCTAACTGCGGACTTTCCCAGTGCAATACATCTCCTGATTTCCTGACTGCTGGTACCATGGGTGTTAATTGTGGATCCAAGTAAGATGAAGTTGTTGACAGTTTCAATCTTTTCTATTGTTCAGATTCGTAGAGATATAATCTCTGATTTATTTGCCAGTCTCTTGCTTGAGCACTCTGGGGCTAAGTGACTACCACTGCTTCAGACAGG
The DNA here is from genome assembly GCF_000299155.1 of Elephantulus edwardii. Lineage (NCBI taxonomy): Eukaryota > Metazoa > Chordata > Mammalia > Macroscelidea > Macroscelididae > Elephantulus > Elephantulus edwardii. Next base: position 11,742,632 of record NW_006399813.1, on the reverse strand, counting down.
CAAGTAATGGCCAACAGGAATCCACATGTATTAGAAAATATATCCCCAAAAGGAGCTGCATTCCGCCTCCCTGAGGTCCTACTCAGCACATACACACGCACACACATTCATTCCAGAAATATTTATCAGGTGCTGATTGTGTTACTAAGCTAGGCATTGAGGATACGAAACTAGACCTAATTCAGATGCTTACAGAATTTCACTGCCCCCACACATGAATCAGGCAGTTATGACTTTCTGATTAAAGAAGTTCTGATTAAGTTAGCCAAGGAACTGCTTGTCATCACCAGCCCACTGGGCTCCTCCTTCCTATCTCCCCTCATCTCACGTCCATCTGCATGCTAGTAGTCTTGGTGAGTCACACAGTCCAGAGGAATTCTCAGCCGAGGAAGCAGAAACAGGCTTGGCTGATGTTGGGTGCCTGAGAGGAACGGACAGAAGCTGAAGGGGAAGCCAGTTCTCCTCCCACGTACTGACCAGGTTGTAAGTGAAAGCTAAGAGATGGAAAGTCAGGTACAGGACATCCGCCACATGCGTGCCAGCGGGTGAAGGCTAAGAAATGAAAAGGAAGTTAGGTTCATATTTTTCTCAAAGAAGTAAAAGAGAGTTTCTGGCAGTATAAGGTGTGTGTGCACAGTCACAGTGTAGTCTAATTCTTTAAGGACTGCATCTCTGCTTTTCCTCCAGTCAGCAATCCAACCAAACATTGATTAAAAATCCATTGTGTGTCTAGTGGATTGCATAAGTGATGGGATCAGTTAAAATGTTTGGCTGCTAACCAAAGCCTTGGAGGTTTGAGATCACCCAAAGGCACTTGGAAGAAAGGCCAGGCAATCTATCTTCAAAAAAACCCCAGTCCTTGAAAATCCCAAGGAATATGGCTGTACTCTGGCACACATGATGCCCCCTTGAGTCAGAATCTGTTAAAACACAGCTGGTTTTAGGTGAGGAGATCTGACTCCAGCACAGAAAACAGCTGGGAATCAAGCAGTAGCTAAATAGAGTACTTCAAACTCATTCTATCACCAAAGGACGATTGCTGTGGGCCAGAGATGTCAGGAACTGCTCTGTGGAAAAGACAGAAGTCAACTGGGACCTAAGGACTTGCCAGGTCAGGTGAGATTGGGAGAAACACAGAAGTTGGAATACAAAAGACACTCCTGAAAATACCGTGGCTGCTCTTCAGGGCAGTGGGAAGAAGGCAGGAGTGTTGGAACCACCTGGCTAAGACCTTTGAACTTGGACGCAAAGGTAGTAGAATTGTTGTAGGGTCTTAAGCAAGGGTGTTGGTGGGCGGGGGGTGGGGTGGGGCGTCAATGGTGATGAACTTGAACTTGAGGAAATCAGAGACTAAGGAGTCAGTTGGGAGACTTTTGTGGTCACTGAAATGCTATGGTAGTAGCAGGGGTCAAAGGAAAAGTATAAGCAGAGGGACAATTGCGAAGGAGACACCAGTGCCTGCTTGTCAAGTTGGTATCAGAGGAAGGAGGAGTTAGGGGCATGAAAACACACAAGAACAAAAGAACAGCATGTGCGAAGGTGTCTTGATGAGACAGGTGTTCTTTGCACTGAGAAGAGGAAGAGTACTCAGATGTAGCTGTTGAGGCAGGACAAGGAGCAAAGAGAAGGGAAAGAAAAGACACACAAGAATAAATACCAAAAAAAAAACCAAACCCAAAAAACAAACAAACAAACAAACAAAAAGGAATAAATACCACTGCTTTCATCACCTGTTTCTGACTTGAGGCCAAGTCGTGATCTTTTCAATGACTTGTTTTGTATCTGAAAGTTGGACAATGACTAAGGATGACAGTTGTCAGAACAGAGCAAGGAGACACTACATGGTTCAAAATCAAGAAGGGGATTCGTCAGGGATGTATTGTGTCTGCATACCTTTTCAATCTGTATGCAGAACAGATCATCCGAGACACTGGGCTATACAAGGAGGAATGTGGCATCAGGATTGGTGGAAGAATCATCAACAACCTGCGTTATGCAGATGACACAACTCTGCTTGCTGAAACTGAGGAGGACCTGAAGTACTTGCTGCAGAAGGTCAAGGACTGCAGCCTTCAATATGGATTGAAGCTCAACATCAAGAAAACAAAGATTCTAACCACTGGGCTAATTGGCAGCATCAGTATGGATGGTGAACAGTTAGAAATAGTTAACAGTTTTAGTTTACTTGTCTCCGTGGTCAACACTCTTGGTAACAGCAGCCAGGAAATCAAGAGATGACTTGCATTGGGAAAGTCAGCAGTGAGGGACCTCTCAAGAGTACTGAAGAGCAACAACATCAGGCTGGAGACTAAGGTGCACCTGATCCAGGCTATAGTCTTCGCAATTATATGCTATACATCAGAGAATTGGACAGTGACTAGGGTTGAGAGAAAGAGAATTGATGCCTTTGAGCTGTGGTGCTGGAGAAGAGTGTTGAATATACCATGGACTGCTAGGAGAACAAACAGGTTTGTCCTGGAGAGGGTGAAGCCAGAATGTTCCTTGGAGTCAAGGATTCTGAAGCTTCGTCTGACATATTTTGGGTATGTTGCAAGGAGGGACTGGTCCTTGGAGAGGGACATCATGTTTGGCAGAGTGGAGGGGCGGCGCAGGTGAGGAAGACCTTTGATGAGATGGATCGATTCTGTGACTAGAAAGGTGGGAATAAGTGTGTTTGAGATGGCTAGGTTGGCACAGGATAGAAGAGCGTATAGAGCTCTTGTACATAGGGTCGCTATGAGTTGCAAGCGACTCGATGGCGCATAACAACAACAACAACAACAACAAGGATGACAGAAGACTTGATGCCTTTGAATAGTGGTACTGGAGAAGAATACTGAATATTCATAGAGAGCCAAGAGAATTAACAGGTCTGTCCCAGAGAAAGTGCAACCAGGGTGCTCCTTAGAGAGGAAGAGCCTCAGTGAAAAGGATTCACGCAGTGTCTGTAACTGTGCTCAGGTGTGTCAGAGACAGTGTGGATTGCACAGGATAGAGCAGAGCTCAGAGCAGTTGTTCAAACACTGTTCATAGTTGACTGCAGAGCATATAACAACAACAATAGAGAATGGATCAGCAAGTGGAGATGGAGAGAGAGAATGGAAATTACAGGACAATAGATACCGGCTATAGGGAACACTGGTGGCTTAAGTGGTAAGAAGTTACACTATCAAGCCAAAGGCATGCTGTTCTAATCCACTAGCCCTTCCGTGGGAAAAAGACAGACCGTGTCCTCTCATGCTTTTTATTGCCTCTGCAAACCCACTGGAGATTCATCTGTGAGTTGGCTCTGACTCAGGATGCATGACACAGCAGAGACAGGTTAGAACATAGACATGCATCTATGGAGGGTTTTCTAGTACTTCCAGAAACACACATTTTCTGTGGCTGTGTCTCTGTCCACATGATTCCCGCAGCCTGGAACACCCCTTGTGTTCATCTCTTTAATTGGCTTGGCTTTCAAAATTTCAAATTAAAAATTTAAAAAATTCTCCTTCTCTGAGCACCCTTTCCTGGACCCATAAACTGAATGGACATATCCTCCATCCTTTAAAAAATCTCCATCTCTGCAGAAGCATTAGCCCTGCTCCGTTGCCATGGAAACTGGCCTGCTACTTGCTCCATGTCAAGGATGCCCCTTTAACATCAAGCTCACTGAGGGTAGTAAAACCAGATATGTAATAGGCCAACCAAATACTTGACAAAATTTTCATTTCCCTTTTCCCTCCAATCAACCCCACCCTCTTTGTGCTACATTTTCCAATTTCTTTAGAGTCTGCCAAGGGGGACCATCAGTTAGGGTCTTGGGCTGTTGTCTCCTGGCCAAAGTTCCCAATGAAGAAAGTATCTGCTTGCTTAATCTGGACTTTCTTCACCTTCTTTCTGCAACCTCTTCATCCTATGTCTCTCCCTCCCTTGAATTTTTCTCTTCAGTCTCTGGCAAATTTTGCTGAATATTTGGTTGTACTGGTATATCTGGTTATACTTTAAGGTGCTCCAGTGGTGTAATCTGTAGGGAATTGCGCTGCTAACCCAAAGGCTATGGGCTCTCTGGCTTCAAATCCACCTGGGGCTCTGCGTGAGAAAGATGAGCAATCTCCTCTCATGTTAGATTTACTGCCTTCGAAGATCCACTGCAGGGTCAGATATGAGTTAGTTCTGACTCAAAGAGCAAAGAGTTAGTTCTAATGAAGTGGGCCCTTGCTTTCCGCATCTCTATTGGAAGATGGCAGGCTCAGGGCGTCCTCTCTCCCAAGAGTGAGCTGTTACTGCCCTCTAGTGACCATGTCCTGCACAAGCCTAGTGCCTGTGTCCTCTAAAGGGAACTATACTTGGGGGTGGGAGGTGGGGTATTTGGCTTGGTTTTGAAGTTTTTTCCTCCCACTTGACAGAATTGTTTCAAACAGTCTTCCGTCTACCTCCTCAGCATTCCCTGTGTTCCTGATACGGGCGGTAGTGGCTTTTCCTTTACTATAATGTTATAAGGGCCAAGAGGCAATGCCCGTGCAGACGGCAAGTGCGGTGTCTGTGGGCGTCCAGTAAGCCAGACATGGGCATGCCCTTTAAAATTCTAAGACCTAGGGGAGCTCTGGTGGCCTAGTGGCAAGAAGCTGCACTGCAATCCCAGAAGTAGGCGGTTCAAATCCACCAGATGCTTTGCTGGAGAAAGAGGGGCAATCTACTCCTGTACCAGTCCGATCCGATTTGACGATACACACAAAATAATAAAAGAAAAGAAAAATTAAAAATAAAATTCAAGACCTAGAGGGACACGTAGAGAGTACTGATAGCCTAGTGGCGAGAAGCTGCATTGCAATCCCAAAGCCACGCAGTTCTAATCCACCAGCTGCTCCGCAGGAGAAGATGGATGGGATGGGCAATCTCCTCCCGGGAGATTAACTGCTTCTGAAAACCTGCAGAAGGATCAGACAGCTATGGGTCGGTTCTGACTTGACCTTACACACCAACAGCGAGACGAGTAACGTCTCTCCTTGAGGTAATGGTCTTTTCAAAGAAGAGATTGTTCTCAGTTCCTATGAACTCTGATACCCAAGGAGATCCAGATGCTTTAGTGAGCACACCCATTCAGAAGTGGGAAGTCAGTGAAGACCACTTTTGCTTTCATTTTTAGCTTGGTTTGATAAGGGGACACGACATGAACAAGCAAACTCTTTGAACACTTTTGCTGCCTGGGCCCAGAGATTAACACTAACATTCCTGTTAGCAGCCGAGTGCATTAACTGTCCATCCAGGGACTCACATAGGCATGGCATCGCCGAGCGGCCTTGGCGGAAAGTACTACCCACTACCAGTTGCTATTTAGCTGGTTGCAACTCATGACGCCCCCATGAGAGTTAGAGCAGAACTGTGTTCCATGAGGTTTGCAATTTTAGGATTTTTTAGGAGTGCCAGGCCTTGCTTCCAAGGTGCCTCTGGGTAGAATCGAATCTCCAACCTTTTGGTTTAGAAGCTGAGTGCTGGCACTCAGGATATCAACAAGGAATTTCTTCTTCCAGTTGTTTTCTCCCTCAACACTTGGTGCTGCAGGGAGAGGGGCTCCCCTCCTCGTCTCAGGCTCTCAGGGGAGGGAGTGTTTCTGAGGCAACAGCATCTCCACCTAATTGTTTACATATGCTATTGTGCCAGAGATGGAACATTTAAATAATAGAACTGATGAGAAATAGAAATCAGCAGCAATCATTTATGCTTGACAAAGAAAACAATTGCTTCATTTAGACACCAGCTCTCTTGTCTGAATGTTCTTGATGCTATGGACTTTCCAAATTTGGCCTTCAGTGATGAATTGAAAAGACCCATTTGAGAGGGTGGAAGGAAGGAATGTGGGTAGGATGCCTCCAGGGCAAGGTCTGTGGGCTGAGAACAATGGCTTGGCTCCTTTTTTGTATAAAGTAATAGAAACAAGACACAATAACCACTCCAAATTCAAGGCTAGTGATATTAGAGGCAGGCCTGTGGAGGGGAGCAGATTGCATAATTGGCATTAGGATTAGGGATTGTGTTGATCTCAGTTTTCAGCACACCCATCTCTCTCCAGCAGGTAGGAAGAAGCAAAGCAAATGGCCTGCTCAGATTTCCCAAAATCTCTGGGTAAAAAATATCTAGGCTAAGGATTTGCAAAGAGGCAATGTACTTTGACAGGGGATCAGGGGGTTGGGAGGGTGGCAAGAAGCAGAGAAAGAGAAGTTCAGTGTACTCAAGAACACAAGAAAATGCAAAGATCCCAGGGCCTATGAGTTACCACAGAGTTGATTTTTTTTAACTTGTGGAGACTTTGCATGTGTTAGAAAATCACACTTCATAAAATTTTCCATGGCTAACATTTCATTAATGGATTGCCAGACCTTTCTTCTGAGGCAATTTTGGGTGGACTTAAGCTTCTTACATTTTTTATTAGCAGTTGTGCACATACTTTAACCATTGTACAGCCCAGGGATGACTCCTGGATAGAGGGGACCCAAATAAATCTTCTGAAAGGGTCATGTTTGAGGACCACACTGCAAGACAGGATGCGGAAAAGATGATAGGATTTCCTTGCTTTCCTCTGGAAAAGGGAATAGCAATGAAAAAGAGAAGCAGATTTCATGGAAAGGAAGTAAAGCAGCTTCCAAAGCACAGTCTAGGAAGTTCTGGAAGGATCAGGTCTGAAACTAGGCCAAGGAATGCAGCAGTGGCACCCACTTCCTAAACACATGCCTCTGGAAACTCTCTGAACTTTGATAAATGCCGATAGTTATAGAAAGACTTCAGGCCTTTTGTTCTTAGGGTCGCTATGAGTCGTGCTCAACTCCGCGGCAGTCAACAACAACAGGAGTGACTAGGCTGCATAGATCTGAAGGAGGTGACAGTGGGCAGTGCCTGAGATGTCAGCAAATTGTCACATTCAAAAGTTCTGGCAAGAGGCTATGGGGACTTTATACATATATAGAGAACAGTGGTGGGTGTTGAAGACAAAGAACCCTTCTGAGATTTCTCAACCACACACCTTTGTGTGTGCTGATTCTCTGCCTGCAATTCTCACCTTCTGCAGAGAATTATTAACTACCCTTCAGCTAGATCACATCTTACCTCCCCATGACAAAAATGATTTACCCTTTCCCTACAATTTGACAGTACCTGATTCATACTTCTATTCTAGTCAAGTTACAGTCAATTTTTACATTAATTCATTTCAGTAATGTTTGAGCCCTTAAGGAGATAATATTGTTTTTGTGCCGTCAAGCTTCAGCACTGGAAAAATCCTTGGTAAAAGACCAAAGACGGATATGTTCCAGACTGAAATTTGAGTGTAGAGATAATATTGTTTTTATGTGCTATCAAGTCACTTGCAACTCGTAGCAACCCTATGTACAATAGCTCTGAAGCCTGCCTTGTCCTAACTTTGCCTAGTTACTCAATCAATCCATCTCATCTGGGGTCTTCCTCTCCTGCACTGTCCCTCCATGCTTCTGAGCATGATGTCCTTCTCCGAGGATTGGTCCCTCCTGGCCACATGCCCAAAGTATGTGAGATGGAGCTTCAAAATACCAGCCCCCAAGGGGAAACTTGTTTTCACCCTCTCTAAGACAGACTTGTTTGCTCTCTGGTAGTCCGTGGTATGTTCAAGACTCTTCTGCAGCACCACAACTCAAAGGCATCAATTCTTCTTCTATCCTTCTTAGTCATTGTCCAGTTCTCTGATGCATAGCAAGTTATTGTGAAGACCATCGACTGGATCAGGCACACCTTAGTCTCTAGACTTACATCATTGCTTCTCAGTACTCTGTAAAGGTCCTTGACAGCAGAATTACCTAATGCAATTTTCCTTTTGATTTCCTGACTGCTGGTGCCAAAAGTGTTGATTGAGGAACCGAGTCTGTAACTGTATTTCTTTTACTTTACATGTCTTTCTCCACACCTCTTCTATCTCTGTGCTGAGTAAATAATTTGAGAAGCTAGGCTGTATGAAGGAGAATGTGGCATCAGGATTGAAGCAAGACTCATCAACAATCTGCATGATGGAGATGGCACAATCTTGCTGAAAGTGAAAGGACTTGAAGAATTCATTGAAGAAGATCGAGGACTAACATCTTCAAAATGGATTACATTTCGACATCATGAAAACACAACCTTCCAATTTGACCGATGAAAAAAAGATTGATGCTGCCAAGGATTTAATTCTACTAGATCACACAATCAACACTCAAGGTAGAGTAGTCAAGAAATCAAAAGATGTCTTACATTGGGGAAATTTGCTGTTAAAGACCTCTCAAAAGTTCTAAGAAGCAAGGTGGTCAATTCAAAGACTAAGGTGCACTTGATTCAAGATATGGTATTTTCAGAAGCATCACAGGCGTGTGAAAGTTGAACAATAAATAAGGAAAGGCAAAGAAGAATCAACACCTTTGAATTGTATTATTGATGAAAAGTACTGGATTGCCAAAATAACAGCAGAGCTGTCTTGAAGGAAGGACAACTAGGGTATTCCTTAGAGGAAGAGATGATGAAACTTTGTCTCGCATTCTTTGGATATGTTGTCAGGAGTCATCACTCCTTAGAAAAAGACATTTTGATGGGGAAATAAAAACAGAGGGTAAGGAAAAGAAAGGAAGACTCTCAATGAAATAAATGTATATGGTGACTCAAACAACAGGCTTCAGCATGGTGGAGATTGTGAGGGTGACTCAGGATAGGGCAAAGCTTAGATTTGGTTTTTGTAGAGTCTCTATGAGTCATAGTTGACTTGCTGGTACTTAATAACAATTTATACACAACAATTAAAATAATTGGCTATGTAACCCCATTCTTAATCAATGTAATTTCCATTCTTAATCAATGCAATTCCCATAACCATTTACTCACTTTCTATCCCACACTTGGTAACTAATAATAAACTTTAATCTTTGTGCTTTTGCTGTTTCTTATCCTTTTCTGTAAGTGAGGTCATACAATACTCTTTTGTGATTGACTTACTTGGCTCAGAATAACATCTTCACACTCCATCTGACCTGTAACATATATCAAGACTTCATTTCTCCTACTGAGTGTTATTCCATTGTTGTATATGTATTGTATTTTGCTAGCCATTAATTTATTGATGGGAATATGAGTTGTTTCCACCTCTGTCTAGTGTTAACAGTGCAGCAATGAATTTTTTAACTGAATGAACATTTAAGTTTTATATATATATGATACCTAGGAGTGCCTGGGCTACATTCCTAATGCAGGGACTCCAGTAGAGATTCTGGATTAGAAATGGGATTTGGGATGGAACTTCTTGCCCTGTCCTTCTAGTGTGAATAGTACAAGGAATCAGTCACAGTTGTGTATTATTAGCCCTGAAGATAATGGATGTTCTTAATGGAGGCTAGACCTTAATGGAAGTCTAACATGAGAGGAGGCAGAATTTGCAGTAAGGGTATAGAACTGATGTGGTCTCAGATATAGTTGGAGAATTAAGGGTACAATGTTAGTAAACCAGATTCCTGGACTATGAATTTGTACAAGAAAACACAAGCATAGATAGCCGAGCCTCCTAACCTAAAACATGGCAGTGTCAGCATATACCATGGCAGTGTCAGCATATACACAGCGAGATCTGGTGGCCGAGAGGGTAAGAAGCTATGCTGCCAACACAAAGGCACATGCTTTGAATCAACTTGCTGCTCCTTGGGAGGAGGAAGGACAATCTCCTTCCACGGGATGGACTGCCTCTGAGAGCCCTCTGCAGGGTCAGCTATGAGTTAATTCATACTTGATGACACATAACAACAACATACACATCCCATCAGATGCCAAGAAAATCGACTTCATGCCATCTGTCCTAGTTCCTGGCACTGTTGTAATACATATACCACAAGTGATTGATTTTCAGGAGCAAAAAATTATTTTCTCATATTTTAGGAGATTAGAAGTCCAGTGTTGTTAGTTCCTTTGTAGTGGTCTTAAGAGTTCCTTGATGTTCCTTGGCTTATAGAGAGGATCCTCACATGGCATCTGTTTTTCTCCTAAGTGTGTTTCTGTGTCTATTCTGGTCTCTTAATAATTCAGATGTAATTAGATTTAGGATCCATCACACATTGGCATGACCTTATTAACTTAGTAAAGATAAACCTTCTTCCGAAAAGGACCACATCTACAAGGTCTAGGAATTCTACATATATTTGGGGAGACACAATTCACCCACAACACAGAAATATTATGTATAAAATTTGTCAATAAATGCAGAGCAGACATACATCCATAGGCAACACCACAGAATCTCTTTCTAGTGTGGACATTCACGAACTCTGTTTTGGATTTTCTCTTCCAGTCATCCAGAGAAACCATGACACGGTTTCTCATCCCAGGGTAATTTCTACAGGGAGAGTTCTGCTTTTCAACCTGAGGATTAGAGAAGGTTACGTAGATCTCAGTATGGAAAAGATGTCTGCAGATAGCATTTACTCACCGATTAAAACAGCCAGAAAATGAAACACAAAATTTTTGGATAAGAAAATTTCAGGTCCTAGAATCCTTTGCAAATTCTCAGTTCATTGTCAAGTTTTCTTCATCTAGTTGAGTCTTTCTTGAGTAGGAATCTGACTCTCCATTTCTTCATCTGTGGAATGGGAAGTATATAACCTTGATTGTATAGAGGCTTTTGGGAGTGTAGTGGACATCTCTTGGAACAACATTCTCTCCCCATTCTGGATATCCTTTTATTCTGGAAAATAGACTAGACCCAAAAATAAAAACATCAAGACATATCATAGTCAAATTCTCCAAATTAAAAGATAAGGATAAAATTCTAAAAGCAGCACAAAAAAACCCCAAAGAGTCACCTACAAAGGAGAAACAACCAGGTTATGTTCTGATTTCTCAGCAGAAACCATGCGAGCTAGAAGACAATGGGCTGGCAAATACAGAAAGTTGAAAGAAAATAATTGCCAGACAAGGATTCTATACTCAGCAAAGCTCTCCATTAAATGAGAAGGAGAAGTTATATCTTTTGAAGAAAAGAAGAAACTTAAGGAATTTGTGAGAACAAGACCAAACAACAAGAAATTTTAAGTGAAGTCCTTTACACGGAGACACTGAAGGAAAGTTAATGGACAATCGTAACAAGAAACAACAGAAAAAGAAACATGACAAAATGGCAAAAGTAAAACCTGGCCTGACAATAATCACACTTAATGTTAATGGACTAAATGTACCAAATTAAGAGAAAAAGAGTAGAAAAATGGATAAAAAAAACCATAGCCCATCAATACACTGCCTACAAGAGACACATCTTAAACAGGAAGAGAAAGAGACTCAAAATCAAAGGCTGGAAAATAAAATATACCAAGCAAATATCAACTACAAAAAAGCAGGAGTGGCAATACTAATCTCTGATAAAATAAATTTCAAAATGAAAACCATCATAAAAGAGAAGGTAGGGCATTACATACTGATTAAAGTCACAATAGATTAAGAAAACACAACCTTGATCAACATTTATGCACTAGATGATAGACCTGCAAAATACATAAAATAGTGGTTAGCAGAATTAAAAAAAGAAATAACACCATAATCATGATAGGAGATTTCAACATATCACTATCACCAAAGGATAGGTCAACTCAAAAGAAACTCAACAAAGATGCAGAAGATCTAAACTATACAATCAACCAACTCAGCCTGGTGGATATATTCGGAGTACTGCACCCAACTAAAACGCTATTCACTTTCTTCTCAAGTGTGCATGACACATTTTCCAGAATCAATCACTTATTAGGACACAAAGCAAGCCTCAACAAATTAAAAAAGTTGAAGTAATACAAAGCATCTTCTCAGATCACAATAAAACTAGAAATTAACCACAGGAAAGTAAAGTTTATGAAAACAAACTATGGTTTATGGAAACCATGTGGAAAGTAAATAACTCTCTGCCAGAACTTGATTGGATTATAATAGAAATAAAGAAAATGAAATTTAAAAGGTTCCTAGAAACAAATGAAAATACAATATACCAAAACCTCTGGGATACCGCTAAGGCAGTCCTCAGGGTTAAGTTTATAACAGTAGGCACACACATAAGAAAGGAAGAAAGAAGAAGAATCAATGATCTAACTCAACACCTTCATCAAATAGAAAAAGAACAAAAGTCCAATCCTACAGTCTCTAGAAGAAAAGAAATTATAAAGACAAGAGTTGAAGTCAATGAAATAGAAAAGAGAAAAACAATTAAAACCATCAATAGGACAAGGAGCTGGTTTTTCAAAAGGGTCAATAAAATTGACAAACCACTGGCAAACTTAACAAAAGGAAAAAAGAGAAGACAGAGATAACTCAATTAAGAAATGGTAAAGGTGACATCACAACAGAATCAAATGAAATTAAATTGATAATGTCAAAATTCTATGAAAAGCTATGCACTGATAAATTTGAAAACCTAGACAAATTGAAAAAAATTGAAAAGTAGACAAATTCCTTGAAACTCATTAACCCTAATACCAAAATCAGGCAAAGATATTACCAAGAAAGAAAACTACAGACTAATATTGCTCATGAATATAGATGCAAAAATCCTTAACAAAATCCTAGCTAATAGAATCCAAAAGCACGTAAAAAAATAATTCATAATGACCAAATGGGATTCATAACAGGTATGCAAGGATGTTTCAACATAAAAAGAATTTTTAAAAATTAACCACATTAACAAAGCAAATAACAACAACCATACGAATTTAGCAATTGATGCAGAAAAGGTATTTGACAAAATCCAACACCCCTTCCTGATAAAGACACTCAGCATTATTGGAATAGAAGGGAATTTCCTCAACATGGTGAAAAGTATATATGCTAAACCAAGAGCCAACATCATTCTCAATGGAGAAAGACTACAAGCATTTTCCTTGTGAACAGGGACCAGACAAGGATGCCCACTGTCACCACTTCTATTCTATATTGTGTTGGAAGTGCTTGCTTGCAAGAGAAGGAAATAAAAGGCATCCAGACCAGCAAAGAGACGGTTAAACTATCATTATATGCAGAAAATATGATAGTGTACACAGAAAAAAACCCCAAACTGTTAGAGCTAGTAGGCCAATTTAGCAGAGTGGCAGGATATAAGATCAATATTTTAAAAATCAGTGGATTCTTCTACAGGTAAGAAAGAGAACTCACAGAAGAAAACCAAGAAAGCAATACCATTTACAACAGCCAACTACAAATTGAGATACTTGGGAGTGAATCTAACTAGAGATACAAAAGATCTGCACAAAGTAAACTATAGAACATTTCTACAAGACACAGTAAAAGACCTCAAGAAATGGAAAAAATGTGCCCTGCTCATAGATAGGAAGATTTAATATTGTGAAAATGACAATCCTACCAAAAGCAATGTACATGTTCAGTGCGATCCCAATCCAGATACCAAATTCATTTTCCAAAGAGATTGAAAGGGAAATTGGCAAATTTATTTGGAGAGGCAAGAGACCCTGAATAGGCAAAACATTTCTGAGAAACAAAAATGAGGTAGGAGGTACAGCACACCCTGCCTCAAAACCTA
>NW_006399813.1:11722764-11725391 GCF_000299155.1 Elephantulus edwardii | reverse complement strand
CCCTGAGGGAATGAGAAATGAAGCACAAATGGAAACTTGTACGCCAATATTCATGGCAGCTTTATTCACCATTGCAAGAACATGGAAACAGCCACAATGGAATGGATTAAGAAATTGTGGTACATTCACATGAGGGAATACTACACAGTGTGCAGGAGCAATGATTTTGAAAATTACTTCCTCACTTGGGAGGGACTGGAGAGGATTATGCTAAGTGAACTCAGTCCTTATATAAGGACAAATACTGTAAGACCATTATTATAGAAATAGAAAGATAATTAAAATGAGGATTCAAGGGAGGGGATTGGAGGAGCAGAGGCATGAGGATAATCACAGGGTGGCACATTTTGATGAGTAGAGTGAGGGGTGGATGAAGGAAATGGGAAAGATCCAGTATGAAAAACAATGTATACAAACTTTGTAAGCAAACCATAAATTAAAAAAAATTATTTTAAAAAGAAAGAAAACTTATAGAACATAATTATCACTTTGGCAGATACAAGGAAAAAACAGAGGGCCTTTGTTAAAGTTCTTTGTTATTATATTTTGGAGGAACATTCTTCTAAGTGGTTCAGCACTCTTCTGTCAATATGCTGTACTGAGGTAACCTGAGGTTGCTGTGATGCTGAACCTTGTGCCATTGGGGTACCAAATGCCATAACAGTTATCCATGGTGGACAGTGTTTGGTGGAGCTTACAGTTTAAGACAGGTTTGGAAGCAGGAGTAGCACCCACCTCCTAAACAGTATGCCTCTGGAAACTCTATGAAATTTGATAAATGTTGATAGTTACATAAAGGCTTCAGGCCTTTTGTTCATAGGGTCACTATGAGTTGTGCTTGACTTGAAGGCAATCAATCAACAACAAGAAGGAAGCTCTGATAGCTTAATCTTCTGAGCCTCAAGCTCCTAATACTAAGGTTGCACCTCTTTGATAGTTCGAATCCATCAGTGACTCCACAGGAGAAAAGACAGACTGTCTCTACTTGCATGATTTACACCTCAGCAATCCACTGGTGGTCAGCTATGATTTGGCAATGAAGTGAGGGGCAGTGACCCTGCTCTATGAACACCTTGGTGGGACTACAACACATGGCAGCCCCTGTGTCTCTTCCTAGCAGGTACTTCCCTCTATTGCCATGGTGAAGATCTGGGAGATCTCTGGAGGATCCTCTACCTATAGATGGCTATGCAGACATTCTGAGTGACTGGTGAGTGACTGGTGGCCTAGCTGCAGAGTCCTCACTGAATCGGCTGCATGAGCACCTCAGCCTGGAACCGCAGTCTGCGAACCAGGGCAGAATATCAAGTGCTGTAACGGCAACCATGGAATGCCGAATCACAGAGAAGAGAGGCAGCAGTTGATTGGTATCCTGATTTTCAACATTTCTTTTTCTTTTGGAGCTTCCAGGAGCCAGGAGGCTGAGGCCCAGCCATGGTGAGGATGGGAGCTAACAAATCATTCAGAGACACAGTTCCACCTTCATCTCTTAAAAACCTCTAGGATGTTAGTCAAGATGTCAACCTTTTCAGCGTTTAGAAAGGCAATGTGATGCATTTGTACATTACCTAACATCCCCAGGAAAGCTTGCTGCTCCTGGCTGCCACTGTGTCATTCATTACCCGCCTCCTGGGGACGCCATGTACAATGGGATTAGACTGCTGTGATGTCACTGGCTGATTTTAGAAAGTAGAGCAGCAGTATTTTCTTCCTAGTCCATTTTAGCCTGGAAATGAAGGTCTTTCTTCCCAGGTTTCCTTAGTCTGGAAATCTGTTAATCATCATAGCTCAACATGGCTCAAGCCTCCACTGGCGGATGGTAGTAACCATGCATGAGGAGCACTGACCTGGAATTGAACCGAGGTCTTCTGGAGGGAAGGTAAGAACTGGACCAGAGAACCAGCAATTCCCTGGAATCTAAGGCAGAACCCTATAATCATGTATGTGAATAGTCTTGCAGTAAATTGTATTAAAATGTTCACGAAGTGGAATAAATGAGTGGTATAAATGGTCTCAAGTCAATTTTATTTCACTTTGCTGTCACATGAACTCTAATTATTTTTTATGAAATGCTTTTCAGCTGGAGCATTTGGAGTCGGGAATTATAGATAATGGATTGTGAAATGGTAGGTAGCTGAATCTAAGAAATTTGGATCATATATGACTATTTTCTCTTTGGGAGTGTGAACTCTGATGACAAGGGCTGTGCCTTCCCTGTGCCTAGAACTATGCTTGGGATCGTAGCTGGTGCTCAGTGCAGCTTGACAGGTTAAATGAATGGCTCCATGAAGGAGGGGTGGTTTGTATGTGTACATCTCTCTCAGGAGTCCTAATCACCTCAAGTTCACCATGGATGAAGTTGTATTTTCAATGGACATGAGATATATGAAGCAACAAGTGTGAATGAGTGGGACCAAACGGAGCTATAACATTAGATGGGATATCTTCTCTCCCATACCTTTCTTCCCTCAGTCTCCCACTGTCCACCCTGGAAACCTGAGTCACTAGTAACTCTCTCCATTCTGAGTCCCTGTACAAGCAGTGACCCTTCAAAGTCTGCTGATTTTATTTCCCATGCATTCCTTCAATCTGTCTCCTCCTCTTCTTCCTCCTCCTCCTCCTCCTCC
>NW_006399813.1:11716211-11722664 GCF_000299155.1 Elephantulus edwardii | reverse complement strand
CTCTCCCTCTCCCTTTCCCTCTCCCTCTCCCTTTCCTTCTCCTTCTTCTCAGTTTGACTTCATCTTAGCCTGGGTTACCATAGAGTCTGAATTGCTATTCTTTCCTCCAGTTTTGCTCTTCTTCCTTTCCTGCTCTCCACTAGCCTTATGATAGATGATTATTCTGAAATGCATATCTGAGCACGTTACTCTTGTTTAAGTCCTCCACGGCTCCCCATTGTTTGCATTGTCAAGTGCAAGCTATGGCTCAACATGTTAACCTCTCCTAATTCTCCTTTAGAGAATGCTGGTCTGTAGGGAGTTGTGCTGCTAGACTAAAGTACATTTCTCTCTCAGTCCAATCCACCAGCTGCTGCTTTTGAAAAACATGAACAATCTCTTGCTGTGCAATATATAGCTTCAGACACTTGATGGCAATGACTAATAAATTTGAGCTCTTACTCAGGTCCTTGTATGCATCTTGCTATTTCATGGCTCTTGGACTTTCTGGTGTGGGTCTTCTCCTTTTGCTTAGCTTGTTGATGTTTTTATAATGTGCCGTCGAGTCACTTGCGACTCATAACGACCCTTTGTACAAAAGCTCTGAACTCTGCTCTATGCTGAGCCAACCTCATTATCTCTGACACATCTACCCCCATTATTACCCCAGTCACTGAGTCAGTCCATCTCATCCAAGGTCCTCCTCTCTTGTGTTGTCCCTCCACCCTTCCAAGCATCATGTCCGTCTCTGCTTAGCTTACCCACCTTATATTTCTTCATTTTAAAAATTCATCTTCCAAATTACCTCCTTGGGACATCTTCTTTGGACGGAGAGAGAGATTCATGACCAACTATCACCTTACCTACATAGTGCATAATGATGGGCAGAAGGTGAGCAGTTTGAGCCCACCAGCCCTCATAATGTAGTGAAGAATGTTAGCAGTTTGAGTCTACCAGCTGCTGTATGGGAGAAAGATAAAGTCATCTTCTTCTGTAAAGATTTATACCCTTGGGAACCCAGTGACAACAAGTCGTTCTGATTTGGAACGGACTCTGTAACAGTGAGGTGGGAATCATGAGGTTTAAAAGCCCCTTGGGGAGCAGTGTGCACTCAAGTGACAATGGAAAGTTGTCGTTTAGAACATACTAAGTAGTATCACAGAAGAATGGCTGGTGATCTCTTTCTGTGATGTTCACAGCCAAGGAAATTGTGGAGTTTTATTCTGTAACCCATGGAGTTGCCATGTATCAGAACTGACTCAATAACACAAGACAACAGCATTACTAGACTGATGGCTTTGTCTCTCCCAGCACGCAAAGCAGCAGGAGCCCTAGCAAAGACTCCAGCCCAGCAGAGCTGCAGTGGGTACCAGCCATGCAGATTAGCTCAAGAGCAGGCAGGAGATGCCTACATAGAATTAACAGAAATACCTACATTATCTTTTGGAGAAATCTTTGTGCTCAGTGTGAATTGGTGAGTCAGGGTAGAAGAACCAGGACAATTTGGTTATTACTCATAATGAGCTTGCCAACCTATACAAATAAGTTGGAAAAGGGCCAATTGGATCTAAATCTAACAGAGAGGTGATATGGTTTCATCTTTACCCTCTAGAATACTTGCATCTCCATTGGGTCTAACATGGGAGCTGGTGTTTGGTAGGTGTATCCTCCTCAAGGACGGCCGGAGGTGAACTCTGAGGATAGGTATTCAGTGCACCTGAGTGTACCTTCTCTGTACACAGCAGAAACGAGGGCTACGAAGATCCCCAGCCAGCTTGCTGGGAAAGGTAGAGGGCCAGAGAAAGAGAGGACGACACTCAAGGAGATGATTTGACACAATGACCGTAACAATGGGCTTGAGCATATTGGAGATCTTGAGGACAGTACGTTGTTGTTGTGATTAGGTGCCGTCAAGTTGAGTACAACTCATAGTGACCTTATGAACAAAAGATCCAAATCTAGTCCTATCCTGTGTCATCCTCACACTTCCTGACACACAAGAGCCCATTGTAGCAGTCACCATGTCAAGCCACCTGGTTGAGGGTCTTCCTTTCCTTCACCGACCCTCCACCCTTCCCAACATCATGTCCCTCTTTAAGGAATAGCTCCTCCTCACAACATGTCCAAAGTATGTGTCTTGCCTCCAAAGAGCACGATATAGGATAGAGTAAGGTTCCGATCTGTTGTCCATAGTTGTAGTTGACTCCAAGACAACTTAACAACAACAAAAACAAGGAAAGAAGCCCTTGTAGCTCAGTGGTTGGGGCCTTGACTGCTAACTAAATAGTTGGCTTTCTGAACACACTAGACACTCCATGAGAGGAAGATGGGGCTGTCTGCTTCCGCAAAGACATGCAGCCCTGTAAGCCTGGGCTCATTCATGTTTTGTTTCACCGGGTCACCAGCTGGAAGAGGATCAAAGACGATATACTTGTGCTTATGGTAGAAGCATGGATTTGTTGACAGTGCAAGCTCCCTAATGTCCTTTGTGACCTTGTTTCAGAGCCGAGAATCCCCCCTGAAGCTCCTCTGAAGGAAACACACTCTAAGTGTAGAATTATCTGAGAAGCTTGCTGTACTTAGTCATTCTCTGAAGCACAATTTCTGTTTGTCTTTAGAAAAAACAAAAGCTATGTTTCAATGTTGTTAATGGCCTGAAGATGAGACCTGCGCTGCAATCCTGAAGAAAGTGGTTCGAATCCACCAGCTGCTCCACAGTAGAGGGATGGGCACTCTCCTCCCTGCCTCTTAAAACCCTCTGGAGGGTCAGCTATGGGTTGGTTCCAACTCAATGGTACACAACAACAACCACCACAAAAACAACTCTGGGACGGTGCCTCAGTGATGCTAACTATGACTCTGAAATGTTCAACCTCAGTCATTCCCAATCAACCTCCTTCTTGGTGGGATCCCAGGTTGCAAATGTCAGAGTGGGTTGTCAGCAGAAATGGTGACTGTTGAGTAGGAGTGTGTGTGTGTGTGTGTGTGTGTGTGTGTGTGTGTGTGAGTGAGAGAGAGAGAGAGAGAGAGAGAGAGAGAGAGAGAGAGAAAGAGAGAGAGAGAGAGAGAAAGAGAAATGAGATGGATGGACTATGTATCTTTTGTAGTTATCCAAACAAAACAGCTAGTATTTTTAAGCTGTCTTAAAACTATTATTTCAAAATCATTGCCAAGGGGATTTTTAACTTTTATTCTGAAAAACAGGAAATGAGAGGCTTGTAAAGCCCAGGGAAGAAATCTGGCATTTTGAAGGCAATGCCTGGTTCCCTTTGATGGATGACTAAGGATCACAGAGCGTCCTGTGTTTTAGGTTAAACAGATCGCTCCTGTCTTGATGATGCAACACTCCTCCAGAGCTATCCAGGCGTAACCAAAACCAGCCAAGGAGGAAACACATCCTTTGCAAATCATTTTGGAGCAGCACTGATTTGAGTTTGGAGCTAGACTGGCGCCCTCTGCTGGCAAGTCTTGAATCAAATTGAAGCTCTCCGGTTCTGTCTTCAATTTATTTTCACTAATTCCTCAATCCAGAGTGTCCTCATGGAATATTTCTCTTCTGTGCCTCAACTGCATTGTTTTTTTTATATTTTGCATTTTCTTCGTCCTGATCTGTTGTGGAGAGGAAGTCTTTGGAGAGGCAGTATAAAAGAACAGAGTTTGTTGGGTTTTAAAAAAATGTCATTTTCAGTAGAATGTCATTATTCTCTTTCAGTTTAAAGGCTTTTTAAATTCATATACATTGTATTTCACACACTCTTTCATTTCTATTATGTTCCATACAATCATTCCCATACATTTGTGGTATAAAATTAACCACCATTGATCTATGTCCATTCTTACCTGCTATTAATATAATTCATTGAAGTCTCCAATGAGTATTAATAACAGGTAAGCATGGACAAGTTATTATTTTTGGTCAAACATTCTTCTAGGTCATATAGCCCTGGTCTGTGCACTTGCTGTACAGAGGTAAGTCTTGGTTGCTGTGATGCTAAACACTGTGACAGTGATGTGTCAAATGTGAGAAGGTCCACCCATGGTGGACAATGTTTGGTGGAGCTCCCTGATTGAAACAAGCTTGGAAGCAGGAGTGGCATCCACTTCCGTAATAGCTTGCCTCTGGAAACCCTATGAACCTGGAGAAAGGATGAAAATTATACAAGCGCTCAAGTCTTTCGTTCATAGGGTTGCTATGAGTTGCCTACAACTCAATGGCACTTAACAACAACAACATTGAAGTCTATGAAATATTGCCACTCATTGGGAGAATTTATTCCACCTGGTAACATAGTGCATAGGGTGTTATGCTGCTAGCCCGATGGCCACACTTCCCTTGTGGTTGAAATCCAGTCCAGAGAAAGGTGGTCAGTCTTCTTCAATGTGATTTAACGCTTCAGTGGAGGGTCAGCTTCTGACATGATGGCAAAGAGTTGAGTGAATAATTGACATTTTAATCTGTGGACTTGTTTCCTCCTTGTAATGCTGTTATTTTTGTTGTTGTTTTTCTGTGCCTTCACGTCAACTATCACTCATATCCATTGCGTGAAAAACAGATCTCAGTTTTGTCTTATCATGAGCCATTCTCAAACTCTCTGATATGTTTAAGCCTATTTTAATCACTGTGTCAATCCATCTCATTGGGGGTCTTCCTCTTTTTCTCTCCACCTTTCCCAGCATGATGTTTTTTTCAAAGGGGTTTCCCCTCCTGATACAAGTCCAAAGTATCTGAGTTAAAGTTCCACTCTCCTTGCCTCTAAGGGGCCTCCTTCTTGCTTTACCTCTAAGACAGACTTGTTTGTTCTTTTGGTGGTCTATGGCATACTCAGTACTATTCATTAACACCACCATTCAAAGGCATCACTTTTTCTTTTGTCATCCTTATTCATTGTCCCACTTTAAGATGCATAGGAAGTATCTGAAAATAGCATGATTTGTGTCAGGTGCACCTTATTTTTTAAACTGACATCCTTGCTCTTTGCCATTTTGGAGAGGTCCTTGACAGGACATCTTAGGATTTCCTGAATGCTGCTAGTATGAGATCTAAGGAAGATGAAGTAATTGACAACTTCTGTCATCGTGTTGCCTATCATTCCAGTGGTGAAGATTTCTGTTTCCTTTACATTCAGAAATAACTCATATTGAAATCAGTAGCCTCTGATCTTCTTCATTAAATGCTTCACGTATTCATCACTTTCTGAAAACTGTGTCATCTGCATAATGCAGATTGTTGGTGAGTCTTTCTCTAATTCTGATGTCACATAATTGCTCGGCATACAGGTTGAACAGGTATGGAGAAATGATATAACCCTGATGTACACTTTCCCTGGTTTTAAACCATGCAGTGCTCTTTTGTTCTGTTTGGATATTTGCTTCTTTACCTACATAACATAGGTAAGTGTTCTGGTATGTCTATTCTCCTCAATGTTAGCCATAATTTATTAAGCCTACACAGTCAGCCACCTTTGAATAACCAATAAAACACAAGTAAACATTTTTCTGATATTCTCTTCTTTCAGTCAAAATCCATCTACCATCATCAATGACATCTCTGGTTCTATGTCTTCCTCTCCAGCTTGAATTTCTGCCAGTTCTCTGTCAGTGTACTTTTTCTAGCCATTTTTAAATGATCACTAGCAATATTATACTAACATGTGATATTAAGGACATTGTTCAATACTTACCCTATTCTATTGGATTGCTGTTTTTGCAGATTGAGAACAGATATGAATATCTTCAAGTCAGTTAGTTACCTGTCTTCCAAATTTTTTAGCATAGGCTAGTGAGCATGTCCAATGCTGCATCTGTTTCTAAACACTTCAATTGTTGTTATTATTCCATTAATTCTCAAATTCTCAGGGCCCTATTATTTTTGCCAATGCCTTCAGTGAAGCTTAAACTTCTTCTTCATTACCACTGGCTTTTAATCATATGCAACTTTCTGAAATAGTTCAGTACTGACAAATTTTTTTTTGTACATTGACTCTGTGTCTTCCATCTTCATTTAATACTTCCAGCATCATTAGCTATTTTGCTTATAGAATCTTTCAGTATTGCAAATCAAGGCTTAAATTTATTCTTTAGTTATTTCATCTTGAGAAAAGCCAAATGTGTTTTTCCCTTTTGGTTTTCTAACTTTGCACATTTTATTATAGTACTTTGCCTTTTCAAGCTGACTTTTGAAATTTCCTGTGTATCTCATCTTCAGCATTTTTAAAATTTCTTTTGGCCTCTCCAATGGTTAGAAGATGGAATACAATCCCGAAGGCATGTGATTCAAATCCACCAGCTGCTCCATGGAGAAGAATGAGCAATCTTTTCCTGTGTGATTAATTTTCTCTGAAAACCCACTGGAGGGTCAGCTATGGGTCGATTCTGACTCAGTGGTACTCAATACACAACAGCAGGTTCTAGTACAAGTTTCAGAGTCTCTTTTGGCATTTCAGTTTTTTCTCCCTTCCCTTCCCTTCCCTTCCC
>NW_006399813.1:11681030-11716111 GCF_000299155.1 Elephantulus edwardii | reverse complement strand
TAAGGTTGTGTCATCTCACTCCAATCCTGATGCCACATTCCTCTTCATAGAGGCCAGCTTCTCGGATAATTTGCTCAGCATATAGATTGAACAGATATGGGGACAGAATACCTCCCTGATACACTCCCTCCCCAATTCCAAACCATGCAGTGCTCCCCTGCCTGCTCCGTTCACACAACTGCCTCCTGGTCCAGGTGTAGGTTCCTCATGAGCACAATCAGGGGCTCTGGGATTCCCATTCTTCTCAATGTCAGCCACAACTTGTCATGATCCACACAGTCAAATACCTTTGCATAGTCAATAAAGCACAAATAGACATTCTTTGGGTAGTCCTTACTTTCAGCCAGTATCCGTCTGACATCAGCAATGATATCCCTGGTGCCATAGCCTCTCCTAAATCCCACTTGAACTTCTGGCAATTTCCTATCTATGTTCCAGCTGTTTTTGAATGCTCTTCAGTAGCATTTTGCTTGCATGTGATATTAATGATATTGTTTGATAGTTTCCACATTCAGTTGGCTCACCCTTCTTTAGAATGGACCTTTTCTTATCCATTGGCCAGACAGCCATCCTCCAAATTTCCTGCCTGGCATAGACTGGTGAATGCATCCAAGGCTGCATCTGTTAATTGAAATAAGTCAAATTGTATGCATCCCATCAATTCCTGGGGCCTCAATGCAGCTTCCACTTCTTCCTTCATTACCATTGGCTCCTGTTCTTATGGTACTTCCTGAACTTTTTCAGTGTCAATAAATTCTTTCTGATACAGTGACTGTGTGTATTCCCTCCATCTTCTTTTGATGCTTTCTGGGTCATTCAGTACATTGCCCATAGCATCTTTCAACACTGCAACACAAGACTTAAATTTGTTTTCAGTTCTTTCAGTTTGAGAAATGCAGAGCAAGTTCTTCCTTTTTATTCTCCAATTCCAGTTCTCTGCACATTCCATCATAATACTTTGCTTTATTCTCCTGAGCTGCAAGTTGAAACCATCTGTTCAGCTCTTTTCACTTTGACATATTTTTCTTTAGATTGCAAACCGGTAGAACATGGAGCATTCTACTCAATTCTTTCTACAGTTTTGCTCTGAGTTGGAATCTACTCTTACCACGGTGAACCTGATTTTGCAAGATCTAGGAGACAATCATGAGACAACAGTTAATAAATGTTGCATTCTATTCTCTGGCTTAATCACTTGGAAGATCATGTTCGGTTTTTTTCCTGACTTTGTGGGCAAGTCTAATTTAAAGACTATGTGTTGGAGTTTGATCTCATATTAGGGTTGAGACAAATACTTTGTACATTAGGACATCTGATTGAGGGAGTACTGGTGGCTCAGTCATAAGAAGTTGTCTTGCTGATCCCAAAGCAAGTGGTTCAAATCTACCAGCAACTCTGCTGGAGAAAGATGAACAATCTCCTCTTAAGTGTTTTACAGCCTCTGAAAACCTGCTAGAGGGTCAGCAGTGAGTCGGTTCCAACTTAACAACATGCCAGAGCATAGTTGGACCTTGAAAGCATTACACCGAGTGAAATAAGTGACCTACAAAAGAGTGAATATTGTACATCTGATTTATATGAAGTATCTTTTGCTGCTGGTGTTTATCTTTAAATTGGAAATGACCCATAGCTGACCCTCTAGGGGATTTTTGGAAGTAGTAGGTCTCATGGGAGGATAGGTCCAACAAGGTCTGATGGATTTAAACCATGTACCTTTGAGTATTATGTTGTGTTGTGTACCATCGAGTCAGAATCGACCCATAGCTGACCCTCCAGCAGGTTTACAGAGACAATAATCACAGGGAAGGAGATTGTCCATTCGTCTGTTGCAGAGCAGCTGGTAGATTTGAACAACATGCCTTCAGGATTGCAGTGCAGATCCTTACCACTCGGCCACCAGAGCTCCCTAGCTTTACATTGGCAGCCCGTTAACGACAACAGTAGATTAGTGGTTAACAGGGGCTAGTGGGAGGGAAGGATGCAGAGTTATTACTTAATGGGGATTTTTTTGAGTAGAGTAGTTAAAACATTTCAGACATAGTAGAGAGAAATAGTAAAAGAACTGTGAATGTAATTGATGTGACTGAATTGGGTACTTAAAATGGTTAAATCGACAAATTTCATGTTATATATATTCTATGATAAAAAAAATGAGACAAAATTAACTGAACAAAGATAGAATAGTACAGTGGTTAAAAATATGGACTCTATTATTAAATTATCCAAGCTGTAATCTTTACGATTACTTAGTATGCAGCTGAAAGTTGGATAATGAATAAGGATGACTGAAGAAGAATCGATGCCTTTTAGCTGTGGCATTGGAGAAGAGTGCTGAATATCCTACGGACTGATGAAATGACAAAGAACTATGTCTTGGAAAAGGTGTAGCCAGGCTACTCCTTGGAGGCAAGTATAGTGTAACTTTGTCTCCCATGCTTTGGGGCTTATTGTTAGGAGGGGCAAGTCTTCGGAAAAGGACATCAAGCTTGGAAAGGTGGAGGTCAACAAAAGAGAGGAAGACTGACAATGAGACGGATTGACACAGTGACTGTGACGGTGGGCGTGAGTGAGTGTGTCAGAGATGATGAAGATGGCACAGCATAAGGCAGGGTTCAAATCCATTATTCATAGGGTCGCTACGAACGTAGTTGACTCGACAGCACTTAACAATAGCATTATTAAAGTAGAACCCCTGGTGGCCTGATGTGTAGTGTATGAGATGGCTGACAGGAAAGTCAGCTGTTCGAGTCCACCAGCAGGTCCACGAGGGAAAGATGGACACTCTCCTTCTGTAAAGATTTACAACCTTGGAGACCTGATAGAGAGTGTTTTGGTGAGTGTTAACGTGGCTAGATTCCTGTCTCAAGTCTCTCTTTCTGGACACGTGACTGTATGCAAATGACCTAACTTTGTTCTGCCTCACTTGACTCATTTCTATTTCTCAAATGGGAATAGAAATGGTACTTAGTGTAGGGGGTTGCTGTGAGGGGTAAGAGAGCTATTACATTAAAAACTCTACTTAAATCAGTCCTAAGAGTGAACACTCAGTGGTTATTGCTATCATCATTGTTACTTTATGATGAATAATAAAGTATATGTACAGGTTCTGCATGACCACAATTAAGTGTTCAGGTCTCCTCTGCTTCCAGTTAAGATCCATCTGACATCAACAATGCTGTCCTTTGCTCCACAGCCTCTCCTGAATCCAGCTTCCATTTCTTAGAATGCTTTCTTCAGGCATTTGTAAATTATATTCAGCAAGTTTCTATTTGCCTATTATATTGATAATTCATTTTAATGCATTATTTTTATTGTATTTATGATATTATATGTCATTAGTGAAATTTGTACATATTCATAAACAAAATGCCATAAAACCAAATCCACTTTTGTGAGGCAATTCCAACTCAACATGATCCTTCATTGGATTTTTTGAGGCTAGAAATATTTACAGGAGAAAATTGCTGGTCTTTCTCCTGTGAAGCACCTGGTGGATTCAAACTACCAACTGTTGTGCTAGCAGCCCAGCACATAACACACTCTGCCACCAGAGTTCAGTAGACAAATCTGTTGTTATGTGCTATTGAGTTGACTGTGGCCCATAGGCTGTAAATTGCACAGAAGACTGTTCATCTTTCTCTCACAGAGCACCTGGTGGAGTCTAAGGACTACCCTTTGGGTTAGCAGTGCAATGCCTTACCTACTAGGTCATCAGAGCTACCCACACATTGAACAGGCATGGGGGAAAGATATGTCCCTAAAGTGTGAATGCAGCCCCCCACCACCACAAATTATGCAGTTGAGTTTCCCGCATTTGGGGAAATCGCAGGGGTCAGCATATCCAGAGTGCAATGAATAAGCCTCGTCCTGGGAAAACCACCTTCGTGATCATGGTATCTCCTCTACCAGCTAAGTATCCCTTTCCTGATTTTAAACCATGCAGCATTCCCTTGCTCTGTTTAGATGACTGCTTCTTGGTCTAGGTATAGGTTTTGCATGAACACAATTAAGTGTCCTGGGATTCTCATTCTTCTCACTGTTATCTATAATTTGTTATCCATACAGTCAAATGCTTTTGCATAGTCAATAAAGCATAGGTAAACATCTTTCTGATATTCTCCGCTTTCAGCCAAGATTCATCTGATATGTGCAATTATATCCCTCCTTTCAAGATTTTTTTCTGAATTAAACTTGAATTTCTGGAAATTGCCTGTCAACGTACTACTGTTCCTGCCATTTTTAAGATAATCTGCAGCAAAAGTTTGCTTGTAGGTGATATTAATTATATTAATTGGTGATTTCTACACTGTTGAATTTCCCTTTATTTTGAAAAAAAAAAAAAAAAAGGAAACAAATATGGATTTCTTCCAGTCAGTTTATCTTCTAAATTTCTTGGCAAAGCTAGTGGCATCTGTTTATTTAAACATCAATTAGTATTCAATAAATTTTGGGGCCTTTATTATTTGTCAATGACTTTGGTGCAGCTTAAACTTCTTTCTTCAGTACTTCTTCCTTCTTGGTCACATGGTACTTCCTTAAATGATTCAATGTCAACCAATTCTTTTTGGTACAGTGGATTTGTATTTCTTCCATCATCTTTCTGCATCACTCAGTACTTTGTTCATAAAATCCTTCAGTACTTGCAGCTCGAGGTTTGAACTTGTTCTTTAGTTCTTTTTCAGCTTGAGATATGCTGTGTGTTCTTCCTTTTTGGTTTTCTAATTCCAGCAGTTGCACATTTTGTTTTTGTTCGTCTCTCTTAACTTTGGCATTTCTTCTTTTTTTCTTTTGTCTCTGTATCTCCTAGTATCCCCAGGACTTGGGAAGCTGAGGATCTAGAAACCTCTAGCATTTGCCTGGTGCTCTGCCTCACAGAGGGAGACCAGTGCGTTTGCCACCCATGGCTCAGAAAATTCCAGAACTGGACTTTCACTGCCTCCTCCACGTGAGATCTCCTGCAATAAAAAACCTGAACCCTGTCCTGTCCTGTGCTAGTCTCACAATCTCTGACACACTCAAGCCCATTGCTACAGTCACTGTATCAATCCACCTGGTTGAGATATTTTTCTCCTTCACTGTTCCCCTACCTTTGGAAGCATGATGTCCTTCTCCAAGGAATAGCCCTTCCTAGCAACATGCCCAATGTAAAATAAAAAACTTCACTTTCCGTGAAACCAAAGACCACTCTGGCTGCACCTTCTTCAAGACATATGTTTGTTCTTTTGGCTGTCCATTGGATTTTCAGTACTCTTCTCCAACACCACAGCTCAAAAGTAACAATTTTTCTGTCATCCTTACTCATTGTCTAGCTCTCAACTGTTGCAGACCAAACGTAAAGTAAAAAAACAAAACAAAACAAAAAAACGACAAAAAAAAACACCCAAAATGAGATAAAACAGGGAGCGTAAAAAAAACAGGAGCCAGTAGTTCAAATCAACTGAAGTGCCGAGAGCCATGCATCTACATGTATTTATTGAGAATCAGGGGAAGCAAATCATAAAGAGGATTCTCTTGTAAATGAAGCCAAGTTTTTCCTCTATTGTCAACCTAAAGCTTAGCTCAGGAAGGAAGTATTTCACACATATTAACTCTCTCTCTGCAAGGGGTCCCAAACTGCCTCTTGTCTGCAGGAAGCAGCTCATTTCCTGTGATCTGTCACAAGAGAAATTCCAATTTATATTTTGTGATATTTTTCAATTCCTGATTAATCATATGGTTTATCATATAATATTGAATATGAAATTTGGCTTCCCATACTCAGCAGCATAGCAAGTGATTGAAAAGACCAAAGTCTGAATCAGGTACATTTTAGTTTTCAAACTAACATCATCGCTCGTCAATAATTTTGAGAGATCCCTGACTGCAGACTTTCCCAGTGCCATATGTCTCCTGACTGCTAGTACTATGTGTATTGATTGTGGATCCAAGTAAGATGTAGTAATTAACAAATTGAATCTTTTCTCCACTTATTGTGATGTTGCCAGTCAGTCCAGTGGTGAGAATTTTCATTTTCTTGATGTTGAGATGCAGTCCATATTAAAAGCTGCAGTTTTTTAATCTTCTGCAGCAAGTCCTCTCACTTTCAGCAAGCAGGTTGTATATCCTGATGTCATATTCCTCTTCACAGTATCCAGCTTCTCCAATAATTTGCCCAGCATATAGATAGAATAGGTACGGTGAAAGAATAGAACCCTGACACACACCTCTCTTCATTTAAGCCATGTGGTGTTCTCTTGCTCTGTTCTCTCCACAGCTTCTTTGTCTAGGTATAAGTTTCACATAGCACAATTAAGTGTTCTAGGATTCCCATTCTTCTTAATGTTAGCCATAATTTATGATCCACAGTGTCAAATACCTTTGCATAGTCAACGAAGCACAGATAGACATTCTTCTGGTATTCTTTACTTTCAGCCACGATCCATCTGACATCATTAAAGATATCCCTGTCATGGCTCATGGCCTCTTCTAAATCTTATTTGAATTTCTGGCAGTTCTTTGTGTATGTACTGTTGTAGTCATTTTTAAATGATCTTTAACAATATTTTGTTTGCATGTGATATTAATGATATTGTTCTGTGTAACTGCTCAAAATAATAAATTTTTTTCATAGGTAGGAAGATTCAATATGATGAAAATGACAATTCTACTAAAAGCAACCTATAGGTTCAACATAAACCTAATACAGTTACCAATTCCATTCTTTAGTGAGATGTAAAAGGCCATTTCAAATTTTTTTCTGGAATGGAAAAAAACCCCCCACAACTCTGAATAACAAAACATTACTGGAAAAGAAAAACAAGGTAGAAGGCATCACACTCTCTGATCTCAAATCACAGCCATAGTAATCAAGACAGCATGGTACTGATACAGTTACAGACATATCAATGGAATGGTATCAAGAACTTAGAAATCAACTCAACCAACTATGATCAACTGATCTTTGACAAGGAGACAAAATCATGTATGAAGGGAAATGACAGCTACTTTAATTAATGGTGCTGGAAAAATTGGGAAAAATATCCACAGAAAGTTGAAGCAAGACCCACACCTTATATCAAACACAAAAACCAAGTCAAGGTGGATCAGGGACCTAGGTGTAAAACCAAAGCCTATAAAGTTCATCACTAGAAACAACTCTACATGTTGACAGAATGAACAGGTTTTCAAGTAAAACAAAAGCCCCTACAACTAGGGAAGGATAAAATAGATGGAAAAAACCCCTTCTGCAGCAGTGCTAGAAAGAAACCCACAGACGGATAAAAGTATTTGGCAATGACATACTTGATAAGGGACACATATCTAAAATTTATGGACTACTCCAGCACCTCAACAAGAAAAAAACAACCAAACAAAATGGGCACAAGATATGAACAGACACTTCAACAAAGAAAAAAAATTCAGATGGCCAACAAATTCGTGAAGAAATGTTCAAAATCACTAGTTATCTGAGATACAAATCAAAACAAGGTTTTGGAGAGATTGGAACTCTTAATTACTGTTGGTGGGAGTGTAAAATGATACAACCACCATGGAAGGTGGTCTGGCACTTTCTCAAAAAGTTGGAAATAGAAATACTATTTGACCCAGCAACTCCACTACTGGGAATATACCCTAAAGAAACCAGAACCCTGAAATAAACACACCCATATTTACTGCACTATTATGCACAATAGCAAAGAGATGGAAGCAAACCAGGTGTCCATCAACAACGAATGAGTAGAACTGCAGTGCATTCTCACAATGGAATATTACATAGCATTGAAAGCAATGAACTTGTAAAACAGTATATGACTAAAACAACTATGAGATATCATCTCACCCGAGTCAGAATAGCAAAATTTAACAGAACAGCAAGCAACAAATGCTGGTGAGATTGTGGAGAAACTGGAACCCTTATTCACTGTTGGTGGGAGTGTAAAATGGTGCAACCACTGTGGAAGGTGGTATGGCGCTTTCTCAAAAAGTTGCAAATAGAGATACCATTTGACCCAGCAATTCCACTACTGGGAATATACCCCAAGAGACCATAACTGACATCCAAACAGATATATGCATACCCATGTTTATCGCGGCTTTTTCACAATAGAAAGGAGTTGGAAACAACCTAAGTGCCCATCAACAAACAAATGGGGAGAGAAGCTGTGGTATATTCACACAATGGAATACTATGCTGCATTGAAAAACAAGGAACTCATGCAATATTGGTGACTCTGGAGGATATTAGGCTGAGTGCAGTATCTCAGTCACAAAAGGACAAACATTGCATGTGCCACTGTTGTAAAACAGGACTGACATTGGGATGGGGGAGACTGAGAAAGATGGGTTCAATAACGTATACTGCATTGAAACAGATGAGGGAGAAAACTGTTTAAAAGGGATATGTGATTTTTGTCATGACGGGAGTCTAGAGTGAAGGTTGTTGCATGGTGGAGTGGACCTGGGGGAGGGTTTGTAAAACAATGAAAGAATTTTTCTTTTACTTTTCCAAGAGGGTAGTGTCCTGGGGAGGGGGGGGAAGCCTTGCGAGGGGAGAAATGTGCAACAATGAATGAATGGAAATCCAAAGTCTCTGTAAATTTTTACTGAAATGAATAATAAATTTATATTAAAAAAAATCCAAACAGTACACAACATGGATAAATTTGGAAGTTATTATGCTGAGTGAAATATCTCAGCCACAAAAGGACAAATACTCCATAAGACCACTGTTGTCAAGTGGAATTGACATGGGGAGGAGGACAGGGAAAGGGTGTTCTGTGCTCCAATAGTGCACTGAATGCTGAACAAGTGAAGTAAAGGACTGTCTGTAAGAAATTCAGGACGAGGCATTAGATGTATGACAGTTAACACTTGGAAACAAGAAGTACCTTACAAAATTAATTGGGAGAGGAGGAGAAAGGAAAAAACTGTACATCAATGAATGAGTGATAATCCAAGCTTTCTATAAACTTTCCTTGAAATCACAATTTAAAAAAAGTAAATTTTATGTATATAATATAGATATAAATTGTTGTTGTATGTGCTGTCTGATCTCCTGCGGTGCATAGCGACCCTATTGTACAGCAGCTCTGAACCCGTCCTTGTCCTGGGCCAGTCTTACTGACTCAGATAAACCTATCACCATTGCCTCAGTTACTGTATCAATCCATCTCATCTGGGGTCTTCCTCTCCAGCGCTGTCCCTCCACCCTCCCGAGCATGATGTCCTTTTCCAAGGACCAGTCCCTCCTGGCCACCTGCCCAAAGTATGTGAGATGGAACTTCAAAATCTCTAGACTCCAAGGAGAAACTTTGTTTCACCCTCTCCAAGACAGACCTATTTGCTTCCTTGGTGGTCCAGTGGTCCATGATATGTTCAAGACTCTTTCCTCGCACCCTATCTCATATATATATATATACACACACACACACACACACACGTATATATATATACACATATACACACACATATATATTCACACACACACACACACACACACACACACACACGTGTGCCTGAACAAAGCCACAATCTTTTTAATTATCTGCTATGCACCTGGACAATGACTAAAGATGACATTTGACTTTGAGTTGAAGTCCGAGGGTATTGAATATCCCATGGACTGTGAAGAGAACAAACAAGTTTGTCCTGCCTAAAATGAAGCCAGAATGCTTCTTAGAGGCAAAGCCGGTGAAATGCCATCTCACATATTTTGGGCATGTTATCAGAGAACCCAGTCCTTGGAGAAAGACATCGTACTTGGAAAGGTAGATGGTCAGCAAAAGGGAGGAAGACCCTTGATGAGATGGAACCCACAGTGACTGTAGCAATAGAATAGGGTCAAGTGTGCTGGGGATGGTGAGGTTGGCTCATGATAGAGCAAGGTTCACAGCTGTTCATAGGTCTCCTATGTGTTGCAGTTGACTCGACAGCACATAACAACAATAATGCTCTAGTAGAAGTGTCAGAGTCTTTTTCTGCCATTTTGGTCATTTCTTTCTTTGCTGTCTTTGTTTTCCTTTTGCTTTCTTCATGAATGTCATCCCATCTGATCTTTGGTCATTAGTGCTCAATGCATCAAATCCATTCTTGTGAGAATTTTTAAATCTAGTTGTGATAGACATACGTGGGTTTTTTAAATTTATTGTTAGGTGTCATCAGGCCAATGTGGACTCCGGACCCTGTGAACAACATATCTTCACCTCGCCCAACCTCATGATCTCTGAGATGCTTGAACCTCTTGTTATTGTTACTGTGCCAATCCATTTCGTTGAGAATAGCCCTCTCTCCCTCTCTGACCCTCTACCTTTTCTAGGATGATGTCTCTTTCCGAGGACTAGACCTCCCTGATCACTTACCCAAATTATGAGATGAAATGTCCTCTTCCCTGCCTCTAAGGCACACCCTGGATGTACTTCCTTCTAGACAGACTTTTGTTCTTTTGTCAACCCGTGGACAATTTGGTACTCTTCTCTAACACTACAATTCAAAGGCATCAGTTCTTCTGTTGTTCTTTTTCATCGTTCAATTTTTAGATGCTTAGAAAATAACTGAAAATCCATGACTTGGATCAGGCACATGTTGTTGTTGTTGTTGTTGTTGTTGTTGTGTACCGTCGAATCTGAACCAAACCATAGCTGACCCTCTGACAGGTTACAGAGGCAGTTAATCGCATGGGAGGAGATTGTCCATCCTTCTCCTGCAGAGCAGCTGGTGGCTGTGGCCTCGAACTGCCATGCCTTTGGGATTGCAGGGCAGCTTTCCCCCCTCACTAAGCCAGTCTTTAAATCATCTTTGATCCTTAGCACATTGGAGAGGTCCCTGGCAGCAGATTTTTCCAACGCAATGTCTTGATTTCTTAACTGCTCTTGTCATGGGTATTGGTTGTGATTCCAAATGATATGAGTTTGCTGACATCTCCAATCTTTTCTACATCTATTATAATATAGCCTATTGGTTATGCTTCCTCCTAAGCAGACTTGTTGGAGTTGTAAGGATTTTGTTTTATTGATATTGAGATATATAGTCCATATTGAAGACTGTAGTCTTTGATCTTCTGCAGCAAGAATCCATCTGTTGTTGTTAGGTGCTCTTGAGTCGAGTATGACCCATAGCGACTTGTAGATATACATAAATACACATGTGGTTGTGACTCATGTTCATTGGAAATGCAAATGAGGACAGTTAGCAGACACAACCAAGCACCTTACAATATTGGTTTTCTTGTGAGTTTGCATCCTGATGATAAAAACGAAGATGCTTAATATGTGTCTCCTTTTAATCACCATTTCATTCGTACTTGATTACATATGGTTTTGAGCGGAGATAATTCTTGGGTGGTACAGATGGACAGTGCAAGTGTTCATCACCCGCAAGTTCACCTTTCTATGGATGTGGAAACTCCTGCT
Source organism: Elephantulus edwardii (assembly GCF_000299155.1). Classification (NCBI taxonomy): domain Eukaryota; kingdom Metazoa; phylum Chordata; class Mammalia; order Macroscelidea; family Macroscelididae; genus Elephantulus; species Elephantulus edwardii. The sequence continues at coordinate 11,704,724 of NW_006399813.1, read as the reverse complement.
CGAGACGTGTGAACAGTTCCGATGCTGTGAATAGTGTGATATGTACACTGTCATTTTTTGAACTGAAGCAGTTAAATGCCTAAGCATGATTCTACAGTTTCTTAATCTATAAAAGTAGGACATAAATTCCAGGAGCTGTAGCTATAAGATTATAGAGCTGCTGTTGGTTAGGACTTTGAGCAGAGTTAAGTACAACACACATTATTATTTGGTTTTGTAACATGGATAAGAAGTCACCTTGAGATGGGAAGTCACTGAGATAGGAGAGTCATCATCACAGTATAAGGCCCTCCAATGGCAGAGCTGAGCTGCTAAACCTGTAGGTCACATATCTCCAAACACTTCATGGGAGAAAGACAGACAGATGCCTCCCATTAATATTTATTTTGCAGCCTGGGAAAACCCACCGGAAGGTTTAGAGGGAGGGAATCATGAGATGGCAGTGAGAGACCATGGCACAGTCTAGATACCAGTGGTTCTCCAAGTCTGGTCCCTCTACCTGGGAACATGTTAGAAACACAAACATGTTCAGCCTTTACCTCAGATCTATCCCAAGGGTGGTGCAAACTGTGGAGCTCAGGGCTTGTAGCTAAGATATTGATGGTTTTAAACTCACCTGGAGCCACATTTGAAGACAGGTGACCTATTTCTGATCCATCCCAGTCTTGGAGATGCCATGGAGCTTTCCTGCTCTGCATACATGGGGTCCCTGTGAATCAGAATTAAAAAAATACTACAACTAACAACAACCTCAGATCTCCTCAGAGTCTGAGGGTGAGATCTGGGGATTTGGATTTTCACAAGCTCCCCAGGTGGCTATGCTATGGCTGGAGCTTGGGAACTATTGTTCCAGCCTGGAGTCCCCAGCAGCTGCAAACAGTTAATACAATCGGCAGTTTTAATCCGTCCAGAGGCACTTCAGAAGAAAGGACTGGCAATCTACTCCTGAAAAGTCACTGAAAACCCTAAGGAATGTGACTGTATTCTGAGGCATGCAGGATCACCCTGAATAAGACTTGTCTTGACGGCTGCCAGCTGTTGGTGGTGGAAGCTACAACCAAACATCTACGTAAAAGGCGCGCAAAGGTCTGAGGCAAGATCTTCTTCTCTCAGTTTCTGGTTTCATAGGGACTTTGTCCTCTCGGGTTTTTTTCCAAGGTACTCACAGTCTTTGGGATCACTAAACCTTTTTCTTTCTCTCATTATTGTCAAGATGGAGCTGACTCGTAGCTGACCTCCATTGCGTTTCTGAGGCTATGAATTGCGTGGGAGGAGATTGTTTCTTTTTCTCCCTTTGAGCCTCTGGTCAATTTGAATCACCAGATATGAGCAACCTTTGGATTAACAACACCCCTCTATAGACTGTTCCTCCAGAGTCCCTCTCTACAACATGAAAATCTTTGCTGTTGTTGTTGTTATGTGTGTTGTTGTTATGAGTCGTTTGTGACTCCTAGCGACCCTATGTACAACAGACCTAAACCCTGCTCTATCCTGTGCCAATCGCATTGCCTTTGACACACCCATCCCGATTACCCCAGTCACTGAATCAACCCACCTCATAGAGGGTCTTCTTAGGAACAGTTTTATTGTGTACTGTATGATTATCACCAGGAATTGTTGTTATTAGCCGAGTTGAGTATGACCCATGGTGACCCTATGAACAACAGTCCTGAACTATGTCCTATTCTGTGCCATCCTTATTATCCTCGACACACTTGAGCCCATCGTTGCTGTCACTGTATCAGTCCATCTCATTGAGAGTCTTCTCTTTCACCAACCATCCACCTTTCTAACCGTGACGTCCCTTTCCAAGGAATAGTCTCTCATAACAACTTGACCAAAGTATATGAGATGAAATGTCACCATTCTTGCCTCCAAGGAACAGTCTGGTTTCACCTTCTCCAGGATATATCTCTTTGTTGTTTTGGCAGTTCCTGGAATATTCTGTGCTCTTCTCCAACACCACAACTCAAAGGCTTCACTTCTTAACCTGCCATTCTTTTGCATTGTCCAGCTCTCAGATGCATAGCTGGTGATTGGAAAGATGGTGACTTAAATCAGGTGCACTTTAGTTTTCAAAATGACCACATTGCTTTTCAGGATTTTGGAGCCATCCATGACAACAGGCTTTCCCAATGCTATATGTCTTCTGATTTTCTGCCTGCTGGTACTGAGGATGTTGAATGTGGATACCAGCAAAATGAAATCTTGACAGTTTCAATCTTTATCCATCGACCATGATGTTGCCTATTGGTCTGGTGGTGAGGATTTTTGTTTTCTTAATGCTGAGATGTAACCCATATGGAAAGTGTATTCCTTGATCCTCTGAAGAAAGTGTTTCAGGTCCTCCTCACTTTCAGGAAGCAAGGCGGTGTCATGCACCCAAGGTTGTTATTCATGAGCCTTCCTCCAAATCTGATGTCGCACTATTCTTCATAAAGTCCAGCTTCTTGAAAGATTTGCTCAGCGTTCAGACTGAAGAGACAAGAAGAAAGAAGGTAGCCCTGCCACACACCGTTCCTGATTTTAAACCATGCAATTAGAATTTAGTTACTAGCAAGAGCTTTGGTTTGCATGTGTGCGTATGTGCAAGTGTGTTTGGAAATGCCCCTTTACTTTTGTCAGACTTGTCTCAAAATAAGACTGAGATTTTGGAGAATGTTGTCTGCATGTTTGCTCCCTATCTGTTTCTCTGTTCTAAAGCTCCCCTGCACGTCAGGGTAAATATGGAGCAGTAGAGCTCAGAATATCAAGGGATTTGTCCACAGTGCCCCGGAAACAAAGCTTTGCACTGCAGACAGATCTAGAGTATGTCTTATAAAAACATCCTGTAAATGGTTGTAGAAAATGAAGATACAAAGAAATGTGTTAATATGTAGCTTACTTGACTGAATCTTGATCAGCCAAGGGGCCCCATCACCATGCCTGGGTGCACCCCACCAGACCCAAGAGGCAACCAGGGACAAGGGCAGACACAGGAGGGACACAACAAAGGGCTAAGGAGGAACAAGTTGATCCAGCCCTTTCTGAACCTTTTAAAAAACAAAACAAAACAGAACAAAACAAAATAAAACAAAACCCTCAACCTCAGTGATGGTAAATTGGAAAGGATTTATATCTGACCTTACCGCAGGTTTCTAGAGCCTGCAAATAGCACGTGAGGACACTGTTCACCTTTCTCCTGCAGAGCCGTCTGTAGAGTCACACTGCCAGAGAGGTGCCATCTCTGTGTGCGGACTTCCTACAGAGTATGGACACTTCCAAAGCAGCAATTTTCCAGAAAATAAAATGCCAGCAGAGGGCAGTATTGTTTTAACAAATAATTCCTTGGGCAGGAAAGCTTGCTCGTCCCTGTTAACATTGACAATATTGATGTAATTCTCTGAGCCCAGAGGATCTGGGCTGCTTGAAGAACAACAACAGTTAAAAACAGACACCCACATACCCACATTTGACAGTGAATGTTTTTATTGTTCAATGTTTTCAATGCTCTTATTGTGCAATATTTTTCCCCTTGAAGTGTTCATAATAAAATGTTGAAAGCATGCAGACAGATGTGTCTTCTGATTTATACTATGATCTTTACTGCCTACGCCTCCCCTCTCAGGGGTCAGTCTCAAAGCCACCAGAGACAACAGCTCCCGTCTAGATTAGGCAGTTTATCAGCATGATTTTGGTAGGTGGTGGATGGGTGAGCAAGGCCAGGCATTGAGCACTAAACGGTAGATAAGAAAGACTTAATAGATTTCTTGGCTTAAGAGTTTACAAATCCACCTTAGCAGAACTTAGAAGGGACCAGGAGAATAATTAAGTCATGTTCCCAGGCTCACAGGATACATAAAACTCTGAGAGTCTGATTCAAATGTTGGCAAAGGCTCCGGAGGTCTTCAGATCGTTCTAATAATGAGCTTTCTAGGTATACCTCTCTCAAGTCTCCTAATAACCTTCAAGATCTTCCAAGGGAAGAACCATCACATGTCCAAGGGACAAAGGAAGAGGTGGACCCCAAATTTGGAAGTGCATGGGTTCCTCTAAGAAGTCCCAGGGAATCTGCCCTGTGTTCTTGGTAATCCACTCACACAGCTACCTAGCCCATAATAAGGCTCTGAGAGTCAAGGTTGACCTAGAATTAGTCCATATTCATAGGACCACTCCAGGTAGAACCGTGGCTTCATGGGTTCCAAACCAGCCAGGCTCCAAATCAGGAGACACTAGCTTAGCCTTCCAAAAGTGAAGCCATTTACTGTGCTGAGCTGACAGAAGGCAAGAGGGGGCTTCACCGCGAGCTGAGCGTCAGAAAGTGAGAGGCACCATTAGCAGCCATGGCTACACCAGCATTAAGCGCTTAATGAGCCTTTTTGCATAACGAATGTAGCTGCAGCCAACTATTGGCAATTAGTCAGGGCAAAGCCATGCTCTGCTCTGCATCTGCAAACCTCCAAAGGGGCAGAACAGCAGGAAGGGCAAGAATCCAAAGGAAAGAAAGTTAACTTTATCTTCCTCATCCTAGAGCCCCCACAAGGTACGGCTTCAGGTGACCTGATCCATAGGAAAGACTCATAAGGCAGCCAAAGACCATAAGAAGTCCCCTTTGCTTTCTACCCTGCCTCTAGCCAGCACCACGTGAGTTAATTCTGTCTTAGAGTTAATTATGTTTGTCTGTCCCCTGGAGCTTGTGCTCAAAGTTGACTACTGCTGACCTGCAGCTCTGGGGACCATACTTTGGGTAGCAAGACCTATCACACAGAGAGAAAATACGCTGGAGTCCAGAACACATTGGTTTTATTACGTTGAGACCTTAGTGTTGCTGGATGACTCCATCATTTCTCTCCTTGTTCATGCAAGAGTCTATTCTACAGTGGGCAGCTTGTTTCACTGGGGTAAGCAGAGGGAGTCTCTTGGGCCTGGAGGAAGAGACTGGGGGCATCAGGGTGAGCACAGGACTGGGTGTCAGCAGGGTCTGATGTCAGAGGCTAGGAGCCCTTCCTCACCCCTCTCCTGCTTCCAGGCGCCTGGCTAAGGCTGCAGTGCCAGGAGCTAGCAGCTGAGGCCAGCGGGGAAGGGACCAGGGATGCTCACTCATCTTCTCTTTAGGAAAGAAAATGCATCTTAAAAGCAGTGAGAGCCAGTTTGCTCTTCTATAATCAATCATTCAGTGCAGAAAGTGAAGCACACCCGGCAAGCTTGGCATGGCTGAGAGGAGGCTCCAGGCAGGCGGGCGGAAGCAGTGGCATCGCTGGGACGCGGACTGCTCCGTTGACGCTGACAGAGTGGGTGCCACTGAAGTGACTGTCTGCACAGGTTTTGCGCAGTGTTCCAGCAGAAACAGAGCATTCGTTTTAAAAATAAAACACTCCTTTAGTTAGGGAGCTCTGGTGGCCTCATAGCGGGAAGCTGCACAGTTAGTTAGAACAATAAAAATAATTTTAGTAAACCGAGCTTACACATACCAATATACCTATAAGACTAATATGCTACGCTAATTTACTTTTTGGATCTAATACACTCGACCAGGAAGCGCTCAACCGTGATTGAGGGGGAGGGGAGAAACAGACACTGCTCAAACTTTTAAGAACAAACTACAAATCCTTTGTCTTTTCAGTCACTCATACTCTTTTAGGGAGAAGACCTGCTTACGACAGAAAAGCGCATCCCTTCTCTACTCTTCACTCAACTCTGGACACAGTCCTCCCATTGTGGAGAGGGTAACAGCCGGATGAAAGAGAAAGTGAGCACGTCCAGAGATGGGTCTGGAGAAGAAAGACCCTCATACATGTCCTACAGCAGTACACGGGCCTCCCCCGATAAACTGTGAATTCTAAAGGGTAACAACTAGTATCTAGCACAGTGTTGGGATATAAACCTTGAAGCATAAAAGAGAAGGATAGAAAGAAGGAGTTTGGGAAGAAAAGAAGGAGAGAAAGAAAGGGGAAAGAAATGAAGAGAGCAAGATAGGTAAGTGGGTAAGGAAGTGGGTGGACATTTGTCTGGATAACTGGATTGGATGGTTGAGAACCTGAGTGAGTGGGTGGATGGATGAATGCATCAATGCTGTGATAGGATGTGGAGGAAGCCTAGGCTGTTTATCCTTCTAAAATGTGTGACTATCAATAGAATAGAGTAGCTATCAAACACATAGATCAGACTTTGCTCAATATAATACATGCTCTGTGGCTCCAGGAAATGTCTTTATGGTTTGCTCCCTCAGACTCTCCTGTCTGTGAGGGTAAGGGTCTTCCCCACCCCACCCCCCACCAGGATGCCAGAGTGTGATCAGAGAGCGCCAACACAAAGCATGTACCCCACATTGCCAAAACAATGTCAACAGGGAAAGGAAAATAACAATCAACCTTCCAGTTCAAGATGCTAAGTAGTTCATTTCTGCCACAGCAGAGATCTTCTTTGTTTATCTATCTATTCATCTGTGCAGCTTTGTGTCCACAGGGCACCAGGCACCCTGAAAAAAAACAAACCGTAAACAATTAAATCTACTATATGGACAGTTCTAAACATACAGGTATTTAGTTGGCATTGTATAAAACCCAATTGGTTTGTCTATGGCTGTGCAGTTATGGCCCAGAGGAGAAGAAAAGAGGAGGCATTAAGGGTGACTGTACATCCCATAGTACCCATAAGTGCTGTATGTTGAATATTCTGACCCACTATGAGCTATGTTCCTTTTTCATCTTGGAAATGTGGTCACAGTAAGTAGCGTCAGGAGTATGATAAGAAAGAGAGAAGAAAGAGGAGAGAGAAGGGGGAGAGGGGGAAGAGATGGGAGACAGGAGAGAGGGTTGGGGGAGAGAGGGTAGAGGAGGACAGAGGAGAGAGAAGGGAGAGAGGAAAGAGAGAGAGAGAACAAAAAGAAGAAGAGGAGAAAGGGAGAAAGTGGAGGAGGCAGTGGTTGGGACACATCATCCCTGGGAAGCAAGAAGGGGGCAACTGAAAGTAGCACCACATGGTGCTCCTGAGGGGAAGCTTTCTGTGGAGTTACTGCCTAGCACTGCCTTGGGGTTGGCTTAAGATTCAGATGGAGATAGTTAAGCCCCTGGTCGCCCTTGAGTTTATCTCACACCAGCTAGAAGAATGCTCTCCCAATAGTGTGGAGCAAGCAAGAGAGAATCTTCACATTTTACAGAGAAGGAATTGAAGCTCAAGAGGATATGGAAGCTATTGAAGGGACAGCAGAAAAGCAAAGGTCAAGTCTGAGCTCCTTACGTCTTCAATGGTACTTGGATTTTACTCCTGCTCCAGAAGTATGAGGAACCTGAACTGGAGTTATCATTTCTCACTGCCCCCCCCACCCCATGAAAAACAGGCCAGACAGGAGGTAGGCTAGAGGCTGCTGGGAAGCAGGAAGATCGGTACCACTTCAAACACGATCGTATTTCCCAACTACTTCTTGCTCTTGTTATTTGTTTCCAACAGCTTTTGCATCCCAGTCACCAATTATTAGAAATACATCTTGATGGCATGTTTGATCAATTTCAGACGGCAGAAATTGATAGACCTTCTCAATGCTCAATGTCTTTGTCTTTGACTTTCATGGTTGGTGCATATATTTGAATAATATTTGTATTAACAGGACTTCCTGGTATGCATTTGGATAGTACCCTACCAATTACAACATTGTACTTCAGGATAGATCTTGAAATGCTCTTCCTGATAATGACGGTAATACAGTTTGTCTTCAATTTGTCATTTCTGGCATAGTAGATCATGTGATTGCCTAACGAAAAATGGCCGACACCAGTCCATCTCAGCTCATGAATGCCTGGATGGCAATCTTATTCCATTTCATGTTTGACAGCTTCCAATTTTCTCGGATTTATATTTCATACATTCTTTATTCCCCAGTTATTAATGGATGGTTGCAGTTGTTTCTCCTCATTTTGAGTCTCGTCACATAAGCAAAGGAAGGTCCTTCATTGAGTAAGAGCTTATTCGATCCTCAACATTACAATAGACTCTACTTTGAGGAGGTAGCTCATGTTGTTTGTTGTTGTTATGTGCCGTTGAGTCGCCTGCGACTCATAGCGACCTGTACAACAGCCCTAAACTCCGCTCTGTCCTGTGCCAATCGCACTGTCTCTGACACTCCCATCCCAATTATCCCAGTCACTGAATCAATCCACCTCATAGAGGGCCTTCCTCTCCTGCGCTGTCCCTCCACCCTCCCAAGCATGATGTCCCTCTCCAAGGACCGGTCTCTCCTCACAACATGTCCAAAGCATGTTAGACGGAGCCTCAGAATCCTTGCCTCCAAGGAGCCACCCGGTTTAACCCTTTCCAGGACAAATCTGTTTGTTTTCCTAGCAGTCCATGGTATTCTCAATACTCTTCTCCAGCACCACAGCTCAAAGGCATCAATTCTCCTTCTATCCTCCTTGGTCATTGTCCAACTCTCTGATGCATAACAGGTGATTGCGAAGACCATGGCCTGTATCAGACGCACCTTAGTCTCCAGAGAGACATCACTGCTCTTCAGCACTTTGGAGAGGTCCCTAACAGCAGACTTTCCCATGGCAATGTGCCTTTTAATTTCCTGGCTGCTGGTGCCAAGACTGTTGACTATGGAGCCAAGCAAACTAAAGCTGTGCACAATCTCAATCTCTTCACCATCCATCCTGATGCTGCCAATTGGTCCAGTGAGCTTATTCTATCCACAACATTACAATAGACTCTACTTTGAGGAGGTAGCTCATGCTCAGGCATATTTTGGGCGCCTTCTAACCTGAAGAGTTTCTATTCAGGCATTCTAACAATATTTCCCCCTTATCCGTAGGGTTTTCATAGGCCTTTTTTTTTCAGAAGTGCATTTCCAGTATTGCTCCTTAGTCTGGAGTCTCTGCTGAAAGTAATCCACCATGGACACCCTGCAAACTGACAGACGAGTGATGGGTGAGTGCATGGTTGTTGTTATTGTGGGCCGTTGAACCAGAACTGACTCATAGCTGACCCTCCAGTGGGTTTTTAGAGGCAGTAAATTACATGCGAGTAGATTGTCCATCTTTCTCCCATGGAGCAGCTGGTGAATTCAAACTATGTGCCTTTTGATTGCCAACAAGTTTCCTTACCACTAAGCCATCAGAGTGTCTCCACAAATAGTTCCCTCACTCTGATGGGGCAGAACATATTTTCTTCCCTCAGAATATCCTCTCCTAATATAACCATCTTCAGGAGTGTGTGACCAAGAAGATACAGTACTCTTGGCTTTTGGAACTTCAACATATTTATCAAGTCTGCTTAGCTTGGTCCTTGTTGTTAAGTGCCTTCAAGGTGGCTCCATTGTACAGCAGAAGGAGCCAAGTCCCATCACACCCATCTTCAACACAATTGGTATTTTTTGTCTATTATTGAGGTTTTGAGTCATTATCTATCATTGTGGCTCACCCCCATTTTCTCTGACCTTCTACTTTGCCAAAACCACTGTTCTTTGCTAGTGATTCAGGGAGCTCTGGTGGCATAGTGGTTAAGAAGCAGTGCTACCAACCCAAATGCATGCAGTTTGAATCCATGGAGGACGAATGGGCAGCCTCCTCCTGTGTGACTTACAACCTCTGAGAACCTTCCAGAGTCTCAACTATGAGTCTGTTCTGCTTGACAATACATAACAACAACAGTTCCAAGTGTTTTCTCTTTCCTGATGATGAGTTAAAAGGAAATCTGTTCAGCATCTCAGTCACACATGAGTCTCTGACAAGTGGTGGCTGTGTACAAACTCTATTGGCTGAGAATCAAATCCTGGTCCCTGTTAAGCTGCATGAAAAGATTGCTGTTGTTGTTGTTAAGTGCCATCAAGTCATAGACGACTCATAGTGACCCTATGAATGAAAGACCTGGACACTTGTATAAGTTTCATCATTTCTCCATGCTAATAGTCTTTCGAGGCAAGCTGTTTTGGAAGTGGATGCCACTCCTGCTTCCAAGCTTGTTTGAATCGAGGAGCTCCACCAAACACTGTCCACTATAGATAAGCATTATCACATTTGACACATCATTGCACAGTGTTCAGCATCACAGCAACCATGAGTTACCTCTGTACAGCAAATGGACAGGCCAGTGCTATACCACTTAGAAGGATATTTGACCAAAACCGATTAAAACCAGGCCTGAGGGCCGTAGATTAAAATCACCCACCTCTGGCTTGGTAGCATCACTTTCTATCCACCAGGCCAGCAAGATAATGTTCAAAAATTACGCTACCTTTGTTTGACAATGCTTAAAGCTGAGTAAATAGTAAATATATTAATCTCTCAATAAAAAGAAATAGCTAAATATTCTTTAAAAAATGTAAACAAGCTGAAGTTTCACCATCTTTGCTTCTAAGGGGCATCCTGGTTATATTTCTCCCAACAATGATTTGTGTCTTCTTCAGATGGTCCAAAGTATAGTCAGTGTTCTCCACAAACGCAGCTCAAATGGGTCAATTCTGCTTTCCTAGTGAGGGACAACAAGAGTCCTGTATTGAATTATAAGATTAATAGATCAATGAAATAAAGATGGCAGCAGTCTGGCAGTCCCATTGCGGCAAGAGGTAAGTTTGACAGTTTGCTCTTTTTGGATGATTGTCACACATTTTAGAAGAAAAGACAGCTCAGATTTCCCTCATTCCATGAGAGACTGCCCCAGGCTGTTGTCCCATCTAATCCCTCATCCTGCTTGTCAGGTTGTGTTCCAGACTGGAGGTCAAATGCCATGTTTAGTTAACTGGGAAAAGAGGAAACAAAAGTCATTTTGTCCTTCTATATCTTTTAGGTGAGGGGAAAAGAGACAGAGAGAGAGCGTGCATGGAGAGAGACTATTTCTCTTTAAGATGTACCTTTCACACAAAGCATTAGAATGAACATGGACAGGGGAACTCTGGAAGTCCAGGCCGGAAGTTCCTGTGGGGGGTCCCCTCTGCAGAGTGAAAGCCCCCTCTGCTCATATTTTGTTCCTTCTCTCTCATTGTTAGTGTGTTTCTCCACAGCTCTGGTTCTCTGAGTCAAATAACTTTTTGCATTTTTACAATTGTAATATTAGTCTAAAATGGCCTCCTTCCCTCACTGACTTGGGCACACTTAACAAATGAGGACCTTTATGCAAAGTCCAGTGAAACCAGAGCGAGTTGTCGACCCCGGCTCATGGTGACTTCTTACGTGTGTCACAGTAGAACTATGTTCCAGAGAATGTTCAATTGTTGGTTTTTAGAAGTAAGGTTGCTAAAGTCTTTCTTCTGAGGAACCTCTGGGTGGACTCAAACCTCCAACCATTTGCTTAGTTGCTGAACATATTAACTATTTGTCCCACCTAGGGACTCTTCCAACAAAGACTCAGTCTTTGCTAACAACACAAGCACCCAGAGAATGGAGGGTTGGAGGAAAACACACAGCCCTCTCTGAGGCCTTCAGGTATGTCTGTTTCTTGTTTTCTGCTTAGTCTGTGTGCTCCCTGCTCAACATCATGACAGGAGTTGTTGACATGCACTTTCTCAACTGGGCAAGTCAGTCGGAGCCAGCATCTACTTTCAGTGACATTCAATTTCATGAAAGATAGTGTGAAGGACTGTGCAAGCTCTCTGTGTTCTAAGCTCACTCACTGGCCTCAAATCAGAGCCAGCTCTACTCATAGCTGATATCCAGTGAGCTGTCAAGGCTTCGGATGTGATTGTCCATTTTCCTCTGGATGAGTCCCTGGCAGATTCAAACTGCCAGAGAGACATGGCCTTTGTCTTAGCGGTGCAACTCCATACAAACCAGGCCACCAGGGTTTGTCTTAACTACCTTGGTTTGGTTTTCCACACCTGCTAGTCACATGAAGTTTAAAAGAAGTTGATGAGGTAGGGTATGTCCAGATAAAGTTCTGGGAAATTCTAGTTTTTCACTTGCCAAAACCAAACCAAACCAAACCAAACCAAACCAACCCAAACCAAACCAAACCAAACCAAACCAACCAACCAACCAACCAACAAACAAAAACACCACACACCAAAAAAAATCCCACCACAAAACCAGACACCAAACCAAAACAAAACAAATGAAGGGGTAGTAATTATAATAAATAATTATAATACATTTTATTGATTCAGTGACTGGGATAATTGGGATGGGAGTGTCGGAGACAGTGCGATTGGCACAGGACAGAGCAGAGTTTAGGGCTGTTGTACATAGGGTCGCTATGAGTCTCAAGTGACTTGACGGCATATAACAACAACAACAACCTGCTTTCATAACTATAGAAAACAAAGGGTATAACACTGTACTTGGAACAGTGTCGGTAAATATATTTGTATTATCAAATAGTGATTGACCTTATTTGTGGAAGAAAATAAGGAATGAATGAATCAGATGGACCAGATTTACCACTTGAAATCTTACTGAATTATTTAAACTCTCAGAGTTTTATTTCAAAGGGGCAAGGCAACACTTGAGGTTGGAAGTGTGAACGTTGGAGTCATGATAAGGCATGACACTCATCTGCTGTTTAGCTTTGGAGAGATATACTGGATCCTTTACTTATCTGTAAAATGAGATAAAAAAATCCCAGTGTTGATTAAGATAGCTCATATAAAGTTTGCAGCTCATTGTCCAAAATATATTAAGTGCTCAGTATCATTAATAATGGTGATTATATTAACAATAGTTATTTATAGTGGTTAGGGTTTTTTTTAGGTTAATTCCAACACATAGGAGCCACATTTGACAAAATAGAACTGCCATGTTGGAATTCCTAAACTGTCTTTATGGGAAATAAAAGATAGATGGAGAAGAGATTGAGGTTGTTAACAATTTCAGCCTGCTCAGCTCTACAATCAACACTCTTGGCACAAACAGTCAAGAAATCAAAAGATGAACTGCATAGCCTACTGTCAGGGACCTCTCCAAAGTGCCAAAGACCAGTGATGTCAGTCTAGAGACTAAGGTGTGCCTGATCCAGGTTATGGTCTTCACAATTACTTACTATGCATTAGAGAGCTGGAAAATGACTAAGGATAATAAAAGAAGAATCCATATTTGAGTTGTGGTGCAGGAAAAGACTCTTGAACACAGCATGCATGGACCATCAAGAGAACAAACAGGTCTGTCTTTGAGAGGGTAGAACCAAGTTTGTCCTTGGAGGCAAGGATTTTGACGTTTCATCTCACATTCTTTGGGCACATGGTCCAGAAGGACTAGTCCTTGGAAAAAGACATCCTGTTGGATGGGTGGAGGGACAGTGTAGGTTAGAGGAAGACTCTGGATGAGATAGATTGTCACGGTAACTGGGCCAATGGGATTAGGTGTGTCAGAGTCAGTGAGACTGTCTCAGGATAGGGCAGGGTTCAGAGCTATTGTACATAAAGTTGCTATGAGTCACAGGTGACTCAATGGCACATAACAACAGCAACAACTTTATAGGAACCACTCACCAGATATTTTCTCCTGTAGAGCTACTGGGTGGGTCCAATCTCTGGTCCTTTGGTTAGCTGCTGAGCTACATCACCTAACCTAGGTTAACTGTACACCACTCAAGTTTATAAAAAGCTTAAGGAAAGGTTTATATGCAAATAGAATCAAGCTTGGAGGTTTAACAGGGATAAAAGGGAGAGAAAGAGGAGTAAACATTTATAAACAGATAAGCTGGGTGAAGGGAAAGGCAATATACAGTAAGTTTGATTGGACTTGGTAATAAATTAATGATAAGAATCAATTATAATAAATGTTATAAAACAAAATGCCTGTGAAGGATTGACTGTAAAATCAATATGAACTGTAAACTTTCATCCAAATAAGAAAATTATAAAAGGAAATACTAATAACCTCAAATATTTTATTAATAAATGATATAATGTAAAGCACCCCATCTATGGCATATATGAAAAAAAAAAGTCCCCACTGCTTCTACTTCTGAAATGAACTAGTCCATTTAGTAAAACAACTTGGCCCATGTGGAGTTCCTTTTGCATTGAAAGGCTGCAGCTATATAAAACAAGCATTACTCTGGGGTAGATACTGACTCGGGAGACCCTGCATGACAGAGTGGAAGTGGCCGGAGGGCTGTGTCTCTTCACAGAAGCAGACTCATCTTTTCCCTTCTCAGTTTGTGGCTTACCGCTTTAACCATTGGCCTACCATGACTCCTGTGTTGTAAACCAACCTCCCTACCCCCCACCACTGTCATTGTCTATTTTTACTTACATAACACTTCACTCGGTTTCTGAGGCTGTAAATCTTGACAGGAGCCGACTACTATCTTTCTGTCCCTGCACAGCTGGGGGATTTGAACTACCCTTCGCTTAGTAGCAGTTACAGAGAGGATAAAACTCGAGAAGGTCATATCCTTACCTCCAAAATATATTCTGAAACTCTTTATAGCTCCTCAAACATTTTTAAGTTGACATCAATTTTTTACCATTAGTTGAAATCATTCCAAAGGATTTTAGTGTATTATAAATATTGACTTATTAAAATGAAACTGTTATTACTTGTTAAATTTGTTCAGTGTAATCTAAATGTCACAGTGATTTGAGATTCACCGTGTCCATTTAGGAAGTATGTGAACAAACCATTTCTTTAATATTGGGAAATTTTATTTCACTCTTTAGCATTCTTAAAGCTCATATTTCTATTTTATTCCCCATAGAATTTTATTCCAGTGCAGTATTATTTTATACTCTGTAGTTCTGGTAGTGTAGTGGTTAATATCTGGGCTGCAGTATGAAAGATGGGAGGCTTGTACCCAGGTGTTATTCTATGGGTAAAAGACTCCTTTATTTGGACATTTTTGTGTGTGTGGAGAAGGAGGGGAAATGTTAAAAGTCCATACTCTTAGTTGCTGCTTATTGTTAAAAATTGGTTCTATATTTTCATTTTTTAAAATAAAAATATTTGTAAGTATTTGTTACCCATCACTGAAACTACTTCTTTTCTCAATGTAGGAGAATATATGAAAAAAATCATCACCAAATTTTACTGATTATAATTTACTCTTGTTATTAGTAAGATGCTGCGCTGAAATCTCGAATCCTCACGGTTCGAATCCACCAGTAGCTCTGCAGGAGACGGATGAGCAGTCTTCTTCTTGTGCAATTAACTGCCTCTGAAAACCCACCCGAGGGTCAGTATGGGTTGATTCAGACTCGACAATACACAACAACAGCAACATAATTATTTTTCTTTTTCACGTGAAGTTCCCTTATCTCATTCAATTTATTGACAAGTGTTAGGAAATGAGAATATAGTTTCTTTTAAAAACTCTTCTTCTATAAATGTTACAGGCTTGGAAACTCTATGGGGTAATTCTACTCTGTCCTTTAGGGTCACTGAGTGTCCGAATGGAAATGATCAAGGATACAGGCTTTCTGATCATTCACTATGTATTTCCAAAATAGTGCTCTGCATGCAATCTTTTCATTTTAAAATACTTCCAAAAGACTCTAAAGAACAGAAGTCCTTCTTGATTCAAAGACCGTTATAATCATGAGTGTGCAAGTTATCAAAATGACATCAATATAGATTTTGTCAGTCCTAAATTAAGTAAGTCGTATACATTTATCGGAAATACATTCCTTAATGAGATTTGTGTGACCTGTTCGCACTAGATAATGAACCCAAACCGTTCTCATTGGGTTGATTCTGATAATAAGGACTATTTATTTTGGGAATGACTCAGGGTGCAACAGTAAGTCTATTTTTTTAAAAATCTGTTTTGCTTTTCTTGATGTGCACACTGATAAGCCGTGCATATGTGAATAAATTGGTGGCAAGACAAGGGCTAAACCCAGTTTTCATCCAGTCAAATATAACTCAAAATGATCCTTTATCAGGACTATAAATCGTTAGGGAGGTGACTGTGATCCTTCTCCCTTAGAGAAGCTGGTGGATTATAACTACTGACTTCCAGCAGTATGATAGTATGATACACTAATAGGATGTAGTATGATACACTAATAGGATGATACACTATTCCCTATGCCACCAGAATGCCTTTATTAGGCCTTTTTTGAGGGAGAAGATGTTAAATGTCTAAATTCCCAGTTGCTGCTCATTATAAAAAAATGATATTTCCATTTTTTTTTATAAAGAAAGAACTTCCTGAGTAATTTGTTACCCATTACTAGAGCCATTTCCTTTCTCAAGGTTGGAGAATATATGAAAAAAACTTTCTCAAATTTATTAATTATAATTATTATTATAATTTTTATTCTTCACATAGAGTTACCTTGGCTCATTCAATTTATTAAGAAGTGTTGAGAAATGAGAATAGAGTTTACTTCAAGATCTTTTTTCTAATAGTATTTTTATAAAGAAATAAGATCTCTTTATCTTATTATTTGCTTTAAACATTTTTTTTTGGTGAAAACTTGAGAACCCAAGTAATTTCAGAAAAATACCCTACACACAACCAAATTGGCAAAGCCAGTTTTCTTTGTCAAACCAGTCCACAAATTTAGATACTTAACTCAAAGAAATATATTTGTCTTGGAGTTTATGAGAGAGAAAAAAACTTGTGAAGAATTACTTGTAAAAAATTTACTAATGACAGTTATGATTAAAATGATAAAGAATATAACTTATTTTATGAAAACTTATAAATACATAATTAAACCTATATGCTGTTTCTCATTATTCAGTTTGTCATAATGAAATGTTATGTACTACCCAAATTGTGAATTATTTATGAGACACAGAGTGTGATTAAAGAGATGGCATTCTTTTTAGTAAATGTGTTTGCATGAACATACAACTTTGGAACTGGCTTTTGGGAATAATTACATAACAATCTTGTATTAAAAAACACAGAACGAACTTCTTTAATTTCATTAGACATTGGGATAAACTCTTGCAATTAATTTAGTTAAAGAGAAAGTTATATACTGCTAAAAAGGAATTGGTTAATCAACTAGCACTTAATTTTATTTTTTGATTAATAGGCAGTGTCTGAGAAAAATATTAAACATTTTATAAGATGAAATAAGCTTGAGATTGATGATAATTATAATAAATGTCTCATCATAGGATTTGATGAAATAGATTTTAACTACCACAACTGAAATAACATAAAATTTTTATCTGTGGTTTTATTCAATATAACTTATAAACTTGGGTAGGCCTTAAAACATTCCAATTGTATTTAAATGAATCAATATAACAAACCTATACTTTGATCAAATGTGCTTTTGGTGGGCTCATCCTATCTGGGTATTGAAATGATTGCAAAGGACTGCTCGTTTCTAAAATCGGTCAGGTACAATGGTGGTGGTGATTTTTAGCTATATTTCATTTTTTTTAAGATAAATTATTGGTTTGTATACAATGATTTGTTTATATTGTGTTTCATTCATGTATATTGTTTTGTGGATTTTCTCCCACTTTCTCCACCTCCACTAAACTCTACAACCCCATGAAATCAGGCATATAACTTGTTCTCCTTTGTAGGTGACTCTTTTCTTTTTCGTTTTATTTTAATTTTATACTGGTTTATTTACAAAACTCAAATACATTATTTTTCATGCTGGATCTTTCCCATTTCCTTCACACCCCCCAATCAAATTGTGCAACCCTATGATTAACACCCCCATCCTCACCCCTCTGCTCCCCCCTACTCCCACCCCTTGGATTCTCATACACGTTATAGTATAATGACACAAAAATTTACAGAATACTCCTGGGCCTCCACAAGAAAAAGACTGATAACCCAATTACAAAATGGGCAAAAGACGTGGAAATAATTTTCACAGAGGAAGATATTTGAATGACCAAAACAGTTTTTACTGACTGTTCCCTTCCTGTGACTGGGCCACAATTTCCTATTTGCCTGTGATAGTTTTTGTTTTATTTAAGAAACTGGGATATTTTGCATCAAAGTCACTCAAGATTCTGATCTTCTGGGTATGCTGAGTGAAATATCTCAGTCACAAAAGGACAAATATTGCATAGGGCCACTATTGTAAAACAGGACTGACATGGGGGTTGAGGAAAAACAGAGAAGGAGGGGAGTAATGATGTATACTGCATTGAAACAGATGAGGGAGAGAACTGTTTAAAAGGGATATATGACTCTTTGCTTCTCTAGTGTTGCTTTTATTATTCTAACCTTATTATTTATTTTGTAGAATTAGACTATGTTTTGATGTTTTTCTTTGGAGTCTTGTCAATTTGAGGTTTGCTGAGATTCTTGAATGTGGATTTCCTTATTCTTCATGATACTTGGGAAGTTTTCTTCTAATATCTCTTCCACAGTTTTCTGAGTGCTTTTTTGCCTCTGTCATGTTTTGAAATTCTGATCATACATATATTGTTCCTTTTTATGTTATATCACATGAGTTTAATGTTTTCCTCATTTTCCTTCCATCTCTTCTCTGTTTTCTACCCCTAGTATCTTCCAATTCGGTGTGCTTTTCTTTTAGCCCGCTGGCACTTTGTTTCATCTCTTCTGTACTTCTTTTTTGTCCTTCCATCAAGTTGGAAACTTCTGCTATTTCAATCTTAACATTCTGAATTGCATTTTCATGCATTTGTTCTTTTCAGTACTATGCTGACTGTACTATCTCTGTGTTGTGATGAGTTTTGAAGTTCTTGGACCTCTTTATATACAGTTTCAATTTTTCCATATTCTGCAATTTCTTCCAGTTCTTCATATTTCTCTCTATTGATATCTTTCTTCTGGCTCCCTGTCTCAGGAGTATTCACTTTATTTATAGTTTCAATTCTTTCTTCCATCATTTGTACCTTCTTCTGTAGCTGTCCATTTTATTTCACATCAATATATTTCTTCTGGTTTCCTGTCTCTATTATATTTGCTTTATTTATGGCTTCCATTCTTTTTTCCATCATTTGTACCTTCTTTATTAGATGTTCATGTGACTCTTCATCAATATAGTTCTTCTACCTCTCTGTCTCTAGGGTATTCATTGAGTCTACAATGTGCTCTGCTTTTTAAGGAGAAGGCTTTTTATTTTGTTTTTTTCACTACGTTTGAAGCTGCCTGCTGCTTTCTTGACATTATGACAAGCTTTTCTTGCTATGTGTTCTGCTGTTTCTATAGTGTCTGCACATATTGTTGATAGTTTTTTATAATGTTATTGATTAGTTGTAGGCTTACAGTGTTCCTTTTATGGGAGAGGGTAACTTGCTATACACAGGAGTCATTTCTGGTTCTGTGTGGTAGGAAAGTTCACCTTTCTTAAAGTCCTTCACCCTCTCTCCAGACTGAAGTGCCGTCTTGCAGGAATCTCATCTGAGTGCTACACACTTCTTCTTAATTATAAAATTATGTATTCATTATAACTAATTATCTAAAATTAATTATTAAAATAATAAAATTGTCCTTCCTGGTTCAGTGTGGCCTGAGACCAGTTTCTCCCTGACTGCTATAGCCTATCTGGAGTGTGATGAGGCATGCAGATCAAGGTACCTCTATACAGCCTCCCTTTCAGGTCTTATGTAGTCTGGTGTGAATTTCTCTTGCCTATCCTTGCCTTCTATAAAGTTTGTAATTGTCCTTGGTGGTGCTGGTGTGCAGTGCAGCCAGAGACCAACTTCCTCCTGGTTGCTGTACTCTCTCTAGCTGGAGTTGGGGGAGGGGACAGGGCCTCCTACCTCTATGCCCTGTCAGATCTCCAGTAGTCTGGTAGGAATATCTTTTGCCTGCACCTGCCTCTTCTAAAGTTTATAATTGTCCTTTGTGGTGTTGGTGCATAGAGCAGCTGGAGACTAACTTCTTCCAGCTGCTGCAGTTTCTCTACCTAGTGCAAATATCTTTTTTAAGAAACATAAAAAGTGATTTTACACATGGACTTCACCTGATGGACCACACAGAAACCAGATTGACTACATCTGTGGAAAGAATCGTTGGAGAAGCTCAATGTCAGGAGTCAGGACCAGGCCAGGTATTGACTGGATGCCCTGAGGGAGGTTCATCTTTCCTAAATCAATCAGTGACAAAATTTAACATTCTGGTTTTAGTTTTCCCATTTTACTTGATACACTTGAGAGTCCACCCAGGTAAATCTGGGGACAAGTGAAGGATACATCTTTCTTTTGTAGGGTTGAAGAAGAGCAAGTAGAAGAAACAGGGAAGTTAGACAATACAATTTTTTCCTAAAAAAATCAATTCTGTTGCTGAGTTTTCTAGTTCACACAGACCTCAGGTCCTAGGTAGCAGATATAATCAGGCAGCATGGTCACAACAACAATCATTTGGGGATATAGTTCTGTTCCTACCCCACATTGCTGTATGGCCTGGAGCAAACAATAGACTTCTCTGGGCTTCCCACCAACCTCTGCAATGTATGTGAATATATGTGGCTGTGTGTGCTCATCCCTTTAAAGTATGTTAGTACAAAGTACATAAAGATCAATGTGGAGTATATAACGGAGTGTGTGTGTGTGTAGGTGAGTGTACATGTGTGTGTTATTCCAAGTTTAAAGTGTATGAGGATGTATAATTGACTGTGAGGGATGTGTGTATATATATGTCTGTGTGTGTGTGTGTGTGTGTGTGCATTGTGCATTGATGGTGAAGAATGGGACAGTGAGGCAGAGAGAACTTTGTTTCCTCTTGGGTTCAGTGTTGTAGTTTCCTAAGAAACAAGACAAACTCAATTCTTGTCCTCAGGGAGCTGACAGAGTCTGGAATTCAGGTAAGAATGCAAACTCTCACAAATGAGTGTGACAATTACAAGAGGGACCATTAGGAGGCTGTGAGAACTCAGAGGAGGAGCCCCAAACAGGACTAGAGGACATGAGTTTTCTGCTGAGATCTGATAACGAGGGTGGGCTTGAAGAGAAGCAGAATGTTCCAGGACTATAATGTCCAATATGGCAGCAACGAGTCACATGTAGTTGCTTTTTATGTGAAAATGTCCCTACTCCAAAGTGAGAGGTATTGTAAGGCATAGTACAGAAGAAATAAAAGAAATGATATCATGTTAATTATTTATCATGCTACTACATATTTAAACGATAATATTTTTGATAAATGGAAGGAAAATAATTTATCACCTTAATTATGTATTTAAATGATAATATTTTGGATAAATGGGAGAAAAGAAAAATATATTATTAATGATGAGATAATATTTTATATTTTTACCCAAGTAGTTACTAAAAAATTCAAAGTTATGTGTCTGGCTCGTATTCTGTTTCTACTGACCAAAGAGAATGATGTGTGCAGAGTCGCAGAGTCAGGCAGCTTTAGAGAACTGGAGGGAATTCTGAGCTTGGGGTTTGGGAAGGGCTGAAGAAATTGAGGCTGCAATGGTCATGGGCAACACCTTGCAGGTTCCTGTGACGCTCCCCAAAGACATCTGACAGTTCCCAGAAGGCAATAGGGAGAATTTTGAACAGGGAGGTGACCTGATGAGACTGTTGTATTTTATGAATTCTATCCTGGCTTCTTTGTGGATGATGGAACAAGGAGTGCAGGCAGAGCTAGGCGCAGGCAGAAGGCTTTAAGCAATGTTCAGGTAGATGATGATAGTGGCTTGAACTAGAATATTAACGGTGTGGATGGAGGGACTATTCACAGTGGGAATTACTTCAGTGAGGAAATCGGTGTATCTCAAACAATCATGGAACCCTAAATCTATCAGTGGATAGGGCAGAAAGGGAGGGAAGGAAATAATTTCCTTTTCAAAGCTGCTAATAAAATGGCACCATTTAATCCCATCGTGGAAAAGCTATGTCTATGTAGCAGGTAAATGCTTTGCTGCTTAGGTATAAAAGAGAACATTTTCTTCTTATCAGAAGCTTGTCAAAGTAGCAACAGCTGGAGTGCCACCTGGATTCATGACATCAGATTCATGACACAATGCCCATTAAGACTTGACTTACCTGCATGCTCCTACAGGTGGCGCTGGAAGCTGCTGCTGCACAGACCACCTGGGCCAGTAGCTGAAGTGTCTTTTCCTTCAGAGACCAGCTCGGGTGAAGATGATGTCTGAGGAATGCAGATAGGTTCTTGAGGAATGATCTCAAGGCTAGCTCAGTTACTTAGACTACTTCAGCCATAATATATAATATATAATATATAATGATATGATATATGATATAATATAATAAATACAATATCTTCTGGAACTTGATGCCCCTAGCTTAGAAAAGTGGAGCTCTGGTGGAGGTGTCTGTAATGTGATGCACAACAAAATAAAAGGTCCTGCCTCTTCTGGAAATCCACCAGCATCTCCAAGAGAGAAAAATGGGTAGTCTCTACCCATTAAAGTTTATAACCTTGGAAACCCAATGAAGGGTTATTGCATGTTGAAACTCACTCGACGCAGTGAGTTGAGTTGAATATTTGGAAAATCAAGGTCCCCTGGTTGTAGGGGGTTAAGTGTTGGAATAAAAAGTTCAATAAACTTTAATTAAACCTACCATCTGCTCCAAGGGGTGGAAAAAGATAGGAAATTTGCTTTAAAAAAATTTAGAGCCTTGGAAACTTTTCCACTCTCTCTTGTAGAGTCACTTTGAGTCAGAATTGACTCAATCTTGCTACCTTTACTCAGAAAATCAACTTTACTCAACAACTGCTCTTAAGAGCCTCCCCATAGCTGTTCTCTCATTTCTTGTCCACAATCTTTTCCTAATTATTGATCTGTGATGCTGCAATCTAATCACTCTTGTCTCAAAAATCTTCCCCAAGCTTCCGCAATGTGAAGCCTTGTGTGCTTTAGCTTCACGTTCAAAATTCTTCCTTTGACTGCATCTTCTAACCCTCCTTCATTATTTCAGAGTCTCCAGTTCTGTAACTATTCCTGATTACTTGCTAATGGCAGAACTTCTTAAGACTAGAGTCAGGCTCTTTCCTACTGCCCTCCTCTTTCCATTTTCTCTCCCTAGATATAAGCTACATGTTTCCCAATCTTGGTAAAGTTATCATTTTTATGCAACCTTCTCCACTCCTTCTTCTTGTTATGTGCCATAGAGTCAGAACTGCCTATAGCTGACCCTCTGGTGGGTTTTCAGAGGCAGTTAATAGCATGGGAGGAAATTGCCTATCCTTCTTCCACAGAGCAACTGGTGGCCTTGAAATGCGTGCCTTCAGGATTTCAGCACAGCTTCTTGCCACCAGGCCACCAGAGCCTCCTCCACTCCTTCTAGTTCTAATTATCCTAACTTTCTCTCTACCTCCTTATCAATCTCTGTTAAAGCACTAGTCTTCTGGTATCCTTTGTTATATACATATTTTTCCATTCCCACTGTGATATGAATTCCTTACAAAGAGTCTGTCTTCGTATTTGTAACTTAGAGACAGTATAATACACATTGACTGGATGAGCGAATGATCTTCTGAAGACATTGTTGTTGATAGTGCCCTCTCTTCAGTTTTGCATAGGGACCTGGCACATTTATGGCAATCTGAGGCAGGTGGTAGAGTCTCCTGGGGAATGAGAAGTGAGAGTTTCCTGGGAAATGAGAAGTGAGTTTGTGGTTGTTTTGTTGTTGTTGTTTTTAGGTGCTGCTGAGTGAACTATTACTCACAGTAATCTTTTTTTTTAAAAATAATTTTAATGAACATTTACAGAGAGTTTGGATTTCCATTCATTCATTGCTGCACTTCTCTACTTGCCCAGCCCTCTCCCCCCACCCCCCAGTTCGCTCCTCTCTTTCAAAAGTAAAAGAAAGACTCCCTCCCTGGTACACAATCCCCCCGCACCCCTCCCACCGCCCCAACTACATTCCACTATGCAACCTAATTTTGGACTCTTGTGATAACCATAATACCCTATCA
>NW_006399813.1:11677008-11678175 GCF_000299155.1 Elephantulus edwardii | reverse complement strand
CTTCTTTCCAACAGAAATCTTACAAACAACTGACTGAAAGCTTGCCTTATCTTGTGCCATTACCACAACCTCTGTCCCTGATTGGGTGAAAGTTTTACTTTATTTGCTTCATTAAAATAGATTCTCCTTTGAGGAGGTACCTATTCCCTGGTTGGTCTTTGAGCATCTTCCAATTTGAGGGACTCATTATGCCAGGCAAAGATTTGCTGCTATTCATAGGTTTTTTTGGAGGTCTGTTATTTCAGAAGTATACCAGCGGTCCTGTTTCTTTGTCTGCCTTGGTCTGAAAGCTTCACTGCATCCTGTTTACCATGGATGTCCTTGTTGATATTTGAAATACTGGTGGCATAACTTCCAGCATCACAGCAACATGCAAGACATCACAGAACTTCAAATTGGCAGACTAATAGTGGGACAAACAAGTTTAGGTCATAAAATTTAAGACTGCACTTGCTCTTAGGTGCTAACACTATACTATATAAATCTAAGAGTAAGTCCTTTCTTAAAGTTTGTAACTTAGATACTGCACCCTAAGATTATAGGAGTCTTGGCATGTGAGTGCATCCCAGACATGGGTCAGGTTCCATGGAGTCCATTGTTGCCTCTTTCACTGACATAAGGAGCTATTGAGACAACTGAACTCAGCACATGTCCAAGGAGGCATGGAAATCTCAGCATGATTACAGAGCCTGTTGGCATCATAAGAATGACAGAGTCTCAGTAAATGGGTACTTGTGTAGGGAATCTGGAATTACCAATGTATGAAATAACTGGGAAATAGGTAGAACGGTGGCCACCACAGGCCATGTATATAAGACCTGAGAACTGGCACACTATGGGAGCAGTAGAATATCAAGATAAAACTAAAACACATAGACCATCAGAGTCCATAGGGATCTAGATAGGATCAGGTCTACAGATACTATACTATACTATACTATACTATACTATACTATACTATACTATACTATACTATACATATCAGGTCTATAGTATTAGGATGACTATTTCTACATGTTGAGCTAAGGGCAATAATGCTTTTCTTGGCTGAAATAAGAGAATATCAGAAATATATTTACTTGAGTGTCATTGACTATGCAAGGGCATTTGTCTGTGTTGCTATTCTTAGTTGCTGTTAGGTGCCATTGAGTCAAGTATGACTCTTAG
>NW_006399813.1:11669986-11676063 GCF_000299155.1 Elephantulus edwardii | reverse complement strand
GTATAGCATTGTGGTTTTGATTTGCATCTTTCTGATTTTCAGTGATTTTAAGCATTTCTTCATGTGTCTGGTAAATATCTTCCTCTGTGAAAATTCTTTCAATATCTTTTGACCATTTAGTAATTGTGTTAACAGTTTTTTTTTTCTTGTCCAGGCCCTTTAGGATTCTATAAACTTTTGATAAAAATCACCCTTGAGTGATTTTTTCCAGTCAGTAGGTTTTCTTTTCACCCTGTTGGAAAATGTTTTTGATGCACATAGAGATTTAATCTTTAGGAGCTCCCATTCACCAATTTTATACTCTCCAGATGGTGTATTTCTGTCTGTATTTGGAAGTCTCTTTATACATAGACTAGGCTTTCTCAGCTTGATTCTAGTTTGTCTCTGAGGAACTTTATGGTCTTGGGCTTTACTCCCAGGTTTCTAATCCACCTTGAGTTTATTTTTGTGTGTAGTGTGAGATGTGGATCCTGTTTTAGCTTTCTACAGGTAGCAATCCAGTTCTGCCAACACCATTTATTGAAAAGATTCTCACTTCTCCATTTGGTAGGTTTTATTTCCTTGTCGAGTATCAGTTGACCATAGATAGCTGAGTCATTTCTGGGTTCTCAATTCTGTTCCTTTGGTTTATGTGCTTGTCATTGTACCAATACCATGCTGTTTTTGTTAACTACTGTCTGTGTAGTAAGTTTTGAGGTCAGAGAGTGCTATGCCTCCTTCTTCATTCTTGTTTTTCAGGAGTGCTTTGCTTATTTGGGGGTCTCTTTCCCCTCCAAAGAAATGTGACAATTTCCCTTTCAATCTCCTTTAAAAATGAATTTGGTATCTCTTTTGGGATTGTGTTGAACATGTGTATTACATTTGGTAGGATTGTCATTTTCACAGTATTGAGTTTTCCTATCCATTTTCCCATTTATTTAGGTCTTTTATTATGTTTCACAGAAATGTTCTGTAGTTTTCTTTGTTCAGGTCTTTTGTGTCTCTAGTTAGCTTCACTCCCAAGTCTCTCAATCTGTGGTTGTCTGTTGTAAATGGTATTGCTTTCTTGGTTTCTGTTTCTGAGATCTCTTTGTTACTGTAGAGGAATTGCACTGATTTTTTTTATATTGATCTTATATCCTGCCACTCCTCTAAATTGGTCTACTAATTCTAAAAGATTTTTTGGTTGAGTCCTTGGGATTTTCTGTGTACATTCAATTATTTTTCTGTCATCCTTATTCATTGTCCAGCTCTCAGATGATGCATAGTAAGTGAATCAGACACATCTTAGTCCTCAAACTGACATCATCACTCCTCAACAATTTGAAGAGGTCCCTAACTGAAAATTTTCCCAGTGCGATGCATCTCCTTATTTCCTGACTACTGGTACAAAGGGTGTTAATTGTGGATCCAAGCAAGATGAATCTGTTACCAGTTTCAATCTCCTCTCCATCCATCCTGATGTTGCCTATCAGTCCAGTGGTAAGAATCTTCATTTTCTTGACATTGAGATGCAATCTATACCAAAGGCTGCATTCCTTGATCATCTGCAACAAATGCTTCAAGTCCTCCTTACTTTTAGAAAGCAAGGTTGTGTCATCTGCATAACACAAGTTATTGATAAGTCTCCCTCCAATCCTGATGCCACACTCCTCTTCATAGGGTCAGGTTTCTTGGATAATTTGCTCAACATACAGATTGAATAGATTTGAGGATAGAGAATACAGCCCTGATACACACATTCATCTGTTAGGTCATAACAAATAATGGATAACATTGAGAAAATGAGACTTGTACTCATATGAAACCATATATAATCCGAGAAGCAGTTGTCTAAACAGACAAGAGAATATGGCATGGTTTAAAATCAGAAAAGTATGCATCAGGATCGAATGTTTTCTAAATATCTATTCAATATGTATGCTGAGCAAATAATTCAAGATGTTGTATTATATGAAGAAGAATGTGGTGTTGGGATTAGAGAAAGTTTCATAAACAACTTGTATTATGTAGATAACACAGCTTTGCTGGCAGAAAATCAAAGATTAAAGCCTTCAATATGGAGTACATTTATTTGAACATGAAAAAAATCAGAAATCTTTACCACTGGACCAACAGGTAACATCAGGATAGAAAGAGAGTAGATTGACGTTGCCAGTGATTTACTTAGATCTACAGTCAATATCTATGATAGCGATAGTCAAGAAATCAAAAGATATATTACTTTGATAATATTTGATGTTAAGGACCTTTTTAAAGTGCTAAAGAGCTATGATGCTAGCTAAAAAACTAAAGTGTGCCTGATTCAAGCCATAGCATTTCCAATTGCCTTTTATGCATTTGAAAGTTGAGCAACAAATAAGGATTGCAAAAGAAGAATTTATGCTTTTAGTGTTGGTAAATAGTATTTAGTGTCCCAAGGGCTGCCAAGAAAGCATACAAATCTGGCTTGGAGAAAGGGTTATGAAGGTCTTCTGTAGAGGCAAGGAAGTGAAACTTAGTTTCACATACTTTGAAGCAAGAGACCAATCCTTGGAAAAAGACGTCATGTTGGGAAAGGTAGAGAATCAGCAAAATAGAAGCCCCTCAGTAATATGGATTGACATAGTAATGGTAACAGT
The DNA here is from genome assembly GCF_000299155.1 of Elephantulus edwardii. Taxonomy (NCBI): domain Eukaryota; kingdom Metazoa; phylum Chordata; class Mammalia; order Macroscelidea; family Macroscelididae; genus Elephantulus; species Elephantulus edwardii. Next base: position 11,673,463 of record NW_006399813.1, on the reverse strand, counting down.
GGGCTTGAGCATGGGGGAGATTATGAAGATGGTTCAGTATAGGACAAAGCTTCTGTAAGTTGTAGTTCCAGTAGGAATGGAAAGAACTGAAAAGTATAGCTGGACATAAGCAAGCCACTTAGCCAGTGTTGCTGGGAGTCTATATGCTCTTGTTTGAGCAGTGATGAAAGGGAGTAGGGTCCCAGTTGAGCCTATCTCTGATGGAAGGAGCAAAGGAAATAGGTGGAGATGCCATTTAAATATGACCCAAGACACAGCAAAATTAGTTGAAGATGGGAGAAGTTTTCATAAAGGCAATCAATACAAATTTAGGAATGGTCTTTTATTGCCAGAACTGATTGAGAGATAATACACAGGGAATAATAGTTGTTGTTGTGAAGTGCCGTTGAATCACAGGAGACTTATAGCGACCCTATGAACAAAAGTCCTGGATGTGAACAAAAGTCCTGGATACCTCCTGTAAAACTTTCATCCTCTTTCCAGGTAAATAGGGTTTCCAGAGGCAAGCGATTACAGAAGTGGATGCCACTCCTGCTTCCATGCTCGTTTTAATCTGAGAGTTCCACCAAACACTGTCCACCATGGGTAACCATTCTCGCATTTGACACATCAGTGTCACAGTGTTCAGCTTCAGAGCAACCAAGAGTAACCTCTGTACAGCAAGTGGACATACCAGGGAATAATAGTAAAAAGATAATATCATGGTCTTTTAAGCTTTAAGATTCTAGTTCTTTAGTTCTAGAGTTAGTTTTAAATTAAGTCTAAGGATGATGTGCATTCCTGTCACCCATTAAGAAATCTGGAGGACAATTACCTGGCCACTGACTGGAAGAGATCCATACTTATTTCCATTCCAAAAAAAAGGGTGACCTGACAGAGTGTTGTAAAACAAACTCCTGCTGAGGATTATCCCAAAAATGACTGGAACAGTCGACACAGAACTACCAGAAATACAAGCTGGGTTTAGAAGAGGTCATGGCACTAGAGACATCATCACCAACGTCAGATGGATCTTGGTCAAAATAAAAGAGTACCCGATGAGATCTTTCTGTTCCTCATTGACTACGAAGAGGCATTTGACTGTGTGGATCACAACAAATTGTGACTAACCTTCCAGAGAATTGGAATCCCAGAACACTTGATTGTCCTTACACAGAAGCTATACTCAGACCAGGAAGCAGTCAGCAGAACAAAGCAAGGAAACACTGCATGGTTCAAAATCAGGAAAAGAGTGCATCAGGGAAATCAAGGATGCATCCTTTCTCTATCTATACCTTTTCAATCTATATGTGGAACAGATCATTCTGGAGGCTGAGCTTTATGAGGAAGATTGTGGCATCAGGATTGGGGAAAGACTTATCAACAGCCTATGTCATGCAGATAACACAACCTTGCTTGCTGAAACTGAGGAGGACCTGAAGCACTTGCTGCAGAAGGTGAAGGACTGTAGGACTGTGTATGCAGTATAGATTGAAGCTCAACATTAAGAAGACAAAGATTCTCACCACTGGCCAATTGGCAGCACCACGATAGATTAAAAAGAAATTGAGGTTGTTAATAATTTCAGCTTGCTTGGCTCCACAATCAATACTCTTGGCACCAGCAGCCAGGAAATTAGAAGATGAATTGCACTGGGAAAATCTGTGATCATGGAACCTCTTCAGACTACTGAGCAACAACGATGTCAGTCTAGAGACTAGGGTGCATTTGATTCTGGCTATGATCTTTGTAATTGTTTGCTATGCATCAGAGAGCTGGACAAGGACTAACTATGACAGAAGAAGAATCGATACTGTTGAGTTGTGGTGCTGGAGAAGGGTCTTGAACATACCATGGACTGCCAAGAGAATGAACATATCTGTCTTGGAGAGGGCAAAAACAAGGTTCTTCATGGAGGCTAGGATTTTGAAGTTTCATCTCATGTATTTTAGACACGTAGCCAGGAAGGACCAATCCATGAAGAAGGACATCATGCTTGGAAGGATGGAGGGACAGTGCAGGAGAGGGAGACCCCAGATGAGATGGATTGATACAGTATCTGGGGCAATGGGGGCTTGTGTGTCAGAGTCAGTGATGCAGTCTTATTTGGGAGTCACTGGAAACATGGAGAGGCTGAGAGTTTCCTTGGATTTTTGTATGAAGATATTTCCATGTCCTCCCATGGGCTTTTGCTAAGACACAAAAATGTCCACCAGAGAGGATTCTTCTTAAATGTGAGTGGTCTAAATACAGCAGTAAAAATGTAGAGCCTGACAACATGAATAAAAATTCACAAAAACAAATCAAGATCCAACTATGTGTTGTATTTAAGAAGTTAATTTTAAATATAGAGACAGATTAAAGAGAAGAGAGGTAAAGGTAAAAACAGCTCTCTCATGACTTTTTTTTTTCCAGTTTCACTTTTTTTGTAGAAGGAATTTGTGAATGGGGCCCTCTTTCCATGAATAATCTAAATGGAGTAAAATGAGTGAGGAAGAAAAGAGTTATAATGGAAAGATATCAAAAAGTAGTAAGTTAGCGTGTGAAACTAGGAAGGAGGCAGGAATGGTGAAACTCCATTGCACATACTTTGCACAAGTTGTTAGGAGGGGCTAGTCTTTGGGGAAAAACATTGTGCTTGGAGAGGTGAAGGGTCAGTGTAAGAGAGGAAGGCCCTTAACAAGATGGATTTACACAGTGATTGGAAGAACAGGCTTCAATAGGTCAGAGATGGTGAGATGGTACAAGATAGGAGAGGGTTTAGATCTGCTGCCCATAGGGTCGCTATGAGTTGCATCAACTTAATCACACATGACAAGTGAGGAAAGATACAGGCTGCCTCCAAGAACTATGGAAATGACTGAAGTGATGCCTAAACCATAAAGGTAGGTCAGGTTATTTGTGTTCATACATAGTTATTATGATGTGAAGCCTAATGTGTACATGGCTTTACATTCCTAGTTAAGCCCGAGAAATGGGTTTTCCAAGAGGGTCAGACCTTGGGTAGCCTCAATTTTTGTTTTTATCTCTGGAAGTTTTCCAGGAAAGACAGAGCAAGAAAACTGAAGTTAATTCCCTGCGTGGGGCTGAGTCAGCCATGGAAGACACACAGGATACTGTTGGCTGCTGGAGAGATGAGAACCCTCCAGAGTCATTTTGGATTTAGGTAATCGGAGCTCTGTCTGAGCAGAGCACTTGTGACTTTATCTTTCCAGTACAACAACTACTAAATGGAAGAGAAAATATTTATCTGGTTGTTCTGTCACATCCAATATCATTTAGTTGCCAGCTTGGGCTGAATTGCACAGGTGTTGGGTATTCTGGAGTTTTAACAGGTAAATGTCTATATATTTATGCCATAATTTCCAAATCCAAACACAAACCCTGGACCATCAAGGCAATTCTGACTCAGCAATCCTACAGGACAGAATAGAATGGCCTCGCAGGGTCTCCAAAGCTGTAATCTTTACTGATGTGGACTGCTATATGTATATGTAT
>NW_006399813.1:11655672-11666491 GCF_000299155.1 Elephantulus edwardii | reverse complement strand
AACCATCTCAGGAACAGATTTGAGGCTTTGAACACTAATGAACGAAGGCCAGATGAGTTGTGGGAGGATATCAAGGGTATCATCCAGTAAGAATGCAAACGGTCATTGCAAAGACAGAAGAGGAAGAAAAGAAGAGGAAGAAAAGGTGTATATATAGGTGTATAGGTGTGTATATATGTATATGTATATTTATATTTATCTTTATCTTTATATACAAGGAACCACCTTCTCCCATGAAATGTACAGCCTCTAGAAAGCTGCTGGAGAGTCAGCTATAAGCTGGTTCTGAATTGACAGCACGTAACAAAAACCAACATATATTAACGTCCAATATCCCATGTTAAGGAAATGTTTTATGTTCTTTGCCTCACTGATCTCCAATATTTTGTCCTGCCTCCGTGGCTTGAAACTTGTTTTCTGCACATGAGAGACTCAGATTTCAGTTCTAGACAATGAGATTTTCTCACCAACGGCCATGTCCCATTTGTCAGTGGAAACTTGGGATGCTGACCAGGTTTCAACAGAGCTTCTAGACTAAGGCAGATCAGGAAGAGCGGCCTTACTTCTGCAGAAGAAAGATAACTTACTTCTGAAAGTCAGCCAGAGCCTAGCCTATTGATCACAGGACAGTCTGCAGCAGATCACGAAGATGGTGCTATGCCAGTCGCTTTGGGCAATTGTACCTGAGGCTGACTGGATGGCAGCTAACAGCAGCAGCATGCTTGTGGCTCCTCTCACCATCTCCTCCTCTCACTCATCCTCCTCCCCGCCTCCACATTCACATTGTGCAACCATATATACATTCGAGTATTCATAGAACATAAGAGACTCATAGAATCTTAGCACCAGAAAGAATTTGAAATAGTGTCCAGCTTAGTGGTTTTCAATCCTAGTTAGAATTTAGAACCCTTCATTAGAATCACCTAGGAAGTTCTGGTGGCATAGGGTAAGGAATTGTGCTGCTAACACAAAGGTGTGTGGTTCAAATCCACCAGACGCTTTGCTGGAGAAAGATGGGCAGTCTTCCTTCATATGATCGACTGCCTTTGAAACCCACTGGAGGATCAGATATGGGTCGGTTCTGACTGGACAGTATAGAAGAACAACAACAGCAGCAGGGAGCCTGTTGGCCTGGTGGATGAAAAGTTGTGCTGCCAGCCCAAACAATGTGCTTTGAGCCTACAGCTGCTCCATGAGATAAAGATAGCCAATCACCTCCTGTGTAATTTACAGTCTCTGAAACCTCGCTATCAAACTTCAGCATTTGAGTAGGTTCTGACTCAATGATAGTGAGTTGAGTTGGAGAACTAAAAAATATTTATGCCTGTACCCTCCCCATACTAGTTTGAATTGTAGTCTTTGGGAATAAAATCTAAATATTTGTCTTTATTCCCCACCTCTTATTTTCTCAATGAGTTCTCATCTTCAGTCAGAGTTGTATCCACTGATTTAAGCCAAACTCATCACTTTACGGGGAATCATCTGTGAAATAAGTTCTTTCATGTCTGTCTCCACCAGTAATTTGTAAACTCCGTAATAGTGGTATCTATCACATTATCAATATACCCATTCCCAGAGCTTAGCACAGTGTTAACACAGAATTTGATGGACGAGTTCAACCGAGATCTAGAGAGATGAAGACATTCTTGCAAAGCCACACAGGAAATACATAGTAGGCCCTGTGTCTCGGCTCCCTGTTCAGAGACACCACACTTCCTCAGTGAATGGTCAGGCCTTGGAACACTTGGCTCCAGAACTGGCAGGTGTGACTTTCATGTACCTACAGTGCTTATTGTATGCTAGTGCATCCACTCATGAGTGCCAGACCAGGAACTAGATTGTATTTCTTCAAGTGTCATCAGCACCTACTATGTCCAGCTCCCCATCAGTGACTGATAATAATACTTAATTGGGAGCGGTGGGTGGGGATGTTCAGACTCAGGCCTCTGGAGCACCAACCATCCTCTTTGAAGACCTCTTTTTTTTTTGCCAAAGAACACTTGGCTATACCTCAGCTGCCCTGCAGTACTCATTCACACCTTCCCTGCTGCTGTTATCAGGTGCCTTCAAATTGATCATGACTCACAGCAAGCCTATGAAAAACAGCTCAGAATCTTGCCCTCTCCTGTACCATCCTCCATATACTCACCCCGCGCAGGCACTTTTTCTGCCTAAACTTGAATCCTACCCCTTCTCTAGCAGCTGCTTCACTCTCAATGCCACGTTCAGTACACTAATTCTTAACGTACAAGCAAAGTGTTAATGATTGATAAAGATTGGTGAGATATATTCTCCCGAGGTCTCCGCATAGGGAGCTCCCCACCAGCAGATCCACAGGAGAAGGATGTGCCATCTCCTTCCAGAGGATTTACAGTCTTGGAAACCCAGTTCGGTCAGCTATGAATCGGTTCTGACTTGATGGCAATGAGAGACAGGTATCTTGCACACCAACAAGACGTAGTGTCCTGGCTTAAAAGAAGGGAAATCTGATAACAGAATTTTAAGTCTAAAAGAACAGAAGTGCTGAGGGGCATCTTGGTGTGAAAAAAGGTGACCTTTCTCAAGGGGAAGTAATCAAATCAATCCCAGAAAGGTACTCAACGGGTGTACCTCCAAGGGTCAGAGTCTCATATTTTGATTGTTGTCACTGAGTTAATTCTAACTCATGATAATCCCGTGTAAACTGTACTTCCCAGCTCCCAAATGCCTGATTTTTTCTTAACTTTTTATGGTGATTCAAGTGAAAGTCCACAGAGCAAATTTGATTTCCATGCACCAATTTCTGCACCCAGTATTTCGTGACATTGATTATCCTCCTCACATTATAGCATCCTTCCCATTTCTCCTTGTGCTCTGCATTTCCATTTATTTCTATTTCTCATCCCTTCTTTCCATCTGAGCTTTATCTCGGGCAAATTTTGGTTTTGTATTATTACTTGTTTTAGGGAGTGTATTCTTTCCCTAAAGTGTTACTTATCACCCTATAGGCTTGTCTATTATTTGTCTAGAAGTTGAGTCACTAGAGGGAGGGGGCAGTGATTTCAGCTTGAAGCCTGCAGGGTGACTAAGGCCTGTAGTTTTGGGGTAGGGAGAGTACAAGAGTCTATATCAGACCCTTAAGCCTGATCTTGCTTATGATTTTGAATTTTGGTCCACATTTTCTTCCATATTAAGAACTTCTATTGTGATTGCTTTTGGAATGATTTTCAATGGTGAATTGGTTAGAAGTAGATAATCGGGTCTTTCTTCTGAGACACCTCTGGATACACTTAAATTCCTAACCTTTCAGTTAGCAGTCCAATGTATGAACTATTGTTATTTTTTAAAGTAAACCAATATAAAAGAAAAATTTTATTTTTTCAAAAAGAAGTGTTCTTAAAAGGATGCTTCATTTTTATTTTCTTTATCATCATGAAAATCTTCTGTTAGAACAAGCATATCATATTTAGAAGATTTTCCACAAAGATACTTAGGTTAAAAAGGAATATTTATTTCTTTTGTCTCTTTTTCTAATTGTTGTTTTGTGTTATCAAGTCAATGATAACTTATAGTGACCCTACACACAAGTAGCTCTGAACTCTGCCCTAATCTGCCCTGAACATTACACCATCACTCTGATTACTGTGTCTATCCATCTCATCCAGAATCTTCCTCTCCTGTGCTCAGCCTCCACCCTTCCAAGCATGATGCTCTTTGAGGACTGGGCCCTCCTAGCAACATGCCCAAAATATGTGTTAACTATTGCAACGTTCAAGGATTCTTTTGTATTGACTAGACATCTATGCTCATTACGAGGTTTTCATTTAGTCCCATCTCTAGAGGAATGAAGCCAGCTCCTTCCCTGCCACTGTACTAGGACGTGGCCACTGGATTTGAGAACTTTTACGGCCAAGGAGGAAAGACCTCATATAAGTGCTTGAGGCAGAGATCTTAATAACTTTTATCTCCCCTCCTTCTCTCAGCAGGGATTGCTCAACCAGCAGCCCCAGAGGGAACAATTAGTTTGTTTATTCAAACCTCAGCCACTTTGCTATGTAATTGATTTTTCATTGAGTGTATTTAGAAAAATGGTTATTTACATGAATGCAGGCACACCAGGGACAAGGCTGCTTCTGATCATAGGAAATGGGAGGGAATGGAGATGAAAGGGGTCTGCCCAGAGGAGGGATAGCAGGCGAGAGGGAGGGCTCTGAAGGCAGGCAACCTGGGCTGAAATTCTGACTCTGCTACTGACTGGCTGTATCAGGCGAATAACTTAAACCTTCTAAGCCTCAGTCTCTTCACTTGAAAATACAAAGAACAAACCAATTAGGATGGAAAAAGTACAAAGAGAATGATCCTTAGAAACTTAAAGGTGGTGTGACTTTGGCTCATTTACTGTCAACCAATCACTAGAAAACTATGTTTGGTAAAGGAGAGGGTCAGTCAGGATGAGAAAACTCTTCCAGAAAGGTATTGCCCTGATAATTTTAACCATGAACTCAACCTGTCAACAAGGATGAAGCTGGAATAAGATTGAGTAATATTTTGCTCTGTTCCATGTAAAGTCACTATAAATTGGAGCCCCCTCAATAGAAACTCACAGCTACTCACAACAATCCAAGTTACTATGAGGATTAAATGAACAATCTATGAATTGCTGAGCGTAAGAACTGACACACTGTTTACTCTCAATGTTCACCAAACCGCACTGTGGTCCAGGTGGTTTGACACAGTGACCATCCATCGTATTTCCAAGGCTGTAACTCTTCACAGAGGAAGAGAGGGAGGCCGTACAGTCTCCTGTAGAGAGTCCGGTAGAGTCAAACCATTGATCTTTCAGTTAGCAGCCGTGACATTGCACACAACCACCAGGGCTTCTGTTGGTTGTCATTTATTATTGTTGTTGTCATGGTTCATACCTTGGATGCTTCTCATCTTCTGCTTGGCTCCTGATTTTCACCTGACAGCTCCAATCCTTGTCAGTCACCTCACCCACGAATATTTATGAGCTTTAGTCTGGTGCACCATATTTTATCCTCTTTTCTCCTATCCAGACCAAGCAGCCCTTGCTATAGTCTGTGGGCCAGTTGCCATTCCACTGGCTAATTTCCCACAGCCTACGAGCTAGGAGTAGTGCTTACATTTTTCAGTGGTTGAGAACAGTAAAAAGGATATTTTGTGATGTATTAAACAATTCAAGTTTCAGTTTCCACAGGTAAGGTTTGACTGGAAATACGGTAAGACCCATTTGTTTTCTTATTGCCTGTAGCTGCTTTTGCACTACAAAGACAGAGTTGATTTGTTGAGACAGAGCTTTACAGCCTGTAAAACCTAAAGTATTTATTTCTGATCCTTTACAGGGAAAAAAAAATGCAAGCTTCAGACTCTAAGCTTCTCACAGGTGGGCAGTGTGTGCTGCTGAACCAGAGTTGAACTCTCACAGCACAAGTCCAGTCAGTGTCACGAAGCAAATGCACAATAAATCTGGACGGGTGCTGATTGTAATAGCTCAGCCTTGCCACAAGGTGTCTCGATTCCTGTGGTAAGTGTGAATGGAAAGCTGTGTGGCTGGGGTGTGTGTGTGTGTGTGTGTGTGTGTGTGTGTGTGTGTGTGTGTGTGTTTTATGTCCGGGTAGAGTGAGGTTGTGCTGCTAAATCAAGGGTCACATTTCTCTGGTGGTTCAAATCTACCATTAACTCTGAGAGAGAGGCAATCTTTTCCCATGCAATTCACATTGTCTGCAAACCCTCAGGAGGGCCAGATATGAGTTGACAAAGGAAGATAGCTCAAGTCTGGTAATTTAGTTCTTTGCTAGTTGTGTTGTTAACCCAAAGGCTACTTTAGCTCTTATTTTAAAGCAACAGATGCATGAGGTGGATGATACTTATTTTCTATCTAAAGGGGAGAAAAAAGAAGTTCAGAAAGTTCACGAGGTGCATAGTTACACATTTGTTTCTGTTGCTGTTGTTGTTGAGTGCCTAGCAGTCAGAACCATTCCATAGCTGACCCTCCAGTGGTTTCTCAGAGGCTGTAATTCACACAGGAGGAAATTGCCTATTTTTCTCCCATGGAGCAGCTCGTGGACTTGAACCATGTGCCTTTGGGATTGCACCGCAGCTTCTTACAACAACTTATTATTATTTATTATTATTATACAATGGAGCTGAGGTGAACTAGTAGTAAAAAGCTATTATGGAAGTGGATGCAAATCCTCCTTCCTAATAAATAATAATGATAATAATTTATAATAATTTATAATAGGCTATTATAATAGTATCATATAAGCAGAGGTGGTGGGTTCAGCGCACTGACTGCCCTCTTGGCTCCCTGACTGCCATAGAGTAGCCCCTACAAACGTCTGCTGAGTGAAGTAGAAGTAACCTCTGCGGCTCGAGCATGAGAGCAAGCTGCCCAGCACCAGACAGCACCCTCTCTGCACTGCTGCCTGGGTGCTGTGAGCAGCTAGACCTGCAGTGTTGGGCCTGCCAGCTAGTTGGTCCTTCTGCTTTCCGTAACCTTGTACCAACTATCCAACAGCCAAATGACAAACATTAATTAAAGTTGGAGGAACAACTTAATTAGCTTCTAATAGTCACATGATGCCAATTAAACACCTTGATGACTAGTTTACTCTGGAGCTTAATTAGGTCTTTCTAAATAAATCTAGCCATGTCACCACCTGTCAATATAGGTGCCAACTTCTTTCTTGGATGTACTCTCTCTTACTTCAGAAGGGCTGGCTTCCGAGACATGAAATCAGATATTGGCACGTCTCAGAGATTACTTCACTAGTTTATTGCATATTTTAAATTTGGTACAAATGGCCACATTAGTAATGTATCTCTTGCTTCTGGCCCTACTTTCACATCTCTTGCACTGGGCAGCTTTAACTAAAGGGTCCTTGAGAGAGGGAAATTGGAATATGCATTGTGGCTTTTCCTTTCAGCGGTGATGTCAAGTGCCACACTTCCATCCATAACTGTTAGCTCTTAATAACTGTGGAATTTAATTGTATAAAGGAGGAGACAGAGTTTAATAACACCACGGGGGAGAAAGCATTAGGAAGTGTCAACAGAACTAAAAGCCTCCTGGAAATGCCAAAGTCAGACAGCTTCAGCTAATGCAGAGGCCACCCAAGGAGACTGTGCCCAATCATCATCTCGATGCTGGTCATTGGTGGGAACTGAGTGCAGCTCCATGTGCTTTCCTGCATGGAATGTAATGTGGACTGATGTGGCTATTCCCAGGGACGGTGATCAGCTAGTAAGGACCCTCATAAGGAAATTAAAGTTAAGAAATGGATGGAGACACTGAGAAGGTTTAGTCTGGGGTCCAGGTATTACTTAGGACCAGGATCTGGGGTGCTGCCCCTAAGCAGAGGGTGTAAACATATTCCATATTGCTGCATATGGCAGTACGAGGTCCAGGGATAAACAGTCTCATAGTTCATGTGTTTTTACCCAAATTTTTAAACATCTAAAATCTTGCTGCTCTTGTTAATTTCTGTTGAGTTAGCTCCTTCTAGAGACAACACTATGTACTGCAGAACGAGGTGGCCTCATCCTGCGATGTCCTCACAGGAGTTGATGTGCTTGACTCCATTGTTGTAGCCACTGTGTTTTGAACATTTTCCAGCTCAGAGGATTCATTTGCACTGTAAATCCGACAATGTTCCTTTGTTCACCACAGAGTTTTCACTGGGTACTGCAGTCACCATGCCCTTCTTCCTACCCTTTGTTAATCTGGAAGCTCTGCCCACCATGGATGACACTGCTGGTACTTGCAGTACTACTGGTTAGCTTGGCTTCCAGCATCAAAGCAACACACAGGCATCACAAGGCAGCATAGTAATGGTGGGGTAGTAAAAACTTTTCGTAAAAAATTTTTAATAAATAAACAGCACATCTGATTGGACAAGACCATACACAGAGAGAGAGAGAGAGCGCGTCTTCAGAGACATCTCAAGAGTTTCAGATGGCTGGTCAAATGCCTTTGGCACATGTCTATGAGGATGTCCTATTTGGTGGTGTTGTGCGTCACCAAGTTGGAACTGACCAGTAGCTGACCCTCCAGCAGGTTTTCAGAGGCAGTAAATCTCATGGGAGGAGACTATCCATATTTCCCTATGAAGCAGCTGGTGGATTTGAACTGTGTGCATTTGTTTATTTGTTTTGACAGTGCAATTCCTTACCACTATGCCACCAAGGACATTCTGGTTGCTTAATGGTAAGGTCTTGCACTGCCAATGCACGGTGCATGAATCCACCACCAGCTGCTCCATGAAAGAAAAATGGACCAACAACTCCTGTGTGATTATCTACTTCTGAAAAAACCCCAGAGAGTGAGATCTGACTCTATGGTACACAACAACATCAACAGGCCACCTAAGAAGCTTTAAATAAGAAATCAGAGACTCCCTTAAAGTATCTCCTCTTGCAAACTTGAGATATTTTTCCAAAGAAACTTTCACTCATTATGCATTCAAAGAAATATTTCACTCACTTGCCTTGTCTACTTAGCCATTTTCTGGTGCTCTACTCCAAAAATACTACTTATAAACCAAACTGCTGACTTACATTTTGAACGTTACCCTCTCGAGTAAAGGTTTAGATGAGCCTACACACCCATCTTCTTCCCCACAATCAGACTGTTTCTTCCTAACCTGCAGGCTGTGGCAGTTTGAAAACATGATCTCCAAGTTCTTTGGCATGCCTTTCATGAAGAGTCAGGGTCTCTGCCTTCCCTTCAGTCTGGGCTCAGTGACAGCTTCCCTGATTTTAGGAACAGTAATGCTGTGTCTCCCCATCTATTTGTCAGTTTGTCATACGCTGGTGGCTTTGGTACTGCAGTGATAAATTCTTCTTCTGGAAGCTCTGCTAGAATGTGCCTACCCTGGGTGACTTTGCTGGTATTTGAAGTATTGGTAGAAAAGCCACCTCATTGTATCCGAGTTGAGGTGTGCTCCAGAGAGTTTCCAGGGTGATTTTTTTGGAAATAGATCACCAGGTCTTTCTTACAAGGTACCCCTTACTGGAATGTTTTTATTAACAACCAGTTATGTTAATGAGATTATCTCCCTATACTCATTTTCTCTTGCCATTATGACCTTGTATTACAGCTATTTATTACAATTGTTATTCTAATATTAATACTGAGTCAGTAGCTTGCATTAGAGTTCACTATTGTGAGCAATACTAAGGATATTAACAGATGCCTGAGTTTATCTACGTACCACCAAGCTGTGCCATCAGTATTTCCAACACCTGCAGGACCATCCAAGCTGAACAGGTCTCAAAGGAGCTACCAAATGAAGAAAGACTAGGATGAAAGAGCTGATGATGTAATAAACTAAAGAAAACTGTGTGGCTCAAAACAGAATATTGTCTCATATAGTCCTGGAAGATGAGCTCCCTGGTTGGAAGGGTCTCAAAATTAAACAGATTTAAGATAAGCAGAAGTGGCATCCAGTTCCTAAATAACATGCCTCCGGGAACTCTATGAACTTTGATAAATGCCCATGGTTGTAGAGGGGCTTCAGGCCTTTTGTTCACTGGGTTGCTATGAGTCATGCTTGACTCAAAGGTGATTGACAACAACACAGCATAGCAGATATGAGCTCTGGTAGCTTAGTGTCAAGGAGCTGTGCTGCAGTCTCCAAAGCACATGGTTTGACTCTACCAGCTGCTCTGTGGGAGAAGGATGGACAGTCTCCTCCCATGCTATTAGCTGTCTCTGAAAACCTGTCAGAGGACCAGCTATGGGTCAGTTCCAACAACATAATAGATATGAGCCAGGGTGGCTTAGTGACAAGAAGCTGCACTGCAATCCTGAAGGCACGCAGTTTGAGGCCATCAGACTGATGGGGTGGTATTAATAAGTTCCAAATTCTCTATGTATCAATTATGGAACTATACTTACATAGTTATAAAACTGACATCAGCTTTCTCCAGCCTGTAAGGCTAGTTGCTTGACCTTGGAATTCTTAGTTTCCTTTCTTTAATCTGTCTGTTTACCAGAAGAGGAGATTCATCTCTTGGATCAGTGGTTATCTCTTTGAAGCTGCTTTCCCCAGTCATATGTAAATTGTAACTCAATCTGACTGTTTGCCAGGAAAGGGAGTACTGAATTCACTCTTATCTTTCTAAAACCTATTTTTCTGTTCTGTGTTAACTGCTTTACAGGTTTCCTATTTACTGGTATCTGGGTGTAAATGGTTTTCTGTCAGATGTAGAAATTCTTTGATTTTACTAACAAAACTGCATTGTCAGTTGGTGTTTCACCCTGGTATAAAAGCCTAATGACCTTTCCCAGAAGGAGAGGCAGTCTTTAGGCAACTTGCTGTCCTCCCAGATCTGTAATAAAGTGCATATGGATTGTCTCATTGGCAATTGACTATGGAAAGAACCCCTTGCGTTCAGTAACAAGACACTCCATGAGAGAAGGCTGGGTAATCTCCTCCAGTGCAATTAACTGCTTTTGAAAATCCTCTGGAGGGTCAGCTATGGGTCAGTTCTAACTCTATGATACACAACAACACAAATATAACAGGTATATTGCAAGTAAGGTGACTTTGAAGTCCATAACTTTATTTTCTCACAGTTTGAGAAGTCTGAATTGAGAGCATGGTCTATAAGGGAATGTTTTCTGTCAGTGCTAGTGAAAGACCCCAAACTAGGGCTTTTCCCAGATTGGGCGCGACCCCAAGCTGTTGGATCCGCAGAGCCGGACCCCAATGAGATTGGACACCAGCACCAATCACTCACGAGAGACCGTCCTTGATGCAAACAGCATGAGGTTTTATTCTATCCAGCACGCTGGGGCACAACTCTTGACCTA
>NW_006399813.1:11653000-11655121 GCF_000299155.1 Elephantulus edwardii | reverse complement strand
ATTTTTATAGAGGGTCTAGGGGTTCTTTGGTGTGGAGTTTGCTCATTGGCTCTTCGGAAAAGTAAAAGTTCAGTTCTAGGTCAGCCACCTGCTGCTGATGCTAGTTAAGATATGGTTTTGCCAGTACTTGCTTGTTCAGCTTGTGGTCATTCCAGTAACTGCTTGTTCAGTTTGTGGTCAGCTAGTTCCTGGAACATAAATGTTTACACAAGATCAAAGGTATAGGTTCTTACAATACTTGGGTGTGGGGACATTGTTTAAAAAATTTTCCTTTCATTCCCCACTTCTTTTAGTACAAGGTTCTATTCATAGAACCAAGAATCTCTGGAGGCAGTATCATTGTAGTCAGACTTTCTCATATTTTGATATTGTTGTCTTAGAACCATTAATTGAACAGTATTGATGCGATCTTTAACAAAGGTAACAAGCTTATTTATAATACAAGGTCCAACTAATAACAATATAAACAAGAGCATCAAAGGACCTATCAGGGTAGATATAAGAGTAGTTAACCATGGGGATTTATAAAATAAGCTCTCGAACCATGTTTGCTGAGATTCTCAGTCTTGTTTTCTTTTGTCTATCCTTTCTCTTAGCTTTTGCATAGAATCTTGTATTACTCCTGAATGGTCAATATAAAAACAACATTCTTCTTTTAGCATGGCACAGAGACCTCCATCTTTGAGGAATAATAAGTCCAGCTCTCTTCTATTCAGTAAGACTACCTCAGATAAGGAGGTCAGGGATTCTTTTAGCCGAGTAATTGATGACTCTAAAGCCCGAAGATCCTCGTCTATGGCTGTTTTAAACTCATGGTATTGTTGTTGCCCATAGACAAGTGCTGAAGTCCCTGTATCTATTCCTGCAGCTATTCCTCCTACTCCTAATAAGACTACTAGGGTCATAGTAATAGGTTCTCTGCGAAAACGGCGCTCAGGTGTATGATCAAATTCATTAACAAATTCATCATCAGGGTGATAGTATACTCGGGGTATCAGATAAATTAATACACAGTAATCAGAGTTAGAGTTTAAAGGAGCTAAAGAGACACAAGGGGTTAATCCAGTATTGCAGGCCCACCAATATCCGGTATTGGGAACTAAGTATCCCTTGGAGGGGGTCACTTGGGTAGTGGTATTACATAATGAGCGGAGATTGCCAGGAGGGTTCCCGATACAGGTTCCAGTTCCTGAAACTTCAGTTAAAGTTAACTTTGTCTCAGTGTCCCAAGTGTAGTTATTATGTTCAGTGGAGTTTTTATATGTTCCTGTCACTGCGATACCTTCATAGTAAGTTGGGTTGGTGGCTAAACACAACCAACAAGAATCAGTAATTTGGGGGTTGGTATTATTTAGGGCACTAAAAGCTCTTTTAATTAGATTGAGGAGACAGTCTCTTGTAGAGGCGGGTCGCTTTTTAAACTCCTTTGGTGGTGTGGGTGAAGTTAAGATGGGTTGGCTTTGGGGTGGGACAGGAGGCGATTTCTCAGCTGGGGAGAGCCCCACCAGCACAGGGTTAGGTCCTATTGCTGTGCTCTGTAGAGGGCGATCAAACAGCTTTATCATAAATGATAGCCCATTATCATAGTGTTGTTGGTAAAGTCTGATTCCCCACCAATAACCTGACTGCCATTGGCGGGTCTTTTTGCCAGGATCTGTGAAAGAGATTTTTAGGGGGTGACGCCAATTACTGCATGCAGCTTTTGCTTGTTTAACGGAATTGGGATTTCTTGGGTTAACTCGAGAATAGTTAGCTGTTACAGTTATGAAATCCCAAGAAGAGGAGGGGTTCCAGTAGGTATTCCCAGTTGTTTCACATTTCCAGCTTCGGCAATAGAAATCACTCTGACCCCCGCACATACGAGTTAGCCCTCGTGTACTCAGGTCGTGCCCTGGACAGACATAGAAAGTGAACCATCTTAGGTTCCCTCTCTGTTTCTGATTTCCACAACCTGCTCGCCCTCCGAGGAGTGCAGGGGCTAGAAGGCCTTGAGCGTCACTGGGAGTGGGCCATGAGGGAGCAGTGGGCTTAAGGGTTGTTTCTATGTCCCAGTCTGCAGGGGCTCCATGGGCTAACTTACAGAGGTCAGGGTACAGATCTGGCCACCAGGTCCAAGGGGTA
>NW_006399813.1:11646927-11652255 GCF_000299155.1 Elephantulus edwardii | reverse complement strand
ACCCCCAGTTGTTTGGCCAGTCCCTGACTCACCTGGGCAACAAAGGCTGAGCCATTGTCTGACCCAGTTACCTTGGGTATCCCAAACTGTGGAAAAATTTCTTCCAGGATCTTCTTGGCTACCACGTTTGCAGTCTCCTGCTTGGTGGGGAATGCTTTGACCCATCCTGAAAAGGTATCTACAAATACTAGCAGATACTTATAGTTATAAATGGTGACTTTTACTTCAGTAAAATCAACCTTCTAGTATGCTCCAGGTCGGTCTCCTCTCAGTCTCTTACCGGCTGTCTCAGCAGCGGTCTTGGCATTTGTTAAGGCACAGGCTTTACAGTTTTCTACAATTCCTTGAACGATTTTATTTAATTTTAATATTTGGAACTCAGAGGTTTTGATGAGGGCTTTTAATTTCTTTACTCCTAAGTGGGTCAGATAGTGTATTTGTTTTGCATACTCTTTACCTTCTTTCTGAGGAAGAACTTTTTAGTTCTCTTGGTTTATTATAACTCCTTCTGAGTTCTTATTGGTCAATCCCAAGCGAGACAGTTCCTGTTCATCTTCTTCAGAATACTGAAAACTAATAACGGACGTCGGGGGCCACCAGAGTTCACAGATGTTAGTAGCTAATGTTGGGATTCTCTTTGATGCTGACTTGGCGGCTTCATCCGCCATCTGGTTCCCTTTAGCTACAACATCTTGACTTCACTGGTGCCCTGGACAGTGCATGATGGCTACTTTCTTTGGCAGGTGTATAGCATCTAACAGTTCTAGGATTTCTCTTTTGTTCTTGATTTCTTTCCCTGCTGAGGTAAGAAGGCCCCTTGCTGCAGGTAAATGGCCCCATGGATATGGGCTGTGGCGAAAGCATACTGACTATCTGTGTAGATGTTTATAGCCTTTCCTGCTGCTAGTTTCAATGCCTGAGTGAGGGCTATTAACTCGGCTTTTTGTGCGGAGCTTCCTTCAGATAAGCTGTCAGAACAAATAACTCTCTTCCCGTCTACCACTGCCGCCCCAGCGACCCGCTTACCATTCTTGATGAAGCTGCTGCCGTCAGTGAACCAGGTTGGACACCCGGACCAAGGCTGGTCTCTTAGGTCTTTCCGGGTGCTGGTTTCTTCTGCTAGAATTTCATCGCAGCGATGGCAGGGTTCTGGGTCCCTTTCCACAGGCAGTAGGGTTGCCCACAGAACACAGCAGACACTCACAAGAAATACAAGACACACAAGAAGCTCTCTTCGTGACAACCAGTTGAAAGCTGTTTCAGATGGGAGAGCCCTCCGGGCCCCTCCTCTCTGGTGGGACATTCTAAGTCCCTCAGACGGATCAGAGACTATTAAAGCCTCTGGATCCGTATTCCACCCAAAGGGACGTCTCCCCAGGGCTGCAGCTTGTGATTCTCAGGCACGTCTGCCCACCACAGTCGTCTGGCCCTGACAGGCACACGGCAGCCACAAACTGAAAGCAAACTGAAAGTAAAATAGACTTACGAACACACAGGTTTGGCGGCGCCACACAAAGGAAATCGAGAGGATCCTCTTACCTCCAAGTGGCCGGCGGGTTGCGGGTGGTCGCTCAATCCCGGACGAGTCCCCAAATGAAAGACCCCAAACTAGGGCTTTTCCCAGATTGGGCGTGACCCTGAGCAACTCACACCAGAACCTCTTGCTGCAATCACACGAGGGTTTATTGGCGGAGCTCCAGGACGACTTGTATCTCACGCAGGAGACAGGGAAGTTGACCCCGAGCCAACAAAGCAAGGGATTTTTATAGAGGGTCTAGGGGTTCTTCGGTGTGGAGTTTGCTCATTGGCTCTTCGGAAAAGTAAAAGTTCAGTTCTAGGTCAGCCACCTGCTGTTGATACTAGTTAAGATATGGTTTTGCCAGTAATTGCTTGTTCAGCTTGTTGTCAGTCCAGTAACTGCTTGTTCAGTTTGTGGTCACCTAGTTCCTGGAACATAAATGTTTACACAAGATCAAAGGTATAGGTTCTTACAATACTTGGGTGTGGGGACATTGTTTAAAAAATTTTCCTTTCACTAGGAGAAGGTTTTCCTCTTAGTTCATGTTGCTCCAGCTTCCTTTGTTCCTTGGAGATCTTCATGGGTATCCATTTTCCACTATGTTTAATCTGTTCTTTTTCTAAGTCAGAAATGATTGAGTCTAATACACACCTACACTGATCAGTCCTCCTTACCAAAACAAAACAATATTCCCAAATAGGATTTCATCCATAAGAATAGAGGTTACGATTCCAGCACATGTATTGTGGGTTTATTTTCTCCCCCAAGGGGAGATGCTACAATTTAATCCATGACTAATGATTGTGAAGATGGTTCAGGGTCAAGCAATGTTTTGTTCAATTTTCCACTGAGTCACCATGAGTGAGAGCTGACTTGATTCCAGCTAACAATGTTGCAGGAAAACATGAACTGAGGGAGAGAAAGAATCACCAGAACCTCTAAGTCTTTAAGAGGAAGGAGTTGTATTAGCCAGCAGAACTGTGGTTGGCTATTGTCCAAGACGGCTGAGCTTTCTGAATTGCTTTATCCTGGTTCTTTTATAGGGAAGTAGACAGAACCAATTGTGAGGGTTTTTTTGTATTTTTTTTTTCATCGTTGGTTTATAGAAGTGGAGGCAAGCATTACTTTTTCAGTTTCAGGAAGTTAAGGAGTTGTGATTTGGACAAATTTTGGCTTTTCAAATGAAGGACCATTCTTCTCTTTACAAGGTCATAGCTTATGCTTCTCTGGCCTTTTAAATAAGGAAGTACAGCTTCTGCTTTGCTGTCCTTTTCGATAAGGACAAGGTCACACCTGTATTGTTTCCCTTTCCCCTTAAGCTTCTTTCTCAACAAAAAGGATGACAACAAAACAATACTGTACCAGACTCTGGGCCTGGTCTGAATCAATGGCAGCTCCCAGTGGCTGTTTCTTGGGGTGTTCTCAGGCCAAGGCTGACAACCCCCAGTCCTAATGCAAGGGGTTGGACAGATCCACAACTGCAGAGTCAGGTCAACCTGACCCTGACTTACTTCGCCCTGGCTCTACTGTTTCTTTAGTGAATGAATGAGTGTCAGGAGAACTCAATTAGTCTTGAGATTCTGTATTCTTCTTGTGCCTTAACTAATTCTGTTTTCCACCAGAATTTACACAGAATTAATTTGTTTCTATGAGTTTTACATTTACAGAAAATATACGCAGGGAAAAAGAGAAAATTTATACTCATCCCCCTCTCTTCACACAGACCCAGTTGCTGTGGAGTCAGCTGTGACTTATGGAGATCCTGTGTATGTCACCATAATTTCCAGGGGTTGGTTTTTGCAAGTAGATTTGCAGGTCTTTCTTCCAAGGCATCTCTTGGTGGAATATTCTGTTTAAAGACTAATAGTGCTAACATTAACCTGGTAAGTCTATTTTTGTTCAGTTTCTCTTGTTATTAAGGCAAACAAAATATTCCACTAAGAGATGCATCAGACTCAATGGTACACAACCACAATAACAACAGAAAAATTTCTTAATGTCATTATAAATAATTAATGATTCCTACAGAGTTTCTTTTACATTGTCCAATTATATTTTATACCACAATAATTAATGAATCCTAGAATGTTCCTTTCATTCTTTGCATTAATTCTGCAATGATATCAAGAAATATCTTCTTGATAACTGTAGTCATGCAGAATATGCCTATATTATATCACACATTCTTTACATTCCCTGGAAATTTTCAGAATAGAAATTGGATTATTTATCTTCATTTCCACTTTGGAGGCTCCTGTGTGAAGCAGTTGCATTCCGGAGGGCATATTGTTTTGATTTAATTGGAAATGTAAACTGGTTTAAACTGGTCATTTTTTAAATTTGGATCACAAGTGTGTGTAAGCAGATTAGTCACCTGGATTTAGCTAACAATCAGCTGTGGTCTGGAAGCTTCTTGTTTAAGTCAATCAGGACCTGGTTTGCAGGCCTTTGTATTTAAAACTCTGTTGGGCCCTGATCAAGTCTCCAGTTTGGAGGTTTCTGTGTGAAGTAGTTGGATACTGGAGAGTAGGTTGTTTTGATTTAATTAAAAGTCGGGTGTAAATTTATTTTAATTGTGTTTGGCGAGAATCTTGTTCTAAGTGGTACAGCACTTGTCTGTCAGTTTGCTGTACTGAGATTGGGGTTGTTGATACAGAAAGTTGTGCCACTGGTATGTCAAATGCCATAAGGGCTACCCATAGTGCACAGGGTTTGGTAGAGCTCCCAGGTTAAGAGACACTCTTGGAAACAGGATTGGCACCCACTTCTTAAATAACAGGGCTTTGAAAACCTTATGAACATTAGAGAAACAATGATCATTGTAGAATAGGATTCAAATTTTTTGTTCAAAGGGTTGCTATGAGTTGTACTCAGTTAGATGGCACTTAACAATACCTGTGAGAAGCACTAATAGGTTTGGTTGTTATTTTTTGTTGTATTGTTGCAATTTTATTGGTGACTATTAGCCTCCAACTTGGTGGTTCTAACCTATCCAGAGGTATCATGGAGCAAAGGTTTGGTGACTTGTTTTCATAATTGTTACAGTCAAGAAACTCTCTATGGCACAATTCTCCTGTGAGGTCATCATAAGTCAAGATAATATAAAATTATAATAGATCAGTCAGTGCTTTTCTCATGTGGCTGCATATTTGGGCATCTTTCCTGATGGATACAGATCAACATCATTATTTTTAATAGACTCATAATAATTTTATTGTGTGAATATAACATAAATTATTTAACAATTCTCTATTGTTTGAACTTTCAATTTCTTGCCTTTTAAATTTTGCTATCACAAACAATGTTTTAATAAAAATAGAATTATGCATCTACCTTTGCACTTAATTAACTTCCTTGAATGTACATATTTTTAAAGCTCCTTGTGATATTATCATGCTACACTCCAGAAGGTTTGTCCCCACTTATTCCCCATTGCATGGCTTAGATGGCCGTTTCCTCCTTTGCCACCACTTGCAGTAATAATTCTTTTTCATCTTTGCTATCTGATAAAAAACTTTGGCATCTCATCATTTCAAGTCACTTTTGTTTGATTATCACTGAGGCTGAGCATTGTTTAAGGATTTTCTTTTTAATTGCCGTTTTCAGTTTTTCTTTCATGATTGCTTTTTCATCATCTTTTCCACTCTCCCATGGTGTGTGTTTACCCTGTGGAGCATTGAGTACACTACTCTATTAGTTTCCTAGGGCTGCTGTATCAGAATATAAGAAAGTGACTGGCTTGAAACAATGGAATGTTTTCTTTTGTACTTCTGGAGGGTTGTTGTTGTTGTTGTTATGTGCCGTCGAGT
>NW_006399813.1:11643651-11645812 GCF_000299155.1 Elephantulus edwardii | reverse complement strand
GAAAGAACAAACTGACACCTTAAGTTTTAACACTTAGAAATGACATGAGCAAAATCTTGAATGATCCAGGAAGCATCAAAAGAAGATGGAGGGAATACACAGAATCACTGTTCCAAAAATAATTGGCCAACACTGAAATGTTTCAGGAAGTACCATATGATCAAGAGCCAATGGTAATGAAGGAAGAAATTAAAGCTACACTGAATGCATTTGCAAAAGATAAAGCCCCAGGAATAGCGGGGATACCAAATGATGTATTTCAACTAACAGATGCAGCCTTGGATGTGCTTACTCTGTTACACTAGGAAATTTAGAGGACAGCTTCTTGGCCTGGACTGAAAGAGATCAATGTGTGTTCCCATTCTTGAAGAAGGTTATCCAACAGAATGTGTAGCAAGAAGCTGCATTGTAATCCTGAAGTCACATGATTCGTGGCCACCAGCTGCTCTGTGGGAGAAATGTGGGCAGTCTCCTTCTGTGCAATTAACTGCCTCTGAAAACCCACCAGAGGGTCAGCTATGGGTCATTTCTGACTCTAGAGAACACAATAACCTCAGTCATTAATATTAGATGCAAGCAAAATACTACTAAAGATCATTTTTAAAATGGCTAGAACAGTACATAGATAGAGAACTGTGAGTAGTTCAAACTGGTTTTAGAAGAGGCCATGACACCAGAGATGTCATTGCAGATGTCGGATGGATCCTGACTGAATGCACAAAATACGAGAAGTTCTGTTTATGTTTTACTGACTATGCCAAGGTTTTTAACTGTGTAGATCATAACAAGTTATGCCTAACATTGAGAAGAATGGAAATCTCACAATACTTATTGTGTTCATGTGAAACCTATAGCTAGACCAAGAGGCTGTTGTGTGACCAAAGCAAGGGAATATTACATGATTTAAAATTAAGAAAACTGTTTGTCTGAGTTGTACCCTCTCTTCATAACTATTCAATGTGTACACTGAGCAAATCATTCAAGAAGCTGGACTCTATTAAGAAAATGTGGCAACAGGATCAGAGGAAGACTCATCAATAATGTATGTTATGTAGATGACACATTCTTGTTTGATAAAAGTGAGGAGCACTTTAAGTGCTTGCTTCAAGCACAAGAAAATCAATGACTACAGCCTTCAATATGGGTTGCATCTCAATGTCAACAAAACAAAAATTACCACCCTTGGACAAGGAGTCAAGATCATGATAGATGGAGAAGATTGAAACTGTCAACCAAGTAAGACTTAATCTTACTTAGATTCACAATTAACACCCTTGATACCAGCAGTGAGGAGATCAGGAGATGTATTGCACTTACTGGGAACGTCTTCAGTTAATACCTCTCCAAATTATTGAGGTGCAATGCTGTCAGTTTGAGAACTAAGGTATGTCAAATTCAGGCCATGGTGCTTTTCAATCACTTACTATGCATCTGAGAGCTGGACAATGAATAAGGATGGTAGAAGAATTGATGTCTTTGAGCTGTGATATTGAAGAAGAATACTGAATGAATAGTCCAAGAAACTATCAAAAAACTAGCTAAGTCTTGGAAAAAGTGTAGCTAGAGTGCTCCTTGGAGGCAAAGATGGTAAAACTTTGTCTCACATCCTTTGGCATGTTGCTAAGAGAGACTACTCATTAGAGAGGGACATCCTACTTGGAAAGGTGGAGGTTTCAGCAAAAGAGAAGTAGACTTCCAACTAGATGGATTGAGACAGTGACTGCAGCAATGGGTTTGAATATGTCAGGATGTGCGAGGATGGCACAAGATCGGGGAGGGTTCATAACTATTGTTCATCGCAGCACTATGAGTTATGCTTGACTCTGTGGCACTTAACAACAACTGATCCAGTATGACTTCAACTTCATTTAATTACATCTGCAAAGATTCTATTTCCAAGGAAGTTCATGATCAATGGCACCACAGTGACTTTTAAGTGACAGAATCTGACTACTGTCATTTGTTTCTCTTTTCTTATTAATTTATATAAACATTACATTTCACTTTTAAACTTTTTTGACTCATATCTGCCCCTCTGTGTGGAGAATTGGTTCAAGTTTTCAGATTAGGCAAATTGGTGCAGTAGTGTACTACCTACTTACATGTGTTGAGTAGATTCCGTCTCATGACAAATCTCTAAAGGATTTCTGAGGCTGTAAAT
>NW_006399813.1:11633838-11635016 GCF_000299155.1 Elephantulus edwardii | reverse complement strand
CTCGATGGCACGTAACAATAACAACAACAACATAGTCAATAAAATACAGAAATCCTTCTGGTATTCTATACATTCTACCAAGTTCCATCTGACATCAGCAATGATACTCCTGATGTCACAAACTCATCTATATCTAGTTTGGATCCCTAGCAGTTTTCCGTCAATGTACTGTTTCTGCTGTTTTTAAATAATCTTCAGCAAGATTTTACTTGTATGTGATATTAGAGATACTGTTCAATAGTTTCCACATTCTGTTAAGTTATCTTTTTTGGGAATGGGAATAAATATGAATCTTTTTCAGTCAGTTGGACAGGTATGCTGTCTTTCAGATTTCCTGGTACATGCTGTTGATCATATCCAGGGCTGCATCTGTTTTTGTAACATGTTAATTGATATTCCATAAATTCCTGGCTCCTTATTTTTTGCCAATGCCTTCAGTGCAGCCTGAATGTCTTCCTTCATCATCATTGGTTCTTGATCATGTTACTATCTAAAATGATTCCGTGTCAGCCGATTCTTTTGTTTGTTTTTAGCTGATTCTTTTTTATACACTGACTCTGTGCATTTCCTTGTCTTTTGATATTTCCTTGATCATTCAAGATTGTGGCCATAGTATTTTTCAATATTGTTACTAAAGACTTTCAGTTCTTTTGGCTTAAGAAATGCTGAGCAAGTTTACTTTTTATATTTGCTCCAGCTCTTTGTGCATTTTGTTATAACATTGTCTTCTTGAGCTGTGTTCAAGAATTTGAATTCTTCTGTTTAACTCCTTTATTTTGTCATTTCTTCCCTTTGTTTTAGCTTCCTGACGTTCTAGTGTAATATTTAGAGTCTCTTCTGACATCTGTTTTGTTTTGTTTCTTTCTCTCCTGTCTTTGTAATGATCTTTTGTTTCCTTTATGGGTGATGTCTTTGATGTCATCCCACAGCTCACTTGGTCTTTGATCATTAGTGTTCAATGTCTCAAATATATTCTGGAGAAGGATTTTAAATTTAGGTTGTATTTTGCTTTTTGTGGCCTTGTTTTAATTTTCTTTAGCTTCAATTTGAATTTATACATGAGTGATTGATGATCTGTTCCACAGTCCATACTGGGCCTGGTTTTGACTGCTGATATTGAACTTTCCATCAATTTTTTAAAATTTTATTTAAATTTATTATTAATTTAAGTAAAAATT
>NW_006399813.1:11623187-11633738 GCF_000299155.1 Elephantulus edwardii | reverse complement strand
TCCATGTGTATAACCTGCGTTTATGTTTCTTATAAAACATTTCTTGTATTATTTTCTTTCAGCCAAGATCCATCTGATATCAGCAATGGTGACCTTTGTCCCATGTCCTCTTCTTAATGCAGTGAATTTCTGTAAGTTCTCTGTTGATGTCCTGCTCCAGTCATTCATGTCCCATATCCCAGCTCTTCCCACTACCTTTGAGGCACCTACTACCACAGAAATCAAGTGTAGAAGACTTATTACCTCAGATACCAAGGAGTTCAGACCAGTTTAGTGAGTATGTTGTTGTTGTGTACCACTGAGTCAGAACTGACTCATAGCTTCCCCTCTGGTGTGTTTTCAGAGGCAGTTAATAATACTGGAGTAGATTGTCTATCCTTCTCCCACAGAGCTAGTGAAATTCGAACCATATGCTTCAGGATTGCAGTACAGCTTCTTGGCCACATATTGCTGTGGTTGCGGTTGTTATGTGCCATAGAGTGGCCTGTGACTCATAGCGACCCTATGTACAACAGCCTTAGACCCTGCTCTATCCTGTGCCAATCTTAAGTGTCTCTGACAGAACTAAGCTCATTGCCTCAGTCACTGAATCAATCCATCTTATCGAGGGTCTTCCTCTCCTGTGCTCTCCCTTACCACTCCTGAGCACAATGACCCTCTCCAAGGACCGGTTCCTCCTTGCATCATGTCTAAAGTATGTCAGACGAAGCTTCAGAATAATTGTCTCAAGGAGCAGCCTGGTTTAACCCTTTCCAGGATGAACCTCTTCATTCTCTTAGCAATCCAATGTCATATGCATGTGGAAGTTGGACAATGAATAAGGTAGACTTAAGAAGAATTGATGCTTTTGAATTGTGTTGGTGAAGCATATTGAATATCTTATATACTATCAATATCTACTTCATTTTTCTAGAGTTCTCCTCTTTACATCAAAGTAACCAGGAACCTCACCATGAGGTGGTTGAGAACCTTACTTAACCTCAGGTGTTAGCTCCCAGCAACGTTGGCCCCTCTGCAACTAGGGTTGGAGGGATCAGCATTTCCTTCACAGAGTAATCAGTTACCACAAGGACCAGTTTGGTCTTGTTCCTAGGTCTTGTTCCTAGGTGTTGTATAATTCCACAAATTAAGACTGTATTATTCATATGAGGAGAAAGTGGTGCTCTCTGTGATTAAAGATATGATTCATTTGATACTGGTTAATAAAACCAGGTTGAATAATCAGAAAATACAAGCCTCAGAGGAATTTGAGGTAAAGCCTTGAAATCATTGTCAAACCATAAATTAACACCTATAACGAGAGTAGAATTTTACCCTGAATTTAAGACATTCTTTATATTTTTTTTAACTGAGTTTAAATGCTTTCCATAAATCCCAAATATTTGGGGGTTGTAAAGATGATTAAACACCTGAAATATAGTTCCCTGGGACATAAGAGGAAAAATATTAAGCCCTTTCTTAAACAAAGTCCATGGTAAGGACTGAGTTATGGTTTCCTTGAATAGTGAAGCTTGAGCCTTCTCTATTGAGGTCAAAAGGAGATGAAGGAAAAGGAAATCAATAGGATAATAGCTCTCATGTTGGAATAATTTTTTCTTCCTTCCACCAGGCACTGGCTCTTACTTTTTGTATGTAATACTAAAATGGCTGAAAACATACTAAAACCTTGAAATAGCATCTGTGGGTACTAACTGGAGCAAAAGAGCTCCCTCTTCATCATCTTGCTTTGTTGGTGGCCCCTTTCCATCCTTCCATCCATCTTTTGAGGGTGACTCATATTTTAATGCTATTATGACACTAAAATATTTATAAAGTGATTCATCTTTCAAGAACCTGTGCCCAGTCTTGCAAATAGTCCTCATTCTATCAGTCCTTCCAACAAATACTGAACTGTGAGATTTCTGATGTTCCAAAACACTGGCTGGCCTTCACTTGAAATAAATAGGTCCTGACTGAAGCTTGATATTCTTAGGCATACGTCTAGTAATCAAGTCACTATGCATTTGTTGCACATCAATTCCCCACATCTTACTCTCAGATATGTAAGGTCAGGGAGTGTCTCTTGCCCCAAGAGATAGAGAACAGGGACTTCCTATCCTCAGGTTCAATTATATCCATCTTGTGGGAAGCTTAATTTATTTACCCAAGATAAATAAGTAAATGGATTTGAACCTACATACCTTTGATCTGAAGAGAAGAAAGTGGCAGAATTGGGATGAATCCTGAAGCTTGCCTCCACCAGTGGAACACCTCCTATCATAATGTTTGTGAAAAGGGAAAATTCTTGGTTTCCAACTCTCAAAGAATCTATGGGTTCATTCTGGAGGATTCAGATATTGGTGGTCCATCACCATACTCAATGAATTTATGAAAATCTTTTTCTTCTATGGAGTTCTCCTTTCAATATGACATTTCCTAGCATATGAATCTGATCTGACCATGTGGATAGGAAAGACTTATGTGAATGGGGCATTGTTGGCCTATCCACAAGAGGATTAACTATCTCAGTATTCTACCTGGGGACTGGCCAGTGTCAACAATCTGCAAGGGGATTGGCTAGTCTCACCAATAAATTGAACAGCTCTTACCTAGAGACAGATCGTCTGGCACCATTGAAGAAGCAAGACAATGTAGAATGTCCTTCATGCTCCAGCTACACCTATGGCTAAATTGGAGACCTGACATAAGATGGGACCTTGGGGAGGAGGGGGTGTGGAGAGACAATATTGGCAGGACTGAGAATTTAGTTCAACAGTTGGGAGTGGGAAACCAATATTGGTAAGACTGAAAACTTGGGAACACTGACTGACCTAAAGCCATGAGGCTTGAAGCTGAAGTGCCTGTGTGCGCATTTCAGGAGTTGTCTTGACTGTATTCTGTTATTAATCTGGTTTATAACCTTTGGCTTTTCCAATATGGTTCTTTATGGTCTGTGAGCTATCACATTGGATTTTGGACTTAGCAAAGCGGTAAGATTGGTGTCAAGATAAGTTGAAGGGATACGGGAGTGTGTGGGACATTTCTTACTTCATGAGAATGTGTTATTGGTGCTGTTGTTTTCCCCATTTAAATGTTGGTAAAAGTCAGATATGACCACCCCCCATGGCCCTTGCTCTTCATACATATCCAATTTTCATCTGTATATTAGATTTTCTAGGTCCTGTCAGTTTTTGAGCCCAAAAGAATGATGTGACTGCCTACTCCCATAAAGACTTACAGTCTAGAGTAGTTCTGCTCTTTGTAAGGTGTCAGACTCAACTCCCAGGCAGTGAATATCCATCAACCCATTCTTGATGTGCTTCTGTCATTCACACTACCAGCAGTCAGTCCTTTGGGGTTTTGAGTAAAATAGGATATCTACTGTTGATAGATGCCTCATACAGCTTCCTGCCAAAGAAGCCATGTCTCTCTTCATTTTCCAAGATTATATTCATATGCATTTGGCAGGAGAGAGGATTTCATTATAATCTCTAAACATATGGATAAGCAGCCACAATTTATTACCTGTGTGGTCAATAACTGCTTTCCTGGCTAATAGCTCTTGATGACTATCTAGGGGGAATTGTGACCTTCTTATTCCCCTCATCTTCTTCTTAGTGCTTACATATTATGCAGAAAACCAAGGACACTGAAACCTTCATACTCCTAGTCCTCAGGGAAGCAACCACAAATGAAAGACTGAGTCCATTCTCAAACTTCAGTCCTTACCACACGAACTTCAACCTCCATGACCTTAAAACTGGAAGAACTAAATGGTACCTGGCTACCACTTCTGACCACACTAAAAGGGGTCACAGTAGAAGATCCTGGTAGAGTGAGTAATAAAAAAAGTGTAACTAAACAGAAAATCACAAAATGATCAGATTTGTTTTGGTTTGATGGATATTGTTGAAGCCGCTTACTATGCCCTTTGTCACTCTTTGAATCTGAAAAAACTCATCCTAATGGCTCAATTTGAAACCAAACAATAGTGAGACCACCTTAGAACAATCAAAAGGGAAGAACTGCCTTAGGACTGAAGTTCAGAATGCAAGAAGGAGTAGATAGACATATTAGTGAAAAAGAGAGTCACAGGGAGGAAGTAGGAAAAGTGAAGTTACAATGTGAGTATCGTATTCAATGTCATAAAACAAAATGCGCAAGAATGATTATATGGAAAACAAAGTTTGCTCCTACTCAAATCACAACAAAAATGTTCAGTCTTTGTTTCACCTTCCTTATGAAGCCTTTCCTGGTTCCATCCCTCTATGCAGTTTCCTCGTTTCTAATTTCCTATCACATATCACATTACACACTCCCAATAACTGTGTTGTGCTTTGTGTGCTCTCCATCTATCTTGTTCACATACTTCTTGCTTATTGCCAACCTTCTAGACATTTCTGTAGATGACCCAATATTCTTTTAATTAATTACTTTTCTATTACATT
The DNA here is from genome assembly GCF_000299155.1 of Elephantulus edwardii. Classification (NCBI taxonomy): domain Eukaryota; kingdom Metazoa; phylum Chordata; class Mammalia; order Macroscelidea; family Macroscelididae; genus Elephantulus; species Elephantulus edwardii. Next base: position 11,629,311 of record NW_006399813.1, on the reverse strand, counting down.
TTGACTTGGAAAACAAAACCATCTTGCAGTTTTCAATGAAGAGCTTTTAATTCCAGGGACTGGATGCACAAAAGATGAAAAAGGTAAAAAGTAAAATAAAGGATGGTGAAGCAGCTCAAACAGAAGTAGTTGCCTGCAGTTGCTGCCATGCCTAGTGCTGTGCTATACTCCTGGCAGAGGAGGGGCCCAGAGTTTGCACACGGCTCTGACACTCCTTGGCAATTTTGCCCAGAGCTTCCCTTAGCCTGTGGGGAGATTGAAAAAGCCTGCCCTGGGGTAGAAGAAGTCACCTCTGTGGCTTATTACCTTGATCTTGAAGCTTATAGAACAGAAGGGAGATGTCAAGGTCTTTTTTCCTTTCTTGCCTGTGCAGACCTTATGTATTTCTGACTATGGTCAGGTGGTCAGCTGCCTGATCTTACTTCCCAAAGGTCAGGTCCTGGTTTCTTCTTACAGATTTGGTGCTTGTTGGCCTTGACATCCACAATGAATACAAGTGTGTTGTTATCTTCTATCTTCTTCACGGCTGTTTCAGTGGTCAGGGGAAATTGGATGATGGCATAGTGGTCAAGCTTGTTTCTCCTGGGGGCACTCTTTCGAGGGTATTTGGGCTGCTTTGGAGTCTCAGCATCTTAGGCTGCCAGAAGGTGGGTGACGTGCGGATTTTCTTTTTTTTTTTTTTTGGCTGTGGATGCCCTTCAGGACTGCTTTCTTGGCCTTTAATGCCTTTGCTTTGGCTTCAGTTTTGGGAGAGGCAGGGGCTTCCTTCTTCGCTTTCGGAGCCATCTTCATAGAAAGCAGGTCTGCAGTTTTGATTGCCCTACAGATGCTACTTACTTTTACACAAAATCTGGTCAACACTATATCTTTCTCTGTGCCTGTCTTTCTCTCTCCAGTGCCAACCCTAAGATCTCCTTTTTGTTGCTAATTTATGATTCTTCTTCCCTGGTGTCTGACTACTATCCCTCTGGAGGTTTTTAGAAAGTTCCAGAAAGTTAGAAAAGACGGGCACATGGAGCCTGAAAAAGAACAACAGATGACATCTAGATAAGTGAATAATAAGCACAGGATAGATGTCCATAGTTTGCCAGAGGCTTGGAACCTATGACTTCTTGGGGGGGGGGGGAATGTCACTACGTCTCCTGAGTAGCCCATTTTCTTCTCAGCAGGAAGGCAACAAAGAGACTTCCCTGGGATTAGATATTTGAGGAAATTATTTTTTTCCTCACAACTCAGGTTTTTAACTTTAAATTGAGGGCCTCTGGAGCCAGTGTTTCAGGAGTAGGATTGTGGTGGTCGCTGGGGAGCACCACCTGGCTAATCTCTCTGGGACCATTTAGGCCTCATTAACAGCTTTAGCACAGTCCACTGCATATCTAGTCAGGGAGGAGAACATATTTTGAAGGGAATTATTTCAATTCCGAGATGTTCCTTTTTGTCTGAAGCACTCAGTGTGCAAGTGTCAAATGCATGCTTCTTCATCAGCACTTTCCTATTTTGATTTCTCATCCCATTTCATCTCTCGCTCTCTGTTTGTCTCTGTCTCCTATTTCCTCTACTTCATTCTTTGCCTTGATCTCTCTCACTCGAGTCTGTCTTCCTCTTATTTTCTTTTCTGGAGCTTCACAATCTTCCTCTGCCTGGCTCTCTTCCCTTATCATTAAGTTTCTCTCTTGCCCCTCTCTCCACAGCCCATAACTTCTGCTTCAAACCATTAACACTGCCATCCCATTCTTGCTCAAGATATCAGCTGGCTCTTCCTCTCTGAGGGGGAAACTCACCTGTGCTGGTAGTTCAGCAGCTGTATCAGCTGCTCCTGTGTTTGGAGCCTCAGGATACGTGAATGTAACCTCCCGAGTGAGTTGCCTCAGAAACCAATAGTCAATGGAAGGGAGAGAGAGAAAAAAAAGAATCTGAAATTTACACTCCCCAAACTAAAAGGGGCAGTGTGCAAGACTCTTAACCTCTCTGTATTCCCATAGCCTCTTTCTCATCCCTCTTTTATTTATTCATTGTTTCACTTTATCTCTCCTCCTTCCTTCCTACTCCCCTAGCATACCCCACAATGAACCTCTTGTTGTAAATTGTTTTTATACATGTAATACATAGTCATATGTTCCTTTCAAACAATTCTTCCCTCATCTGCTCTAAATCAGTGTTCATTATCTATCCACTTCCCCCCATTCTCTCTTCAGTGCCCCCCATGTCTGTTCTATTTTATAACAGCAGTGTTAAATGCAGTATTTATCCTTTTGTGACCGAGACTCCCATACCCTCTTGATAAACTCAGAAAACCACTTCTACTGCCCCTCAGCACACCTCAGAAAGTACAGGTCGCACGTGATACACTTTTTATAGTCCTTTACTCTCCAAATGGAGGAAGCTGGGTTGGAGTAAGTATGTATGAGCACCTAGGAGCTGACAGAAAACTTTGCAAATAATACGATTACAATGAAGCCTCAGGGTAACCTGCCAAGTACATTACCCCAATTTTTAAGTGAGGACAACACTGACTTGAAGAGATATGGAGAGTAGTCGTTTACCTGAGAAGTGGAGAAGGTCTTAAGCATAGGCTTCTGAATGTCCAAGCTAGAGCCTGCTCTGTTACATTATGATGAGATCTCTTTATTTATTAACTTACTTTGTTTTTAAGGACGTAACTTCTTCTCGCCTTGAAGTATTTCTCTGACCCTTCAGAAGTTACTGATCCAACTGCTAAGATAAAGTTTTCTTTTCAAGAATGAATGTTAACATGCTCAGAACCCATAGTAATAACATTTTGATGGAGTCTATATTCAGTATGTAGTCAGTAGAGAATTCCTTGCCTCTCTAGTCATTCAAACCCATCCATGGTCCTAAGGGAGAAAGATAAGCAATTTCCTCCCATTAGGACTATAATGTTGAAAACCCAATGGAAAATTAGCTATGAATTTGTTTTGACTTGACAACAGTGAGGTGTGTTGTTTTTTTTTTTTTTTTACTGTTTTGCTTACAAAATTCATATACATTGTTTTTCACACCAGATCTTTAAATGATGACAGATTGGAATCTATCAAGAGATCAAGGATTTGAAGTGTCTGTGAAATAAAAATGTAAGACAAATCATTGAAAAGAACAAAGGAAAGACTGCATCTGGAAAATGAGGTGGTCAAATGCAGGAGTCAGCATAGACTAGGAAGTGTGCCTAAGAAGACCCAAGCTCTGTAGTATCAGTACCAGCTGCCGTGGAATTAATTCCAACTTGTGTAGAGCCCATGTATGGCAGATAAGAAAATCATTAGGCTTCTCAGTGGCTGCTTTTTTAGAAGTATATCTATAGGCCTTTTCTCTGTGATGCTTCTGAATGGATTCCAACCACCAGACTTTTGGATAACAGCTAAGTGCTTTAAGTGCTTGTACTATAGAGGAATAAGTTGGAGATGTAGAAATGTATCTGCATAGAGTGTTAGTATATGTGTTTGATGTGTGTGTATGTGTGAGAGAAAGGTATCTGCATAGAGTGTTAGTGTATGTGTGTGATGTGTGTGTATATGTGAGAGAGAGAAAGGGAGGGAGGAATTGGAGCAAGGGAGAGAAAGAGGAAGAGAGAGAGAAAAGGAGGGAAAGAGGAAGAGAAAGAGGAGGAGGAGAAAGGAAAGAAGGAGGGAGAGAGAAAGGGAGAATTTCTTTTATGTCTCAGTCATCTTCTAAAAATATACATGGTTGATAAGTTACTACTTTCTCCCCTACCTAATTTCCCCACTTTTTACACCTCCTTCCTTAATATTGAACCTGTCCTTTCATTTCAGAGAGAGGCATTTATCTGAAATTCACCTCACTGTGGAGGGAGCTGACCTATTACTTCCCTCCCTAAAGTCCCAATTGTACCTTCCCTCTTCCCACTCTGAATGTGACTAAGGAGAAAAAAAGCTTGTAGGGGGAAAAAAAAAATCAGGTATAGGGTAATTTGGGCCCATAATTTGTTTATCTTTAAGAAGCCCATTTTGGAGAAGCATCCCTCACTGAGAGGATCCTGGCATAGGCAGATGCATCATTTATACTGAAGTATATTATCTACTGTGATATTTATGATGAAATGAGTTTGCCAGCCACCATCTATCAGGTCATAAACATCTTACTCAGGCTTGAAAATGGCTTTTAATGCAGTGCTGTTGCAAGATTGAGGCAGAGGTACCGTGTGAGGCGCTCCACCACTGCTGATCCCGGGGACACAGCATTCTCACAGGGTGAGGGACTGTGTTCCTCTCAGCATGTACATCTCGGTCCAACGGGACCATGTGGCCCTTTGAGCACATCTCCCATCCCTTAATCATCTTTGTATCCCCCGTATATATGATTTGGTAAATATGTATTATTTCCTAAAGTGGATCTTTATCTTCTAATATCATGACTTCCTAAGGGGAGAGGAAAGATATACTGTGCTTTATTAATAAAAATAAGTTAGTCATTAATTTATTTATTCAGTTATGTACTTATCAATTCACTCAGCAAATGTTTTATCAGTCAATTTTTATGTATATGGAACTGGCTTCTACCTTCGTAGAATTTTTGGTTCAGTGTTAAAGACTAGAGAAATAATTAACAAAGGGAAAACTAAAATTATAAAAATGTTGTGAGTATTCTGAAGGTGAGCAGGTTTCTACTACCTGGAGGTATACGTACGAGTGTTATTTTTATGTGCCTTCAAGTCAGCTGTGACTCACAGCAACCCTGTGAACTTGGCTCTATCCAGTTCTAACTTGAGCTCATTTTTGCAATCATCATGTCAATCTATCATGTTGAGTGTCTTCCTTTCCTATTGTGACACTCCACCTTTCCAAGAATATCTTCTCCAAAGACTGGCTTTTCCTAACAACCTGCTCAAAGTAAGAGAGATGAAGCTTCACCATCCTTGCTTCCAAGGATCATCTTGGTTGCACTTTAGCCAAGGCAGACCACTGTAGGCAGTCCATGGGATATTCAATACCCTTCTACAACATCACATCTAAGAGGCATCAATTTTTCTTCTGTCATCCTTAGTCATGGTCCAACTTTCAAATTCATAGCAAATAATTGAAAAGAATATAGCTTGGATCAAGTACATCTTAGACTTTAAACTGATGCCCTTACTCTTCAGCACTTTAGAGAGGTCTTTGACAGAAGAATTTGTAAATGTAATATGTCTCTTAATTTCTTGACTGCTAGTTCCAAGGGCTCTACCCCTATGCTGCTGAACTATCCTCTATCTTTAATTAGGGTTTTCAAAGCCTACAATTTAGGTAGTAGATGGCCCATTCTGCTTCCTACTCTGTCTTAATCAGGGAGGTCAGCCAAAACCTGTCCACCCTGGTTAACTCTTATAGCATTTGATACACCAGTAGCATAGACAAATGCTGTACCACTTAGAACAATGTTCTCCCCAAACACGATTAACATTAAGTCCAACCATCTTTTAAATACAAAGGCCCACCCACCAGGTCCTGATTGCTTAAACAAGAGGCTTCCAGCCCACAGCTTTGTTAACAAAATCAGAAACAGCCAATCAGCTTACATCTATCAATCAGCTTACCTCTTCAATCTGTATGCTGAGCAAATTATCTGAGAAGCTGGACTCTATAAAGAGAAGTGTGGCATCAGGATTAGAGGGATATTCATCAATAACCTGCATTATACAGATGACATAACCTTGCTTGCTGAAAGTGAGGAGGCCTTGAAATACTTGTTGCAGAGGATCAAGGAATGCAACCTTTGGTATGCATTGCATCTCAATGTCAAGAAAACAAAGATTCTTTCCACTGAACTGACAGACTAAATCAAGATGGATAGAGGAGGCTGAAACTTTCAACAATTTCATCTTACTTGGATCTACAAATAACACCCTTGGTACCAGCAGTCAGGAAATAAGGAGGCACATTGCACTGCAAAAATCTATAGTTAAGGACCTCTAATTATTGAGGGATAGTGATGTCAGTTTGAGGACTAAGGTGCATCTGTTTCAGGCTGTAATCTTCCAATTACTTGCTATGAATCTGAGTGCTGGACTTCAGGGAGAGGAGCAAATGGGGGGGGGAGGGGGGAGGGGTTTGTGCGGGGAGAAGGGTGCAACAATGAATGAATGGAATCCCAAAATCTCTGTAGATGTTCA
>NW_006399813.1:11615200-11619787 GCF_000299155.1 Elephantulus edwardii | reverse complement strand
TTGACTGGGGTGAGATGATATCTTATAGTTGTTTTCTATCAATTCTTTCCACAACTGTAATCAGTATGATTCCTGTATATTCTATCAGGTCTACGTGTATAATTCCTCTTTGCATTTGAAAAGTATTAGAAAGAAAGGTGTGTTTGTTCTTTTGTCGGCAAGTAATGTTTCCCACAGTTAATGTAGGTTAAGTAACAAACAATGTTCATAGGCATACACTGTGATATCTCTCAGAATTCTAAGAAGACCTCAACCAGAAAGACTCAGGGAGGGTGAGAAGTAGCCATAAGCCTCTGCTTTGGAATCTGTGGACCTTCCGTGTCAATGTGATTCAGTACCAATAATTCTCTGTGTTTCTAGTCAAAATTTCAATTTCACAATGTGTAATTATATTAGCCAAGCTCAGTGAAAGGAGTTCAAGCCCTAAATTGTTAAGCTTTGGCCAGAAGACATAGCCTCCAGAACATGGTGGCTAAGACTCTCCTTCAGGCAGTGGAAACAGTTGCTGAGAATATGAGTTGGGCAGTCACTCTGGAAGAGACCCCCCTATAGATGAATGAATTTTGCAATAGTGTGGATATGGCCAAGAAAGTAATTTTGGGGATAGAAAAAGGAGGAAAAACCTCACCAGAACTCTTGGCCAGCTGTGTACTTTTTCCAGTTTTAAGAATGACCATCTTGTTGCCTCCATTTGTTGGTTTCCTAATGCTTCTATAAAAGAGCTATGAAGTGAGTGGTTTTAAAGAGTAAATATTTTCTTATAGTTATGAAAGGTCTACATCTGAATCAGAGTATAATCCATGTTGATTTTTTCCAAGGACTCTGAGAATCTGAGGCCTTTCTCCTAGCTTCTGTTGACTCCCAGCAATCCTTCTTGGCTTGTGGCTGCATTGGCCTGTAAGGTCACAGTCACATGACTATACTTCCTCTTTCTATAACTGCCTTTATGTCTGTCCTCCTTTTCACAAAAGATCACTCCAAGAAATAGGACTTAGTGTGCTCTGGTATAACCTCATGTTAAGTGATAATGACTTTAAAAACTTGTTCTCAATCTTGGTCATGGTCATAATCTTGTCATTCCTTTTTTAAATGACACATTTTTATTGACTTGCATACAATCATTCATATATATTGTGTTTCACGCATGTACATTGTATTTTATATAATCTTTTACTGACATTTTAGTTCATTCGTGTATCTTGTTTTCCCTTTTATAATCATCTGACTAATAACTACATTCATAATAGTGCATATGCCATCTATTGCATTCCTTATGCCTTTAATGTCCTCATTTTAGAGAGCAATTTTTTTATTTGTCCATCCATATCAAACCTATAGAAGACCAGATGAGTTTTGTGATGATATCAAGGATATCATCTATGAAGAAAGCAAAAGATCATTACAAAAACAGAAAAGAAAAACCAAAATAGATGTCAGAAGAGACTGAAAATTGCACTAGAGAGTCGAGAAGCCAAAACAAAGGGAAAACATGCTGAACTAAAAGAGCTGACCAGAAGATTTCAAAGAGAAGCTTAGGAAGGCAAAACAAGATATTTTAATGGAACATGCAGAGAGCAGGACTTTGACAATAAAAAGCAAAGAACTTGCTCTGCATTTCTCAAGTTGAGAGAACTGAAAAACAAATTTAAACATTGAGTTGCAATGTTGAAACATGCTATGGACAATACATTGAATTACCCAGGAAGCATCACAAGAAGATGGAGGGAATGTTTAGAGTGTCTATACCAAATGAACTGACACTTGAAAAATAGCAGAAAGTACCATATGAGGAAGAACCAATGGTAATGACAAAGTAAATGGAAGTAGCATTGAAGACACTGGCAAAAGAGAAAGTCCCTGGAATTGACTTGTTTCAGTTAACAGATACAGCCCTGGATGTGCTCACCAGTCTATGCCAGGAAATTTGGAAGATAGATGTTTGGTCAATGAATTGGAAGAGGTCCATAGTTGTTCCGATCCCCAAGAAAGAGGATCCAACAGAATGTGGAAACTATTGAAAAATATTAATATAACATGCAAGCAAAATACTTTTGAAGATCATTTAAAACATGGTTAGAATAATACATAGATAGAGAACTGCCAGAAGTTCAAGCAGCATTTTAGAGGAGGCTGTGGCCCCAGGGACATTATTGTTGATGTCTGATATATCCTGGCTGAAAGCAAAGAATAACCAGAAAAGTGTCTATTTATGATTTATTGACATGTAAAGTCCTTTAACTATGTGGATCATAACAAGCTGTGGCTGACATTGAGAAGAATGGGAATACTCCAGCACTTAAGTTCATACAAAATCTATACAAGGAGGCTGCTGTACAGACAGAGCAAGGGACACTACCTGGTTTAAAATGAAGAAGGGAGTGTGTCAGGGTTGTATTCTCTCTCTGTACATATTCAAACTGTATGTTGAACATATTGTTCAAGAACCTGGACTCTGTGAAGAAGAATGTGGCATCAGGATCAGGATACTTATAATAACCTGCATTGTGCAGATGTCACAATCTTGCTTGCTTAAGGTGAGGAAGACTTGCAGCACTTGTTGTAGAAGATAAAAGAGTATAGCCTTTAGTATGGATTGCATCTCAATATCAAGAAAACAAAGATTCTTACCACTGGACAGATAGGCAGCATCAAGATAGATGGAGAAAAGATTTAAACTGTCAATAATTTCATCTTACTTGGGTCCACAATTAACAGTCAAGAAATCAGAAGATATGTTGCACTAGGAAAGTCTACAGTTAGGGACCTCTCCAAATTACTGAGGAGTAATGATGTCAGTTTGAGGATTAAGTTGTATCTTTGATTGAGCCCATGGTTTTTCCAGTCACTTGCTATGCCTCTGAGAGATGGACAATGAATAAGAATGACAGCAGAAGAATTTGTGTCCTTGGGCTGTGGTGTTGGCAAAGAGCACTGAACATCCCATGGATCACCAAAAGAACAAACAAAAAATATGTCTTGGAGAGTGTGTAGTCAGAATGCTCTTTGGAGGCAAAGATGATGAGTCTTTGACTCACATACTTCAGGCATGTTGCTAGATGGGGTTATTCCTTAGACAAGATGCTCAGAAAGGTAGAGGGTTGGTGAAGGAGAAGAAGACCTTTGACCAGGTAGATTGACATAGTGACTGCCACAATGAGCTCTAATGTGTTAGGAAGTGTGAAGATGGCACAGTATAAGACTGGGTTCAGATCTGTTGTTCACAGAGTCACTATGGGTCATACTCAACTTAATGGCACCTAACAACAACAATAAATCAAACCAGTGCTCTGAGGTAACAAGCATGTCCTTTTTGCGGAAGAATCTTTAGTTTGGTTTGGAAACTTTTGACATTCACAAAATCCAATCCAAAGCAAACCATCTAGTTATAACAATCAACACAAGTTCACAACATAGAGCATCTCTTCATCTGATTGGGTTTTGGTCACCTCATCACCAGCTGTCTGTGGCTACACCTTCATAAGCATCCACACTTCTCCCTGCATTCCAGACTGGTTGGTCCCTTCACTTAGCATTGAGCTAAGGGTCCTCTTGAATCTGTATTCCTCAAGCCAACAACCCTTTTTCACTTATCCATTTATCTATGCAGGTTAGGTGGACAGTGTTGAAGGAACATGTCCAAGCTCTACCTGTTTTTGTTTTTGTTTTTCTGTTTCTTCATTGTTGTATTCCTTCTACTTTCACTCCAGTGTATCCAGTTGATAGCTACCTGCGAGCATACTATCCAGCTCCCTTTAACGTCAAGTCCTGGAAGTGGGCTCTGATGGGTACCAACTTTGCTCTGCCTTAGAAGCCAAACAACTTGTTGCACTTTAAAAAAAGGAAATTGGAGACAGCAACATTGGAACAACACATTCCCAAGAGACAGCAACCATTGAAACCACACTCAGGTCTGACACAAGATGTTCAAACTATCTGTCAGGAAATTTTAAATAACTATATATGTAGCCAAGCTACACATATTCCTATAGATACACTTTCTTAACTATCAAATCAGTAAAAATAATATATAGATGATCAATGATAGAGATGATCAAATCTTGGAAATCCTGAAAGTCACAATTCATTGTATGGTGCTTAGTTCTATATGAAATAGAAAGCAAGGTAAAACCAAAACAAAAGCAAACCAGGGTCATGTTCACAAATACAAGGAGTTGTGACCTCAACATATTACTTTTGGAGAATCATAGTTACAGGGTTCCACTCTGGATAGGCTTGCATGAGTGTGTAAGATAATATGTTTGTGTATTGTTAACAGTTTTAGTTTGTTTGGCTCCACAATCAACACTCTTGGTACCAGCAGCCAGGACATTGAAAGATAAATTGCATCAGGAAAGTCTGTTGTCAGAGACCTCTCCAAACTACTGAAGAGCAGCAATGCTAGTCTGAAGACTAAGGTGCGCCTGATCCAGGCCATAGTCTTTGCAATTACTTGCTATGCATCAGAAAGCTGGACAATGACTAGGGATGACTGAAGGAGAATTGATGCCTTTGAGTTGTGGTTCTGGAGAAGAATATTGAATATACTATGGACTGCTAGGAGAACAAATAGCTTCATTCTAGAGAGGG
>NW_006399813.1:11613753-11614917 GCF_000299155.1 Elephantulus edwardii | reverse complement strand
GGGTTTGTGCGGGGAGAAGGGTGCAACAATGAATGAATGGAATCCCAAAATCTCTGTAGATGTTCATTGAAATGAAAAATAAACAACCTAAATTTAAAACAAACAAACAAACAAAAAAAAGAATTGATGCCTTTGAGCTGTGACAAGAGCACTGAACATCCCATGGATGGCCAGGAGAACAAACAGATATATCTTAGAGAGGGTTAAACTGAAGTGCTCTTTGGAGGCAAGAATGATGAGGCATTGCCTCCCATACATTAGACATGTTGCTAGGAGGAGCTGTTCCTTGGAGAAGGACATGATTCTGGAAAGGGTGGATAGTCAGCATAGGAGAGGAAGACCTTCAACCAGGTGGATTCACATTGGTGACTGCTGCAATGTGTTCTTGTGTGTCAGGAAGTGTGAGGTTGCCGTAGGATAGAACAGGATTCAGATCTGTTATTCATAGAGTCACTATGAGTCATACTCGATTCAGCACCACCACCACCACCAAGGGTGTTGATTGTGGATCCAAATAAGATGAAATCATTGACACTTTCAGTCTTTTCTGTGTCTACATTATGTTGTTTTTTGATACAGTGGTGAAAATTTTTATTTTCTTTCTGTTGAGATATAATCTGTATTGAAGTCTGTAATTACTTATCTTTTGTAGCAAGGGTTTCAACTCCTCAGTTTTAGCAATCAAGTTTGTGTCATCTGTGTAACACAGGTGGTTGATGCGTCTTCCTCTAATCCCAATGTCACTTTTTTATTAATAAAGTCCAATTGTTCATATGATTTGTTTGGTATACAGATTAAATAGGAATAGAGAATGGATATAGCCCTCATGCATAGCTTTCTTTGATTTAAACCATACAATGTTCTCTTACTCTATTCAGACCACAGCCTCTTGGTCTAAGTATAGTTTTGCATGAACACAAGTAAGTATTCTGGGAGCCCCTTTTTCTCAATGTGAGCCATAATTTGTTAAGATTCACAAAGTCACATGTGTTGGGGTTTGTGGTTTTTGTTTGTTGGGCTTTTTTTTTTTTTGTATACTCATGTACTTGCTGCAAAGGGTCAAGGAGTGCAGCCTTCAGTATGGACTGAGGCTCAGTGTCAAGAAGACAAAGATTCTCACCACTGGACCAATTGGCAGCGTCAGGATGGATGACGAAGAGATTG
>NW_006399813.1:11547822-11606478 GCF_000299155.1 Elephantulus edwardii | reverse complement strand
GTCGTTATGAGTCGCAGGTGACTCAACAGCACATAACAACAACAGTGTGTCTGTGAGGAATTTTATGTGAACATGTATCTTATTGTGTGCATGTTAACATATGTTTTATTAGGATAATTTATAAGTGTGTGGACATGTGCAAATATGAACACATGTGAGTGATTTTATGATTGTACAAGTATATGATTTTGTGCATATGAATGCACAAGTGTGGACATGATAATGTGAGCATGTGTGAGTGTGATGTGCTTGTGTAACTACGAGTACATGTGATTGTGCATGTTTGCTAGGAGTGTGTAAATGTGATGGTGGGTACTGTTTTTACTGCACTGGACAGAGCAGTGGGGTGGTGAGTGCTCAGACTACAGTTTAATCAACTTTTTCTTATTGTCAAAACAGGCTTATTAGCATAGGCTTTATGTATTAGTATTTTCTGGAGTGATCTTATTCTCCACTTGAGAAAATGATTCAAGCCTCCATGCATACAGCCTAGACAGCGGAGAAGAGCTGCGAAGAAAAACACTTGTCCTGCAACACAACAATTTCTTCATCTCCAAAAGAAGGAAAGTGTTTTTCCTTGTAACATAAATTCAACTCATTCTTTTGAATTTTATTGTTAGGCTTCTTCTTGTTATAATCCCTAAACTTGCCCCTTTCTTCCTAGCTACTTTTCACCTAGATAAAACAATCCTAATGCTGTGGACTAGGCACCAGTCCTTGAGAACTCCCTTGTCCAGCTCCTCAATGCACAGGCTGTTTCATGCTGGGTGCTTTCTTTTTCTCTGATTCCTATTTACTCACTCTTTTATGTGCTCATTGAAGACCCATGTATTCCCAAACAGTTAAAAATAGTCGACTTTGAGGGTCACCCATGTTTATAATATTTCATTCAGCATAATGTCCCCCAGGGTCACTAATTTTGTATAATATTTCATGAGTTATTTTTCAGTGCTGCATAGTATTCCGTTGTGTGACTATCCCACAACTTGTCTATTCATTTATTTGCTGATGTGCATTTGGATTGTTTTCAACTCTTTGCTATTGTGAACAATGCAACAATAAGCATGGGTGTACATATATTTGTTTGGGTGGCAGGTCTGCTTTCTTAAAGGTATATATCTCCAGTAGTAGAATTGCTAGATCAAATGATATTTTTATATCCGACTTTTTGAGAAAGCACTATACTGCCTTCCGTAATGGTTACACTATTTTCACTTTCACCAATAGTGAATAAAGGTTTTAATGTCTCCACAACCTCACCAGCATTTTTTGTTTGCTCCTCTGTTGAACTTCGTTATTGTTTCTGAAGTGAGATGATATCTCTTAGTTGTTCTAATCAGAACTTGAGATTAACTACTTTGGTCTACTTTGGTGAAGTGTCTGTTTATATCCTGTGCCCATTTTGCAACTGGACATTATGCCGAGTGAAATATCTCAGTCACAAAAGGACAAATACTGCATAAGGCCATTGTTATAAAACAGGACTGACATGGGGGTTGGAAAGAAACTAAGAAAAGAGGGGATAAATAATCAATACGGCATTGAAACAGACAAGAGATAGAATTGTATAAAAGGAATATATGATTAGGTATCACTGGCATGACAACAGTCCATAATAACAGAAGATGACAAGTAGACTGGGGTGGGAGGATGGAGAATATTATTCAACAATTAATGAATTTTATTTTTTAAAGCCAACTGGCTAGGGGGTAAGGAGGAAAATGTGTAACAATGAATGAATGAATGAATGAATGAATGAATGAAAATCCAAGTTTTCTGTAAGTTTTCATTAAAATAATAATTAAAAAATATTTTTTCAGAAGTTAGACTTGGTTTTCTATTCTTTACTCGTGTGGACTGCTGAGTTGATTCTGATTCACAGAGAGTTTGTGGGATGGTGTATAACTTACCCTATTGTTGTTGTGTACCATTGAGTTGGAACTGACACATATCTGACCCTCCAGCTGGTTTTCAGAGGCAGTTAATTGCACTGGAGGAGATGCCCATCCTTCTCCCGCAAAGCAACTGGTGGATTCAAACCCCATGCTTTTGGGATTGTAGCACAGCTGCTTCCCACTTGGCCACCAGAGCGCCCTACAACTGCCCTATAGGATTTCCTAAACTGTAATCTTTACTGCTGGATTATCTTTCTTGGAAATGGGAACAAGTCAGCCAGCTGTCCTCCAAATTTCCTGGCAAAGACTGGTGAGCACATCCTGAGTTGCATCTGTTAATTGAAACACATCAATTGGTATCCCATCCATTCCTGGGGGCCTTATTTTTTTGCCAGTGCCATCAATGCAGCTTGAACATCTTCCTTTCTTATTGTTGACTATTGTTAATATATTTTTTAGCTGTAACCAATTCATTTCAGTACAGCAATTCTTTCCATCTTCTTTAGATGCTTCCTGAATTATTCAAAATTGTGCCTGTGGCATTTGTCAATATTGTAACTTGAGGTTTGAATTTGAATTTTACTTCCTTCAGCTTGAGATATGTCAGGCAAGTTCTTTCCTTTTTATTCTCTGATACCACTTCCTTGTGCATTTTATTATAATACCTTATCTTCTCTCGGTGCTCTTTACAATTTTCTGTTTCAGCTCTTCCCTTTGTTTTGGTTCTTGATGCTTTGGTGCAATTTTTATAGTTTCTTTTCATCTACATTTTGGTTTTTTCTTTCTCTTTTGTCTTTGCAATGATATTTTCATCTCTTTATAGATGATATCATTGATTTCATTCCACAGCTCCTCTCATCTTTGATCATTGGTGATCAGTGCCTCAAATCTGTTCTTAAAATGACCTTTCAATTCAGTAGGATAACTCAAGGGCATATTTTGGTTCTTGTGGCTTTGTCTTCATCTTCTTCAGTTCTAATTTGAACTGCACCAATGAATAATTATTAGTCTGTTTCCCCGTCAGCACTATGCCAGCTTCTAACTGTTAATATTGAATGGATTTCTCCAATGATTCTTTCCACAGATAAAATGAATCTGATTCCTGTGTAGTCTGTCAGGTGAGGTCCATGTGTAAAGCTGTCTTTTGTGCTTCTAAAAAGGGGATTTGGTATGAATAAATTATTGAATGTACAAAATTCAGATGTTTGTTCTCCAATCTCATTTCTATCCCCAAGTCTACACATTCCAACTACCAATCTTTCTTCATCATTTCCAACTTTTGCATCTCAGTCACCAATAATTATTAATACATCTTTATTGCACATTTGATCAATTTCAGACTGTTGGTGGAAAGTCTCAATTATCTCCTCTTTGACTATAGTTGTTGGTGCATATATTTGAATAGTAGTCTTGTTAATAGGACTTCCTTGTGTGTGTATGGGTAATATCCTATCACTCACAACATTATACTTTAGGATAGACCTTGAAGTTGCCCTTTTAACTAAAAATGCAATATCCTTCTTCTTTAGTTTTTCATTCCGAGCATAGTAGGATATGTCTGATTCAACATGGCCTATGCCAATTCATTTCACTTCCCTAATGCCTAGAAAGTTGATCTTTAAATGTTTCATTTCATTTTTTTACAACTTTCAGTTTTTCTACATTTATACTTTGTACATCACACTTTTTAATTATTAATGGTTGTTTGCAGCTGTTTCTACTCATATTTTAATAACTTCTCATCTGAGCTATATCTCTAATATTATAGCTACCTGTGCTTATCTATTGTTCATAGAGTTTCTGAAGGCCTGCTATTTCATAAGTGGATGGTCAGTCCTGCTTCTTACTCTGTCTTAATCTAGGAGCTCTGCTAAATCTGGCCACTATGAGTGACTCTTCAGACACTTAACATACTGGTGGCATAGCTTCCAGTATCATGACAACTCATAAGTTACACCAGTACAGTAGCCTGACAGACAAGGTCTACACTAATAAGAGCAAACACTAAACAAGCAAGCATATACTGACCTTATTTGTTCATTCTCCTAAGAAAGATGACCTAATAGAATGTGGAAGTTATTAAGCAACATCACTAATACCATGTGCAAGCAAAATATTGATGAATAACATCCAAAAATGACTAGAACAGTACATTATCATGGAACCACCAGAAGTTCAAACTAGGTTTAGAAGAGGCCATGGCACCAGGTATATCATTGCTGATATCAAAGAAATCCTGGCTGCAAGTAGAGAATACCAGAGAATAGCTATCTGTGCTTTATTGACTCTGTAAAGGTATTTGGCTGTGTAGATCACAACAAACTACAGCTGACCTTGAGAAGAATGAGAATCCCAGAACACTTAATTGTTCTCATATGAAATCTATACCTACACCAAGAAGCTGTTGTTAGAATGGAGTAAGGGGGCGGACCCAAGATGGTGGCAGAGGCAGAGACAATGTGGTGAGCTGCGGGAGCAGTGGACCACTTGGAAAAGGGCCATTATGACCCTCTACAGACTTCTGTTTATTGATAATTGAACAGTTAAACAGTTGATGACTGGTCTTTAGTGAGGACTGAGGCTCAACAACAGGAATTCAAGGATTTCCAAGGAAGAATGGGTGAGTGCTGCAGCTCCCAACCCCCTCCCACAGAGCCCGCACTTCGCCTCACCGTAGCTGCAGCTCCATGAAACTCCCACAGCCAGAACCTATGGAATCCCTCGCCCAGGATGGAGGGTGGGCACCGGGCCTCCCCAGGACTGGTGTGGTGGAGCCGCCACACTGTAGCAAAGTGTACTTGTTCCGAGGAGAATTCTTGGAGCCAAGATGGTGGCGGCAGGGGAAGTGGGCGGACACTGGCCTCCCGCATGGGAGATGAAGGGCGACCACCAGCTGCACCTGTGGGAGATGACGTGCAGGAGATGGCTTGTGCTCCCTGGCCACCCACATGGAAGATGGCACTCGCCCAGCGGCCACCTGCGTGGGGGATGGTGCGCGCCTGCTGGCTTCCCACACACGGGATAGCGTATGCCCGCCAGCCGCCTGCAATGGGGAATGGCACGCACCCGCCAGTTGCCCATGTGGGAAATGGTGTGTGCCGGCTGGCTGCCTCGCTCTGGGAGATGGTGCACACCGCCAAGAGATGAAGTGTGCCCGCCAGCCAGCTGCGTGGGGGAATGGTGCGCACCCACCCCCACCAGTTGCCCCGCATGAGATGACGCCCACCTGCTGAGAGATGACACGCGCCCACAGGTCGCCTGTGCACGAGATGACGCGTGCCCGCCAGCCGTCTGTATGGGAGATGATACTTGGGAAATGGCTTGCGCCCACCAGCCACCCACGCGGAAAATGGCACACACCTGGTGGCCTCCCACACAACAAAATGGCGCATGCCCACCAGTCACCTGTGTGGGAGATGGTGCGTGCCTGCTGGCCCACTGGTTGCCTGCACACGAGATGACACGAGCACTCCAAGAGATGACGCGCACCTGCTGAGAGATGATGTGAGCCCTCAGGTGGCCTGCGCGTGAGATGACGTGTGCCTGCCAGCTGCCCGCGCTAGGGGATGACGCACACCTACCCCCCACTGGCTGCCTGTGCACGAGATGACGCCTGTCGAGAGAGGACACGTGCTCACCGTGCTCACCGGTTGCCCGAAAGTCACTGTGAGTTGTCTACTTGATGACACTTAACAGTGGCAGCATGTCCAAGAGGACCAACATCCTAAATGCACCACATATTTTGATCTGTTGAATGCTTCTGCCAAAAGCTGTTTAGACCTGTGGGGAGCCTGTTCACAATTTTCAGGTTCCTTTTGCCATTTATAAAGGGGGAGGGAAGTGACACCTACTTCAAATTATAGTATGACCACTTATGGGGGGGAAGAGAAAATAGTGGTGGTCCTGGAATTGGAGATGCTGTCCCTGGCCACACACTCCTCGGTCAGGTGAGGGGACCAGATTAGTGTGGGGGCAATTAGAGTGGAGTGTACCAGCCAGCCCATGGGGGATGTTGCCCTGCTCGGGACGGGCTGTCCTCGGCCTTCAGCTCGGGGCGAGCCGTCACGGCCCTCTGCCTGGGGCAGGCTGTCCTCGGCCCTTGGCTCGGGGTGAGCCGTCATGGCCCTCAGGGTGAGCTTCTCAGTGCCCAGATGGTGCCATCTGACCCCTGGGTAGTAAAAAAAAATGCCTAGGGTATCCAGAGAATTTTATCTAGGCTACTTTCTGCCACCCTCTACCCCAGTAAACCTGAAAGCAACACCCCCAAAACCCCTCAATTTGTAACTCACAAGTTTGTTCTCTCTAGGTTTGCTCCCTTTCCTACAGGTAACCTTACCACTGAGTTTTACTTCAGACCTGACCCCGAACCCAGTGCCAGTGAAAAAAAGGAAATACAACTGCCAGCTAAAGAAGCAAAGGAGGATGGAGCCTCTGGGTTCAACCAGCCATCTCCACTGGACCCACCTGGGAAAACACTTTGCAGTCCAGAGGGGAGCAAATGACAGGAAAATATCTTCTAACAGAACAAGAAGGCAAGCAGCCTTAACCCAAGATCACCAATAAGGTGATAAAGTGTCCTCCCTTTGCCCCTTCACATCAACGCCCCTGTTCAGCATGAAGAAGCCAGAGAGCCGGCATCCAGTTCCCAAACCAGTAAGACAGTTGATTTTACTACCATTGGAAAATGCTTGTCATTTTCTTGTAGCATCTGGTCCCCACTGGATCACTTTCATTTCCTTTACCTGCTCCCCCCACCAACCAATTTCTGCAGCTCTGCAACTGCATCCCTACCCATCCTCACCCTTCTGCCCCCAACCTTCATCTCCTTGTACCCCCAATTTGTTTTTTCCCAATAAAAATTTTAAAAAAAAAAGAATAGAGTAAGGAAACACTGAATGATTTAAAAGAAAGGTGTTCTTCAGGGCTGAATCCTTTTCCCATGCTGTTTGAATCTGTAAGCTGAGCCAATAGTTAGTGAAGTCAAACTCTATGAAAAAGTATGTGGCATCAAGATTGGGGAAAGATTTACCAATAACCTGCAGTATGCAGATGACAAAACCTTGCTTACTGAAAGTGAGGAGGATCTGAAATACTTGCTGCCAAAGATAAAAACTACTGCCTTTCATATGGATTGCATAATAACATCAAGAAAACAAAGGTCCTTACCACAGAACAAACTGTCAACATTATAATAGGTGGAAATAGGATTGAAACTGTCAATTATTTCTTCTTACTTGGATCCACAATTAACACTCTCAGTACCAGAAGTTAGGAGATCAGAAGATGTATTGCTTAGGACAAGTTCACTGTTAGGGATCTCTCTAAAACACTGAAGAGCAATGAAGTCAGTCTGAAGACTAAGGTGCACCTGATTTAGGCCATGTTCTTTTCAATCACTTGCTATGTATCTGAGAGCTGAACAATGAATAAGGATGCAGAAGAAAAATCAATACATTTGCGTTGTTGTGTTAAGAGTACTGAATATTTCTTTTTTTTTTTTTATTTTGGAATTCAGATGCACTCTTATTGATTGTGCTTGGAAGAGTACTGAATATTTCATGCACTTCCAAAAGGATGAACAGGTATGTCTTGGTAAAGATTTAGCTAGAGTGTTTCTTGGAGCAAGGGTGGTAAAGCTTCTTCTCTCTTACTTTGGACACGTTGCTAGGAGAAACTATTCCTTGGAAGGGGATAGCATTCTTAGAAAAGTGAATGGTTAGCAAAAGAGAGCAGACCCCCAGCAAGATGAATTGACACAGTGACTGCTGCAAGGGGCTCAAGCATGTCAGAGATGATGAAGATCACACAGAATAGGACAAGACTCAGTCTGTTGTTAATAGGGTTGCTGTGGATTATATTTGATTCAATAGCACCTTGCAACAATAATCTTTACCATAACCTGTAGTCAGGACTTTTCTCCCACAAAACTGCCAGTTTATTTGGTTGCCATCTGGGCTTCTGGCTGACATCTGAGTTTTTATCTATTTTGCCACCAGAGTTCTTTTCTTTACTGAAAGTCAGATAGAGACATCTTTTTTTTTTTTTCCAAGCAGGTACACATCTCAATAAAGCAGTCATTTGTAAAGATTTGTGGGTGGGCCGGCAGAAATGTGGAACTTGACAAACACCCTGGGTGTCTTTTGTGGAAGAGGCAAATGATCCAACACACCAGGCAAGCACCTTATCTTGCTTGTTGAGTCTTCCATCTCTGTCAGGGATAGGACATTTGAAGAGTCTTTGATTCTTTAAAAAGATGCTGTAGGATTGAAAGAGAGACAGATGCTAAGCACACCTGGAAGCAGAATCTTTGAAGTGGTGAACAAATATTCAATTGTTCTCTACAGATTAGTAAATAAATCCAAGTAAGCCCTTGTTTATCTTGATTATTGAGTAACCTGCCCTGCTTCCTGGCATGAAGAGTGGACTCTACCAGTGAAGAGTGAGTACATATTTCACTTGATGTATATTCTTAGGAAATATTTGTGGTTTACCCAAACACCTAATCTCTCCTCATCTCCTGTCTATATAATGAGAGGATATATGAGGTCCTGACCACCTTGTTAAGCCTTTCATAAAGGAATCCAGATTGGCCTTGAGTCTCTGTTCCTGACTCCGGAAAGCTAGCTGCATATGCATCACGTGCCACATCCCAGCAATGGAAGGCCTAGTTTTTCATTAGATGCAGGTCATTTGTAAATAACTAACCTTTCGAGAGTCACTATTTACTCAGGGACTTCCAGGCCATCTTGAATATTGGTGTTGTATTTGGGAGTTTATGAGGAACAACAGTACAGACAGCTGATAGCAGATGAGATAATAACACTTACCATTGTTCCAGGAGGTGGAATGCACCCATTCCCCATCCTAACAGGGAGTAGGCACTGAGCCTGCATCTGCAGAAATCCAGGCATGCTCTTCCCCATGAAGGCCCAGGAGACCCAATCATCAGAGAGTTCCATGGTCACAGGCAGCAGACCCCCTCACTTCCTTTGGAGAGTCTGCTCACTCCAAGCCCAATCCATCACACCTGGTTGAGCTTTATAAGGAACTCTGCATCTTAGGACAAAAGAAAACAAGATAGTGCCCTAGAAACACTTCCAAGGTGTTAGAGTACTGCTTTGGATGGTGTATAGGAACTTGCTATTGTGCATGTTAGCAATTCTTTTGGAGCCTTTCTCATGAGACTGTGGGTATGTAAATCCTCAGACAACCACCAGCTTGGAATTTATCACACATTCATTGTATTTTTGTTAAATAACCAAGTAACATTAGTTCTTCATTGTTCTTGCTGTTGTGTATCATCGAGTCAGAACTGGCCCATAGCTGACCCTCCAGCCAGTTTGGAGAGGCTGTCAATCCTTCTTTTGTGGAGCAACTGGTGGTCTTGAACTGTATGCCTTTGGGATTGCAGTACAGTTTCTTACCGCTAGGCCACCAGATGAATCAGTCCTTATAAAAGCTAATCTACAATCCAGTGTAGTTGACTTTAAGTCCAATATTGTCCTGTCCAAGGACACACTGAAGCTCATAAAGGACCCTCCATTGAGTTTCTGGGTCTATAAATCATTATGGGAAGACTGCTCATATTTTACCAGGAGAATGAATAGATTCAAACTGCCTTTTTTTTTCTCAACAGCACTGTCAGCCTATACTATTATTGAATATTACACATTGTTACTTTTTACAAAAAATAATCTGGAAGTAAATGGGCAGGAAATCTGTAGAGACAGGACACAAAATGCTCTCTATCTTTCAGTGACTCCAACAGTCTCGTAGAGCACCTTGAGGCTGAAAATAGTCAACATTTCTTTTTTTTTAAAAATAGCAATAAGATTTTAAAAAATTGTGATTTTAATGAAAGTTTTCAGAAAAGTTAGGTTTTAATTCATTCACTGATGCACCTTCTCCTCCCTCCTCTTCCTTTCCCCATCCTCAATTCACTTTATATGCACTTCTTGTTTCAGACTGTTAATTATCATACATGTAATGCTCTGATGGCCTAGTGACAAGAAGCTGCAGTGCAATCTTTAAGGCATGTAGTTCATAGTTTGAGGCCACCAACTACTCCGTGGGAGAAGGATGAGCAATCTCTTTCTTCTGTGTGATTACCTACCTCTAAAAACCCATGGGATGGTCAGCTATTTGTCGGTTCCAACTCTATGGTACACAACAAAACAACAGTGCCAAATTATACATTAATTTCAGATAGTCCTTTCCTTTTTCTGTTCCAATGCAGTGTTTACTATCTATCTAACTCTTTTAATGTTCTCCATATCCTCATCTTTGTCAATCTTGTAACAGTGGTCTTATGCAGTATTTGCCCTTTTGTGGCTGAGATTATTTCACTTGGCGTATTATCTTCCAGACTCATCCATGTTGTGTAGTACTTTAGAAGTTCATTATTTCTTGATGGTGCATAATATTCCATTGTGTGAACGTACCACAGGATTTCTATCTGTTTGTTGATGGGAAGAAATATCATTTGACCCAGCTGCTGGCTGCTATGACCTGGTTACCAGAGAGAGCAGGGTGCTGTGTGCACAGGTGTTGTGGTACCTTTTGGACCTGAAGGACTACTCTGCCTCCAGGAGCCAGGCAAGCCAGGGTTGGCCTAGGGTTTAAGGCAGCAAGGACTTCAAGCCCAAAAGGGGAAGAGGGGAGGGAAGGAGGCCATGTTCTCCCAGGTTTGCTCCACCCAGGGCTGCTATGACCCAGTTACCAGAGAGAGCATGGTGCTGTGTGTGCGGGTATAATGGCAGCTTCTGGACGTGAAGGACTACTCTGCCTCCAGGATCCAGGCAAGCCTCTAGATTGTACAGCCCTGGTGTACAAGTTGCCATACTGTGGTCACTGTGGTTGCTGTGAGGCTGAACACTGTGATGCTGATGTGTCAATTGCGTTAATGGTTGGCTACCCATTGCGGACAGAGAGTGGGGTAGAGCTCCCCGATTAAAAGAAGCTTGGAAGCAGGAGTGGCATCCACTTCCATAATAGCTTGCCTCCGGAAACCCTATGAACCTGGAGAGAGGATGAAAGGCAGCCAAGCGTCGAGGACTCTCCTTCATAGGGTCGCTATGAGTTGCCTGTGACTCGACAACACTTAACAACAACAACATCCCACTACTGGGGACTATATCCTGAGGAAATCAGAGCTGTGATGCTAACAGATGTGTACATTCCTATGTTTATTGCACTATTATTCATAGCGCTGGAGAGATTTAAGCTGCCCAACTTCCTGTCACTGTCAATCAATATTTTTCTTAACCATACACTGTATGCTAGATAAGATGACAGAAAAGCTGGGTTAACATGATCAAGAAGGGTATTAAAATGAAAACTTTAAAAATTACCTGAACTTTTCATAAAACTACAAATATTGTTATGTAAAGTAGACTTGGAACCAACTCATAGCTAACTGAGCCTCCAGCAAGTTTTCAGAGGCAGCAAATCACATGGGAAGAGATTGTTCCTCCTCCTCCTGTGGAGCAGCTGGTGGATTCTAACCTCAAGTCCTTGGGGGAGGCAGCTCGATTCCACACCACTAAGCCACCAGAGCTCCCCGAACCTATAAAGAGCAGAGACTATATGTTTGTGTGCCATTGAGTCAGAACTGACCTATAGCTGACCCTCCTGAGGGTTTTCAGAGGCAGTAAATCCCACAGGAGGAGATTGTCCATTATGGGAAGCCAAATTTCATACTAAATATTTGTAATAAACCAAATGCTACTTTAGGTTACGAGGGAGGTTGATACAAACTGGAATTCACCCTGAAGCACTAAGTCAATCCTTAAATGTTTACAGGGTAAACACTATGTCAATCCTTAAGCATTTACAGGATACTTGCTTTGTATTTGCTAACCCTTACCTTCTGAATCAAGCAGAAGGTTTTCAATAGAAAGAGCTTAGGTTCATTTGCATTGAATTCTCTTGGTGATTTGCTCCCTGGCAATTTTCAGTAAAGACACAGGGTAGCTAAGGTCAGTGCTTCGGTGAGCTTCAGTTGTTTGAGAACTGTTCGCCTCCTGCTTTACCTGTTTTCTCCTACATTCTTGGTGTTCTGTCTCATTATCAATACTTATTAATATACTTTACCCTTGGTCTGCAACAGTCCATCCTCCAAGAGAACAGCTGGTGGACTCAAATCATGTGCCTTTGGGATTATAGCACAGCTTCTTACCACTAGGCCGTATATTGTTGTTTTGTAGATGCTGTTGAATCAAGTAGAACTCATAGCAGCTCTATTTTGATGTTGAGATGAAGAGCTGACCTGAGTCCTACCCTATCTTGTCCCATCCTTATAATTTCTGATACACTAGAGCAGAAGTCACCATGTCAATCTATCTTATTGAGAGACTGCCTCTCCCTTATCTTTACAAGAATGATGTCCCTTTACATAGGCAGACCCTATAAGAATAGCTCTGCCTCTGAGTATGTGCAAAGTATGAAAGATGGTGCTTCACCATATTTGCCTCCAAGGAATACTATAGTTGCAATTTTTCCAAGACAAATCTGTTTGTTCTTTTGGCAGTCCATAGGATATTCAGTACTCTTCTCCAACACCACAACCCGAATGCATCAATTCTTCTTATGCCATGCTTATTCATTGTTGAGATCTATGATGCATAGCAGTTGATTGAGAAAACCATGGCCTGAATCAGAAACATCTTAGTCTTCAAACTGACATCATTGTTCTTTGGTATTTTAGAGAGATCTCTGACAGTGGACTTGCCCAACTCAATACATTTCCTGATTGCTGGTACCAAGTATGCTGATAGTTGATCCCAAGTAAGATAAAATTATTGACAGCTTCTAACCTTTGTCTACTTATTATAATGTTGATTATTGGTCCTCTGGTGAAGACCTTTCTTATCTTGGTGTTGAGATGCAATCCATACCAAAGGCTGCAGTCTTTGATCTTCTTCAGCAAGCCTCTTCACTTTTAGCAAACAAAGTTGTATCATGTGCATAATGCAGGTTGTTGATGTGTCTTCCTCCAATTCTAACATCACATTGTTCTTCAGAGTCCATCTTCTTGAATAATTTGCTCAGCATACAGATTGACTAGGTAAGGAGAAACAATACAACTGTGACACACACACTATATGGTTTTTAACTATGTAATGTTCCCTAGCTTCTTGGTTTAGATATGGATGTCATATGGGCACAATTAAGTGTTCTGGGATTATTTTTATATAAGCATGATTCCTATTCTTCTCAAAGTTAGCTATGGTTTGTTATGATCCACACCTTCTCAAGAATAGGTTTGAGGCATCTTTGGACACCAGTGATTGAAGACCAGAGAAACTGTGGGAGAACATCAAAGATATTATTCATAGAGAGAACAAAAGGTGATCACAAAGAAGGAAGAGAAAGAAAAAAACTAAAATGGATGTCAGGAGAGACTATGAAAATTGCATCACAGTGTCAAGAAAACAAAACAAAAGGAAGAGCAAAGTAAAAGAGCTGAACAGAAGATTTCAAAGGGCAGTTTGAGGAGATAAAGCAAAATATTATAACAAAACGTGCCAAGAGCTGGAGTTAGAGAGTAAAAAGAGAAGAACTTGATTATTGTTTCTCAAATTGAAAGAACTAAAACACAAAGCAAGTCTTGTGTTGGAATATTGAAAGATGTTATGGGAATAATCTTGAATGATCCAAGAAGCATCAGAAGAAGATAGGAGGAATACTCAGAATCACAGTACCAAAAAAATTAATTGACACTGAAAGTTTTCAGGAAGCACCATATGAGCAAGAGCCACTGGTTATGAAGGGTAAAGGCTGCATTGAAGGCATTGGCAAAAAATAAGGCCCCAGAAATTGATAAGATACCAATGGACACTAGGCCAACTGGTTTCTGTCTATGTTGTTAAGTGCCGTAGAGTTTTGGCAACTCATAGTGACCCTATGAACAAAAGTCCTCGACACTTGCTTTCTCCCGGTTCATAGGGTTTCTGGAGGCAAGCTATTTATGGAAGTGGATGCCACTCTTCCAAGCTTGCTTTATTCCGGGAGCGCCGCCAAACACTGTCCACCATGGGTAACTATTATCGCATTCAACACATCAGTGTCACAGTGTTCAGCTTCACAGCAACCACAAGTTACCTCTGTATGGCAAGTGGACACACTAGGGCAATATGACCTAGAAAAGAAAGACCAGTTGGCCTAGTGGACCGAAAGTGATACTACCAAGCCAAAGGTGGGTGACTCTAATCCGCAGCCCTCAGGCCTGTTTTTCATTGCTTTTAGTCAAACATTCTCTGGTCCTCAAGTGGTAAGAAGCTGTGCTGCCATCCCAAAAGCACTAGGTTCAAATTCACTATCTCCTTTATGGGAGAAGAATGGACAATCTCTTCCCATACAATTAACTGCCTCTGAAAAGTCACTGGAAGGTCAGCTATGGGTTGGTTCTGACTCAATGGCATACAACAGTAACAACGACCTACCTCATTAGGTTACATAAACTCATATTTTGGATCACTACTGAGCATGTGACAAATATTCAGTAAGCATTAACTATGATCATCATCATCATCACCACATCCTCCACTACCACACTCATCATCACCATAATAGGGACTAGATGAGAAAACATATTTTGAGAATCTTGCATCTAATAAACACTAACTAAACGCAAACCAATATTTACCACTTACTCATTAAATCATTGCTACAGAGTAGAAACTGACTCATGGGTGACTCTCCATTAGGTTTCTGAGGCTGTAAATCATGTGGGAGGGGACAGACCATCTTTCTCCCTCAGAGTCACAGGTGGATTTGAACCACCAGTGAGACGTGGCTTTTGCATTAGTAATGTAACTCCTTATGGAATACACCACTAGAGTTCTCTAGTAATTACAGTGTGAAATATTTAATTATGTGTTTAGGGCTTTGTGAAAAACAAAAAGAGCTTGTATTTCTGGAAAAAAGGTGAGACTATTCGAAATGAGAAAGTTATTCAAGTCTCTGAAAAAATAAAAACAACCACCACCAAACACCAAACAAAAAGAAGGTATAAGTGAGTATTGATACCTATAATTGTTGTTAGTAGGTTTAATTGAAGCATAGTGACCATATGAACCCTGTTTTATTCTGTGCCATCCTCATCAACTCTGACAATGTTAGAGCTCATTGCTGGAGTCACTTTGTCAATCCATCTCATTGAAGATCTTTCTCTCTTTTACCTTTTACTGACCCTCTATCTTTCCAAGCATAATGCCCCTTTCTTTCCCCCCTTCCACCCATAATGTCCCTTTCCAGGAACTGGTCTTTCCCAGCAATATGCCCAATGTATCATTGCCTCTAAGATGCACTATGCCTGTACTTTTCCTCAAGTCATATTTGTTTGTTCTTTCAACAGTTTATGGGGTATTCAATACTCTTTTCCAAAAATGCAATTCCAAGGCATCTATTCTTCTACTATCATTTTTCATTGTCCAGACCTAAAGTTTTTAAGTGCAGTCATCTTGAGAACAATTTATAGTGAACAACAACAGATCTGAGCCCTGTGCTATCCTGCACCATCCTCATCTCCAACACATTTGAGCCCTTTGTTGTAGACACTATTAATCCATTTAATTGAGGGTCTTCCTCTCTCACTGATCCTCTTCTTTTCCAAGCATGATGACCTCTTCAAGAAATAGCCTTTCCTATGAACATTTCCAAAAATATGAAAGACAAAGCTTTGGCATCCTTGCCTCCAAGGAGTACTCTGGTTACACTTTCTCCAAGACCTATCTATTTGTTTTGTTCTTTAGGCAGTCCATGGGATATTCAGCACTCTTCTCTAACACCACAGCTCAAAAACACTGATTCTTCTCCTGTCATCCTTATTCATTGTCCAACTCTCAGATGAATACATAACAGGGGATTAGAAAGACATCTATTAAACAATTAATTATTAAACAACAGCTCTTGTGTAAAAGTTATACATTTTTTGGCTTGTTTTTTTCTCAGCAGCCCATAATGTGGCTATTGCTGTCTTAATGGGACAGAATTCAACTTTAAAATTTAAAATCTGAACAGTGTTAGGAATTGGGATGAGATTTAAAATATGTTAGAAAGCAGGCATGAGGACTTGCTGGTTGATTGAGAATGGACAGATGAGAAAGCCCAAAAATGGCTTCCAAGAGTTTTTCTTGGATAACAAAAAACAAACAAACAAACAAACAAAATGATGGTACAATTAACTGAAAAAGAGGTTCGAGGCTTCCGAGGAAATGGTATGTCATCTAAGGCTCAGAAAGATTAATTTCTGTGCCAAAGTCACACTAGCTAATAAGTAATAGAGCTTGGATTTTCGTCTGACATACTTTGGACATGTTGTAAGGAGAGACAAGTCTTTAGAGAGGGACATCATGCTGGGTAGAGTAGAGGGACAGCGCAGGAGGGGAAGACCCTCTATGAAGTGGATTGATTCAGTGACTGGGGTAATCGGGATGGGTGTGTCGGGGGCAATGAGATTGGCACAGGATAGAGCACGGTTTAGGGCTGTTGTACATAGGGTCGCTATGAGTCGCAAACGACTCGATGGCACATAACAACAACAACAACAATATTTGTACACCGTAGCCTGAACTTCTAATTTTTGGAATCTACCTTTTTAGGAACTTCTATTGCTCCATGGAACCTTTAGCTGTCCTCCTGACCTCCCTTTGTTGTACTTGGAGGCAGATCCTCCTTGGGTCAGATTGAGCTTTTTTATTTGTAAAAGAGTCATGTCAGGGAGTCTGGCATGAAGTACCTCAACAAGCATGTATGTGCACTGCTTAATGCCAATCACCATGCTCTACTGGGGACTTACAAAGATGGATGGGACAGGGTGGCTGCTGACCTTGAGTAAGTCAGATCCTAGAGAGGCAGATGGCATATAGTGAGAAACTGCCAGTGCAGTGAGGAGGGTGAAGGGCAAAATCTGCACTGGGGAGTCTCAGGTACTTAGAAGAGAGGTGCTATGTGAGCCTGGGAGTTGAGGGGTAAATTTCTGGGAGACAAGATTCTTGAGCTGAATATTGAAAAGCAAGTAAGAACCAGAAAAAAAAATATGTGAGAAAAGTGTTCAAGAAGAGAACAGAAGCAAAGCCACCCAGGTAAGGAAGAGCATGGAATGTTTGGGGAAATCCAAGTTACTTATGTTGTTGTTGTTAAGTGCCATCGAGTCACAGGCGACTCGTAGCAACCCTGTGAACAAAAGTCCTCAACACTTCCATGCGTGACTTTCATCCTTTCTCCAGTTTCATAGGGTTTCCAGAGGCAAGTTATTTACGGAAGTATATGTCACTCCTGCTTCCAAGCTTGTTTCAACTGGTGAGCTCCACCAAACACTGTCCACCATAGGGTAACTGTTATCGCATTTGACACATCAGTGTCACAGTGTTCAGCTTCACAGTGACCACAAGTTCCCTCTGTACGGCAAGTGGACACACCAGGGCTATATGACCTAGAAGACTGTTTGAACAAAAGCAATGAAAAACAGTAACTTACCATTTGGCATGCCGAAATGCTAGCCAACTCTGGGCCAGAGACTCCCAGTTCATCTGGCAAGTCATCTCAGCTGACCCCCACTGGGGCACAGAGAAAGTCACAAGCACCTGGAGCCTTCCTTACCTGCCTGTCCCCAAGAAGCCAGAGGCCACGTGCAGCTGACACGAAGTATCCCAAGATACTAGGCATGGCCCAACATTTAAGCATCTTTCAATTCCAGCAATATTTATTAAAATAAATAAATATATTTCTTAAAACAGAAAGCTCTGCTGGCCTAGTGGTAAGAAGCTGTGCTACAGTTGCAAAGGCACATGGTTTGAATCGTCCAGATGCTCTACGGGAGGAGGAGGACAGGTCAGGTGGTGGGGGAGGATGGGAGAAGGATGGACAATCTCCTCTGGTGTGATTTATTGCCTCTGAAAACCTGCTGGAGGCTCAGCTATGAGTTCCAACTTGACAGCACTCGCAAAACAACAATGAAATAGAGAATAAATTGCACACATGTCTGATGGTTTGGATTTTAGCTACCTGAAATCATTGAAGACCTTTTGGTGAAGTGCCAATTGAATCTAGTGAGACTGGAGGTAAAAGGACCTATTGAGCATCTGTTGTCTAGGGGGCAAGATAATGATTAAGGCAGTTGTGGTAAGGATGGGAAACAAGGAAGCAATTAAAGAGCTTTTGGGAGGCAATGTTTTCAAGACCCAGCCTTTAATTGGGTGTAGAAGTGGGGAGGAAGGTGACTTCAAGGAGCATTCTGAGATTTTTACCTTAGACAACTAGTATGGTGATGGTATCGTTGCTAGAGATGATATTAAGGAGGGAAGGGAGTTTCCGAGGATTACCTTAGACAACTAGTATGGTGATGGTATCATTGCTAGAGATGATATTAAGGAGGGAAGGGAGTTTCCGAGGAAACAGAAAGCATGGACCATGTTGAGTCTGGGCTGCTTATGAGATGCTGTGTGAGGGTGGAGGTCCAGGAGGGAGTGTGCCCTGAGACAGAAGTCAAAAGGATCAGGGTTGGAAACCATCCCTTCCTTTCAGCCATCTATGCCCAGAAAACGTGGACAGTCCAAGAAAAAAAGGAGGATGCTCAACTACATATAGACAATGTAGGCACAGTGACTACAGCAATGGTCTCAAGTATGTCAGAGATTGTGAGGATAGCACAGGATAGGACAGGATTCTGATCTGTTGTTCATAGGTCACTACGAGTCATACTTGACAGTACCCAACAACAACCACCACCCTTTCTTTTCTTAGCTGCACTAGTCTTACATCTTTCTCTCTCTATTTGCAAGTTCTCGCAGAATATCACTGTTGTTGTTATGTGCCATCGAGTTGCCTGTGACTCATAGTGACCCTATGTACATTAGCTCTGAAAGCTACCCTATCCTGAAGCTGCCCTATCCCAATCTCAGTCTTCGGCAGACCTAATCCCATTGCTCCAGTCACTGAGTCAATCATCTAATCCTGGGTCTTGCTTTTCAGTGCTGTCCTTCCACTCTGTCAAGCGTGATGTCCTTCTCCATGAACTTGTTGTTCCTGGCCACATGCTCAAACTATGTGAGAGAGAATCTCACAATCCTTGCCTCCAGAGAGCAGCCTGGTTTCCTCTCTCCAAGGCAGATGTGTTTGTTCTCCCGGCAGTCCATAGTGTGTTCAACACTCTTCTCAAAGGCATCAATCCTCCTAGCCCCCAGCATCCTTAGTTATTTTCCTGCTCTCAGCTGCATAGCTGGTAATTGAGAGGAACATGGCCTGGATCAGGTGCACCTTAGTCTCTAGACTGACATCATTGCTCTTCTGTAGTCTAGAAAGGTCCCTGACAGCAGACTTTCTGGATGCAATTTGCCTTTTGATTTCTTGACTGCTGGTGCCAAGAGTGTTGGTCATGGAACCAAGCAAGCCGAAGTTAACAACAATCTCAGTCTCTTCTCTGTCCATCATGAAACTGCCAAGTGAAGTGGAGAGGATCATTGTTTTCTTGATGTCGAACTTCAGTCCGTATTGAAGACTACAATCTTTGACCTTCTTCAGCAAATGCCTCATGTTCTCCTAGGTTTCAGCAAGCAAGGTTGTGTCATCTGCATAACACAGATTGTTGATGAATCTTTCTCCACTCCTGATGCCATATTCTTTCCAGCCTCTGGAATGATCTGTTCTGCATTTAGATTGAAAAAGTATGGAGATAGGATGCATCCCTGCTACATGCCTTTCCTGATCCTGAACGATGCAATGTTTTCCTGCTCTGTTCTGACTACTGCTTCCTTGTCCAAGTGTAGGTTTCATGTGAGCACAATTAAGTGTTCTGGGATTCCTATTCTTCTCCATGTTAGCCACAATTTGTTGTGGTCCACACAGTCAAATGCCTTGCATAGTCAATGAAACACTGTTAGACATTTCTCTGGTACTCTCTACTTTCAGCCAAGATCTATCTAACGCTGATGTCCCTAGTGCCACAGCCTTTTCTAAACCCAGCCTTCACATCTGGCAGTTCTTGGCTAGTATACTGTTCTAGTCATTTCTGGATAATCTTTAGCAGGATCTTGTTCGCATGTGATATTAGTGATATCATTCAATAATTTCCACACTCTGTCGGATCACCTTTTTTGGAATGAGAATAAATATAGATCTCTTCCAGACATTTGGCCAGATAGTTGTCCTCCAGATTTCTTGGCATAACCTGGTGAGTGTGTCCAGGGCATCGTCTGTTTGCTGAAATGTCAGTGACTATTCCATCAATTCCTGGGGTCTTACTTTTGGCCAGTTTCTTCAGAGCATCTTGAACTTTCTCCTTCATCACCGTAGGCTCTTGATCATATGTTGTTTTATGGAATTCTTCTGTGTCAGCCACTTTTGGTTTAGTGCCTCTGTGTATTCACACTACTTCAGTGCAGAAAATGAAATTGCTAAGCCTGAATTCCCATTCCCACCATGCTGTTTTACCTCCTGTGTCCTTTTTAAGGTAAATAACACTGTTATTTGGGTCCAGAATATCTGTATCAATCCCTTTATTTGTGGAAACCAAATAGAAACAAAAATAGGAAAGAAAAAGAAATAGAGGAAGGAAGGAGAAAGGGAAGAATTAATATTTACTTTGTACCTGCCTTTGAACAAAAATATATAGGTTTCTTCCGCTTATTGTTTTTGTTATGTGCAGTAAAGCTGACTATAACTCTTAGCGACACCATGCACAGTAGCTCTGAACCCTGCTCTATCCTGAGACAATTTCATGTCTCTGACACACCTACTCTCATTACTCCAATTATTGTGTAAATCTCTCTTAATAAACTCTCATTGATCAAGAAACTATTCTGTTAAGTTCCATTAGTAAGACCCTAACTTATTAAATTCAGAATATACTAGACACCAGAAGTACAGAGAGCTTTGCAACTCTCCTAACCTAGGAAGGTGGACAAGCACCTAATGAATACTCAGTGGAATCATTTCCATATGCAAAAAGCTGTGGAAGCTAAGAGGAGGAACTAATTTCCTCTGGTTGGGAGAAAGGTAGGTCATGGAAGATTTCATAGAAAGGTTGCTAGGAGTTTCCAAGCAGAGAGAGGATAGAAAAATTCTTCAGGCAAAGAGATCAGCTGGGGCACAGCCTCCACAGTGCACACATACCTATATATTTGGATGTATTTTAGTACCTTGGCTAAAAAATGGTTCCTATTTTCCAGAGCCCAACAGACCAGCTCCCTGAATGTTTGCTTTCTTTATTTGCTTTTAATAATTAAGCACTAAGAAAGTGGCTTTGATTGTCAGCTTCACTCTCGGGGTTAATTAGATATTTCCAAATATCTTGCCAAATGCTTACTTTTGTCCCAAGCTTGGCTCGCTCTTTGTTTCCCTTTCCCTAAACACTGATTTCTCCTGAGAGCTCTTGTTGGAGAATTGACTAGAGCTAATTATTCCAGATAATTAAGATCTCTAAGTGAAGCAATTTAATTCTTTCTATTTCTTTCCTCCTTTTTTTTTTATAAATGTTAATGTCTGCATAACACACCATCAATAAAACTTTTAAAAGGTTAAGTTGGCTGAATGCAATGTTGAATTGAGAATGACTGGGATCAAATGAAATCCAGTAAAGATATTTAGCAGAGTAATGAAGTTTATTCGAGAACAAATGGCTTTTTCTTATCTGAGTTTGCTTTTGCTTGACGCAGTGTTAAAGTGGGGATGAGCAGTCAGCCCAAGTCAATTTTATTAAAAGAAGTTTGCTTTTGGTGACTCCCACTTCCTTTCTGTACATACCTTGTACTGTGTCTGCCGTTCTCTCCTCTCTCCCAAGCATGAAGCTCTTATAATATACTCTCTGGTTTTCCCTTATTACTCTTTCCCCTCCAAACCTGGGTCTCTTTCTCAAGTATCATACGTACATGTCACATAAGTCAGAGCCTATAAGACAATTTATGGCAGTGGTGATGGGGGACTAGAGGATGCATCTTCTTTACCTCGTGCTGCCATAAATAACAGAAATGCCACAAAAGAGAAACTTTAAGAAACAGAAATTTGTTATCTCCTGGTTTTGGAGACTAGAGTAAATCCGGGCATTGGCATTATTAGCATTAAAGATGGTAGCCTCTTTCTGTTGGTGATGTATTCATTCCTTGCCTTATAGATGGTTCCTAACAAGCGGAAATGATTACTTAGGATTAGTATTCACTGAATTCTGATATGACTTCATAGACATAACAAAAGTAACATCTTCTTTCCCATTTGGTCATATTTATAGGTACAGGGTTTAGAACTTACATTCTTTTCTTTTGGAGGATATAATTCAACCCATTGCAAGATGGCATGCCTATATAGTACTAGAAGTAATTTGTATTTGTTGTTAGCATTTCAAAAGTTGGGGATTTCACCTAGGGCCTGCCAGGCTTTTGGGATTTTTACATTCCTGCATAGCAGCAATCAGTTGCAGCAGGTCAACTTCTGCCTCCTTTAGACCAAACTGTGGGCTCCAGCTTGCCAACATCCCTCAGCCTTTACTCATTACACAGCTACCTGACACTGGAGACATTTAGGTTTGAAGCCTCTGATCGAGACAATTCATTTCTTTTTTTCTATTCTCTCTTTTCCCATTGTATTCCAATGTTCAAGATAACATTATTACTTTTCTTTGACAAATTTTAATTTTATAACACAGTAGTTATCTGATTAAACAAATCTACATGCAAAGTAAATGACTGTTTATTTCTATAAGGGGCACTCGGGGGTATTTTCAAAACATTTTGCTGCAGTTATAACTTTTAAAAGTGGGAAACAACAGCCTTTTAAACAAATGGTGCTGGCAAAATTGGAAAACTAACTGCAGAAAACTCAAGCAAGATCCACATCTCACTCCATGCACAAAATCCAACTCAGAGTGGATCATGGACCTAGGACTAAAACTAAGGACTATAAACTTCATTAAAGAAAAGCTTAGAAGAACTCTAAAAGTCCTAATTCACAACATAAACAGTTTTCCAAGCATCCTGGAAAATCTACAACTAGGAGAGGATAAAATAGATGAATGGGACCTTCTAAGAATTAAATCCTTATGCACATCCAAAAACAACAGGGTTAAAAGGGAAAAAAAGAATTGCTAATTACATGTCAGACAAGGGACTTATATCTAAAATTTATAAAATACTTGAGCTCCACAACAAGATAAATGTAAACAGCCCAACTGAAAAATGAGCACAAGATATGAAGAGACACTTCAATAAAGAAGCATTCAGATGGCAAACAAACACATGAAGAAATGTTCAAAATCCTTAGCTCTAAGAGAGATACAAATCAAAACTATATCATCTCACCCCAGTAAGAACAGCAAAATTTAATAGAACAGCAAACATCAAATTCTGGTGAGGTTGTGGAGAAATTGGAACCTTTATTCACTGTTGATGGGAGTGTAAAATGGTGCAATCACTATGGAAGGCTGTATGGCTCTTTCTCAAAAAGTTGGAAATAGAAATAGCACTTGACCCAGCAATTCCACTACTGGGAATTTGCCCTAAAGAAACCATAACCACCACCCAAACAGATATATGCACACCCATGTTTATTGAGGCTTTGTTTGCAATAGCAAAAAGCTGGAAACAACTCAAGTTCCCATCAACAAAAGAATGGACAGTGAAGCTCTGGTATAATCACACAATGGAATACTATGCAGCATTGAAAAATAAGGAACTCATGAAATATTATGCAACGTGGATGACTCTAGAGAACATTATGCTGAGTGAAATATCTCATCAAAAAAGGACAAATATTGCATAGGGCAACTATTGTAAAACAGGACTGACATTGGAGTTGAGGGAAGACACAGAAGAAGGGGAGGAATGGTGTATACTGCATTGCAACAGATGAGGGGGAGAACTGTTTAAAAGGGATATATGATTGGGTATTATTGTCAGAACAGAAGTCCAGAGTGAAAGCTGCATAGTGGAGTGGACTTGGAGGGAGGGACTGCATAGCAATGAAAGAGTTTTTCTTTTTCTTTTCAAGGAGAAGAGTGAACTGGGGGGAGGGGGTGGGCAGGGAGAAAAGAGCAACAATGAATGACTGGAAACCCTAAGCCACTGTAAACTTTCATTAAAATTAATGAAAAAAAATTGGGGTCATATAATAAAGAAAGGTGAGGATTATCACGTGGTATTGGTGTTGTCATTGTTAGTTGTCATCTAGTTAATCTCAAGTTAGTCCTGACTCATAGCAAGCCTATATACTGCAGAATGAAACACTGCTCATTTCTGAACCATCCTCACAATCCCCATGTAGGTTGTGACCCATTACTAGAGTGATTTCAATTCATTTCACTGAGGATCTTTCTCTTTTGGGTTGACCTCACACTTTATGAAACAAAATGTTCTTATCCAGGGGCTGGTCTACCCTGAAAACATATCCAAAACAAGTGAGCCAAAATCTTGCCATACTTGTCAGGATGTACTTCTTTGTCTTCTGGTGATTCACAGCATATTTAGTATTCTTTGCCAATACTATAATTCAAGTGCTTCAGTTATTCTTCTTTACTTCTTATCTACCTTTCTGGTTCATTTGAGGTCATTGTAAATACACTGATTTGAGTCAAGTGCACCTTAGTCCTCATGACGATATCTTTGCTTTTAAGCAAAGATCTTTTGCAGCATTATTTCCACAGTAAAATAAGTTGATTTCTTGACAGTTGCTTCCCTCAGCATTGACTGTGAATCCAAAGGAAATTAAATCCTTAATGGCTTCAAACCTGTCTTCATTCCCCCTCCCCCAATGTTGTTGCTTACTGATCCAGGTTTCAGGATTTTTTATTTGAGAATGTTCAGGTGTAATTCTTACTGAAGACTACAGTACCTAAATGCCATCAGTAAGTCCTTCATGTTCTCTTTACTTACAGCAAGTAAAGTGTGTCATTTGAATAGTTCAGGTTTATTATGAACCTTCCTCCCATCTTGATGCTTGTTTCTTTTCACATAACCCACTATTGTTTGTTCATCATGTTGTTGTTGTTGTTGTTGTATACTATCAAGTTGAAACAGACTCATAGCTGATTCAAACCTTCAGTGGGTTTTGAGAGGCAATTAACTGCATGGAGGGATATTGCCAATCTTTCTCCCGCAGAGATGTTGGAGGATTCAAACTTGGGGTTGACAGAGCGACTCTGTTCCACGAAGGCATCAGAATTCTTCGTTAATCATAGAAATTGAGTAAGTGTGATGAGAAGATAAAACCCTGACACATCTTTTCTGATTTTAAACTTTGCTGCTTTCCCCCCTTTTTTTCTGAGTCACTTTGTGGTCTGTGTACATAGTCTGCATGAAGACAGTGATGTTTTCTAGAATCCCCATTCTTTTCAAACATTAACCATAATTTGTTATGATCCACACAGCTGAGTTCCAAGAGAATGAACAGGGATGTCTTGGAGAGGGTGAAGCTTGAGTGCTCTTTGGAGGCAAGGATACTCACATACTTTGTGCATGTTGCTATGGGAGAGGAGGCATTCCTTGGAGAAGGACATGATGCTGGGAAGGATAGAGGGCCAGTGAAGGAGAGAAAGACGCTCAACCAAGTGGACTGACATGGTGACTGCTGCAATGGGCTCTTGTATGTCAGGAAGTGTGAGGATGGTGCAGGATAGAACAGGGTTCAGATCTCTTGTTCATAGGGTTGCTATAAGTCATTCTCAACTTGACAACACCTAACAACAACAATATAATATATTGGTAACTTTATACTAGTTTCTGCTTTCAACTATGACCTATCTGATACCAGCAATTATATCTTTGTTTCATGTCTTATTTGAATCCAACTTGAATTTCTGCAAGTTCTCTGTTGGTGATGGACTGTTCAAACAATCTTTTAATTGTCTTCAGTAAATTCTTACTTGCATGTCATATTATGGACATTTTTTGATAATTTCATTTTACATCATACAGACATTTTTCTCTGGCTATTTAAGAGATTTTTTTTTGACTGGCCAAATATTTTGGAAGTTTATCACCATGTCCTTCTTCCTTCTATGTCTTAACATAAAAACTCTGCTGAAACTGTTTGACTGTAAATGACCCTGCTGATATTTGAAATCCCAGTGACATATCTTCTGGCATCATTAGCAACACTTAAGCCACTATAGTATGTGAAATTGACAGGCAGGAGGTGGTTAGGTTAACAACAAAACAAACAAGAAACTCTACTGTCCTTACATTGATTCTAACTCATAATGACCCCATAGACCAGAGTAGAAATGCCCTGTAGGGTTTCCAAGGCTGTAAATATTTACAAAAGCAGATTGTTACATCTTTCTCCCACAACTTTGGATGGTTTGAACTATCAACTTTATTTTCAGCTAAGTTTTTTACCCACTGTGATACTGAACCCTTTAGATGGTATAGGAGGAATACTGTTAGTTACAGTTTTCCTGGAGGTCTTCAAACACATTGATGGTTTAGTGTGCTTGCATAGGAAAAGCAAAGGTTTTGTATCCAAGCAGACCTGGGTTTACTTCTGGACCATGCAATGCCAAAAGAACAAACAGAAATGTCTTGGGGAGGGTACAGCTCGAGTGCTTTTTAGAGGCAAGGATGATGAGGTGTGTCAGGCTATATTATTTTACTGTGCCTATTCAATTTGTATGCAGAACAAATAATCCAAGAAGCTGAACTGTAAGAACGTGGCATCAAGAGTACAAGACAACTCATCAACAACCTAAAATATGCAGATGACACAATCTTTTTTTAAGAAAACGAAAAATCTGAGGCATTTAGTCATGAAGGTCAAAGCATTCAGTATGGATTACATCTCAGTATCATCTTCATTGCCTTTGAGCCAAAAGTAGCTCATAGCTGAACTTCCATTGGGTTTCTGAGGTTTTAAACTGCACAAGAAGAGATGGCCAA
Organism: Elephantulus edwardii; assembly: GCF_000299155.1. Taxonomy (NCBI): domain Eukaryota; kingdom Metazoa; phylum Chordata; class Mammalia; order Macroscelidea; family Macroscelididae; genus Elephantulus; species Elephantulus edwardii. Next base: position 11,579,723 of record NW_006399813.1, on the reverse strand, counting down.
ACTGAACTCTGTCATCCCTACAGATAAAGTCAACTTAACTCTTCTTTATTTCACCCAACAGGGTCTACGTATGTAGTGACTGTTCTATCTTGTAAATTATATCATACAGTTGTCAGCAATGTCTCTATCACCAACAACAGGATAAGGAGATACTCTCTCATTGCTGTCAAGGTGGAAATGGCTCATAACTGGCCTTTCATTGGGTTTCTGCAGCTCTAAATCAATCACACAGGAGGAAACCACCTATCTTTCTTCCTACAATTTCCACCACCATAGCTCCAAAGGACACTGTTGTTGTTGTTGTTATGTGCCGTCGAGTCGCTTGCGACTCATAGCGACCCTATGTACAACAGCCCTAAACGCCGCTCTGTCCTGTGCCAATCGCACTGTCTCTGACACTCCCATCCCAATTATCCCAGTCACTGAATCAATCCACCTCATAGAGGGCCTTCCCCTTCTGCGCTGTCCCTCCACACTCCCAAGCATGATGTCCTTCTCCAAGGACCGGTCTCTCCTCACAACATGTCCAAAGTATGTTAGACGGAGCCTCAGAATCCTTGCCTCCAAGGAGCCACCCGGTTTAACCCTATCCAGGACAAATCTGTTTGTTTTCCTAGCAGTCCATGGTATTCTCAATACTCTTCTCCAGCACCACAGCTCAAAGACATCAATTCTCCTTCTATCCTCCTTGGTCATTGCGCTGCTAAAAATTCAGGGAAGCAAAACGAATTGTATCCTCTAACCCTACTTACTCTGTGTGCTATACAAATGACCTGAGAAACTAGTCCATATAAAGACTGTAGATGTTAGTTTGGAGATGTATTACAATGTACATAACAATCTACATACGGTAGTTTGCCACAGTATATAGTTATTTTTGAAGGAAGTCTGGCAGCACAATGTTTAAGCACTTGATTTGCTTACTGAAAAGTACATAATTAGAAACCAACAGCCACTCAGAAGGAGAAAAAATTTTGGTGGTCTGCTCCCATGGAAACCACTGCCCAAGAAACCTTACGGGCAGTTCTGTTCTATGTCACTTGGGGCTGGAATCAACTCAAAACAACAAAGCCATTTAGATTATTTTATTACTGAATTCTAACTAGTATTTGGAGTTCTTTTACAGTATTTCTGATTAAATACATCATCAGTCATAAGGAATGGGTTCTCTCCCTTGACACTGGATCATGGATATTCACGTTTTCAATTGTAATTGATACTGCCAAATAGCTTGCCTAGTCATCTTTGCCAATTTGTGGCAATATGAATGCCCAATATGAATTACTTCATACTCTTGCTAACAACAAGTATTATCTTGTTAATTTTTCTCATTCTGATGGGGGTAAAATAATCACAATATTTCCCTATCAATTATCTCTTCCTACATAAAGTGATTTTGAAGCATTGATAATGGTTGTACTATTATCACACCAGTCACTTCTTTTACAATGATTAGTATAAGTCTTTTTCCTAAACTCTAGTGGTTTAGTGGTAAGGAGCTGAACTATTATCCTAAAGGCATATGGTTCAGGCCTATCAGATGCTCTGCAGGAGAATGATGACCAATGTGATTTACTTTTTCTGTAAACCCACTGGAGGGTTATAATTAAATGCTCTCAATGTTAGCTATGGTTTGTTATGATCCATGCAGTCAAATGCTTTTGTATAATCAGTAAAACACAGATAGGCATTCTTATGGTAGTATCTACTTTCAGCCAGGATCCTTCTCACATCAACAATGATGTCCCTGGTGTCATAACATCTTATAAATGTTGTTTGAACTTCTGGCAGTGCTCTGTATAATGTTCTAGTCATTTTTGGATGATCGTCAGCAATATTTTGCTTGCATGTGATATTAATGATATTGTTTAATAACTTCCACACTCTGCTGGATCACCTTTCTGGTGAATGAGAACAAATATAGATCTCCTCTAGTCTGTTGACAGGTAGCTGTCTCCTTATTTTCCTGGCCTACAATGGTGAGCTCATCCAGGGCTGCCTCTGTCAATTGAAACCAGGCAATTGATATCCCATTTATTTCAGGGGCCTTATTATTTGCCAATGACTTTATTATCACTTGAACTTTCCCCTTCATTGTCACTGGCATTTTAGCATATTCTACTGTATTCTCTCCATTTTCTTTTGACACTTCCTGGAACATTCAAGATTTCCCCCTATCCTATCTCTCAGAATTGCTATTCAAGGCTTAACCTCGTTTTTCAATTCTTTTAACTTGAGCTATCCTGAGAGAGTTCTCTTTTTATTCTCCAAATCCAGGTATTTGCACATTCTATAATAATATTTTGCTTTGTCTTCTGGAGCTGCCCTTTAAAAACCTCTGTCCATCTCTTTCACTTCAGCATCTCTCCCTTTTGTTTTGGCTTCTTGATGCTCCAGTGAAATTTTCAATCTCTTCTAATATGGATTTTGGTCTTTTCTTCCTCCTCCTCTGTCTTTCTTATGACCTTTTGCTTTCTTCATGGATGATATCTTTGAGCCATCCCGCAACTCATCTGATCTTTGATCACTAGTTTTCAATGCCTCAAACGTATTCTTGAGATGATTTGTAAATCCAGGTGGGATAGACTCAAGTTTGCTTTTTGGTTCTCATTGAATTTTTCACTTTCTTCAACTTCAATTTGAACTTGCACATGAGTTAGCACTTGACCTAGTTTTAACTGCTGTTATTGAGCTTCTCCAATGATTCTTTCCCCAAGTGGATTCAATCAGATTCCTGTGCAGCCCATCAGTTAAGATCAATGTGTTCCTCAAAGAAGGTATTGGCAATGAATAAATCATTAAGTGTACAAAATTCAGTCATTCTTTTTCCTTCCTCATTTGTGTTGATACATATGTATATTTGAATAACTCTTCTTACATATATTTGAATAACAGTTTTATGAACAAGTCTTTCTAAAATGCTACTTTTCCTGCTACTTTCACTTGGGATTTGGGAATGGGTGTACTGTATGTATAAGTGACAGTAGATACACTGCATCACTTCTTTCCAAAGTATTTATATCCAAAATATCTCAAAACAAGTATCAGGAAGCACATTCACTATTAAAAAAGTATTTGCTTAAATCAGTGATATACCTGGTGACATATATTCACAGCGTTTTCCTAACTAGAAATAAATGACAATTTATTCATCCATTCATTTGTCAGTGCATCTATTTCTTCAACAAATTTTTATTGGGTGCTGCATGAACTAGTCTCATTAAGTTGTGGTAAGAATAAAATCCTCAAATCTTACTGTCTTTACAACTCAATATTTCTTTCTTGTTCACATTACAAGCTAGTTATAAATCAGTTATGGTTTTGCTCCTGTTCTAAACTGTGCTCTTGATTCTAGCATCCAGAATGAAATAGCCTTTTTATGTGGGACATGATGTTTTTAAGGGGGAAGGTGGAGAAGGAGAGGGCTGGAAAAATCTTGCCATGACTATTTGGAACTGGTTTGTTGTTACTTCCATTCACATTTCCTTGGCCAATAAGCTGCATGTTTATCCCTGATATCAATGGCAGGAAAACAGACTACTTCCATTGAAAAGCAATGGAATATGAAACTATTGATCTTTCCCTGTCACGAACAAAGAAGTGGTGGGGGAAGCAAAGCCGAACTGCAAAAATATGCCCTAGGAATTAATGTTGTGATCTTTTGAGTTGGAACCCACTCATGGCTGACCCCCTACTGGGTTTTAAAGAGGCTTTAATATACATGGGAGGAAATAGCCCATCTTTCTCCTAAGAAACAGCTAGTGAATCTGAACCTTATGTGTTTTTTTGGTTTTGTTTTTTGTTATAAATACATATGTTTGGTGAGTGAGGGGCGACAGCAGGCAGAGAAGGAGCTGTACAGAGCTGGAGGCTGGGAGCCACGTAGAGAGAACGACACAGGACACAGTCGGCTCAAGGGGGCAGCATTCTGGGGCCAGTAACACTTGTTTGGTCGATGAGAGCCTGCAGAGTGTCCTGTGTGGGTCTGCGGGCACCCTGGCGCTCCCTGGTCCGAGGTTTCTGGGTGATAGTGGAAACAGCAGCTCCGAGCTCAGCTCACATTTTTCAGGGCCTTGGGGGCAAACTCTGGCAGCATGAAGAACGCCTGGTGCACATCTGAGTTGTAGCATTTGAGCTGCCTCTGCTCCACCTGCGCCTGCGTCAGTTGTTGCACTGGAGGGAAGTTGGTGCTGGGTTCTTGCTGCACAGCATGAAGCCGATCTGGGATCTGGCCACTGGGGTAGATGAGGATGGTGTAGTAGACGTAGGCCGCCACAGGGAAGAGGGACTTGCAGAACTGCTGCATATCCTTGATGAAGTCCAGGTGCAGCCACTGGCAACCCCCCCTGGCAGCAGAGAATGCCATCCTCCTTGAGGGCTGTCTTCATGGACTGGTAGTAGGATTCTTTGAAGAGGCTCTAGCGGGGCCCATGGGGTCTGAGGAGTCCATGACGATAACATCAAGGCATCCTGGTTCTGCTTCATGAATTCAAAACCATCACCTACAGGCAGGGTCAGCTTTGAGCTGGAGTAGCCAACCGCCATGCCTCGAAGAAACTTCTTAGAGACTTGGATGACATGAAAGGTGCTTCACCACTTCCCGTAGGAAGCCTCCATCCCCACCCCTGATGATCGGCACCTTGCGAGGGTTTGGGTGGCAGCAGAGGGGCAGGTTGGTAATTATCTCCTGGTAGGAGAACTCGTGCCTCTTGGTGTACTAGATGACGCCAGCCAACACCAGCACGTTGCCATAGGTCTTACTGCTGAAGACAAGGATGTCCTGGTACCACGAGCGCTGATGGTTCAGCAGCTGTTCCACCTGCAGCAACAAGGCCTGGCCAGGTCACAGACTGCAGGTCTCATGGAACCAGCCCTCACGGATGGCGGCGCTGCCTGAGGAAGCAGGGCCCCAAGGGTCGCAGGCCCGGGACTGCATGCTGCTTGGAGCCGCAGCACAATGGGACCAGCTCCACCCACCACCTGCACCTCAACCTAACCCAGGCCGAACCTTATGTTTTAAAGTTGGCAATGCAACTTCTTACCACTTTCAAATTTCAATTTTCCTAACCCTGAGACCAAAAGAACTAGATGGTGCCCATCTATCACTGCTGACCATTCTGAAAAGGGACACCATTCTTGGTATGATGGAGGGTCAGTGAAGGAGAGTAAGAACCTCAACAAGATGGATCAACATGGTGACATCAGCAGTGGGTTCTCCTGTGTCAGAGATGATGAAAATAGCACAGGACAGGGCAGAGTCCAGATTGGCTGTTCATCTCACCATTAAAATAGGGTTGCTATTAGTTGTACTCAACTCAGGGGCATCTAACAACAACGGGTCCTATAGAGACTGGTGGAACCCCTGACACCATGGCTCCTAGTCATTCTCTGAACTTTGAACAAAATTCACCTTTGTGGCTTATCATTCAACTGAAATAGTAGACAGATCTGGACTATTAAGTGACAAATAATGGTGACTAAGGAGGCACACCTTAGAATAACCAAGCAATATTCCCGAGGGCACAAAGAGGTGAGATAGAAGAGTTCATGGAAATCAGATTTACAGGGAAGAAGTGGGAAAAGTGTGATTATATTGAAGGTATTATAATTAATATTATAAAACAAAATGTACATGAATGGTTAAACAAAAACTTAATCCATTTGCTTTATAAACTTCCATTCAAACGAAAAGAAAACAAAATTTAGAAAGAAAGGCAAAGCACAGAAATGATTACTCCTGCTTAATGGAAAAAAGAAGTATTTGGGATTACTGAGCAAAAGCTGAGAATAAAGGAATGCAGAGACATAGACCATTCCCTCAAGAAATTAGCAGTTTGGAGGGGGAAATATATGTGAACTTAATTACAGTAAAACATAATTAATGAAAAATTTGCATGTGTTAAATAATTCTATCCTTATATAGCTTTATAAAATGAATTCTGTTATTCTCTCCAACTTATTTTACAACTGAAGAATAGAGACATCCAATAGTTAAGTAACTTGCCTAAGCTCACACAGCTGACAAGGAGCAGATATTCCAAGCTATAGGACTCAGAAATCTTTTGACAAGAAGGTACCGTCCTTCTGGATGTAGCAGATCATCATAGAGGGTATGGGTGGCATAGGCTAGAAGTTGGGAAATGGAGATTTTGGAGAATGAGGAGGAGGAGGGTGCCAGAAGGAAGGAAAAGGCATTTCTGCTGGAATGGGAAGCAAGAGCAGAGGAGCAGAGGCTGATTTGTAGTGCAGAACAGTGTCCTGAGAGGCAGTCTGAACAATCTGGTGTTGCTGAAATCTGAGATGTGAGTAAGGAGAAAGAGAGGCACCATACCATTGGGCTCAGGGCCCATCTTCAAATCCCTGGGTAGATTTGGGATTTTAAGAGTTGAGCAGGAAACCTGGTTGATGCTGTTGCTGCTACATTCCCCTCCACTCCTCCCCAAAGAGATTTTCTGTTTGGAAATTTATTTCCCAATTTTTATGATTATTTTCCCCCCCTGGTTGACTGTTTGCCTCCATGGGGTGGGGATGCAGCGTGTGAAGCAAGGGCTGGTGGCTCCTAAATGGATAAAAGAGAAGACTAGCCTGAACAGGTTACAATTTTCTACTGATTCAGTGTATCCCACAGGTCTGAAAAAACACTGACCATTTTTGTTTTTCCCAAGAAGTAGAATGTTGGCTGCCTTTCTCCCTCACTTCTTCTCAAGGGTATAGTACTGAATATTATTTATTGTTCTGACTATGAATTCAGTGGTGCCTTTTTTCCTCTTTCCTGCTGACAGATGATTTGCTCTTGAACAATTAACAGACTGACTGCTGTGTTCCATCTCCATGTGGGCTCCTGCCAGGCACCCTTGGGAGCTCAAAAGGAGAAAGGCTTTCTTCTTGATCCTATTACTTCTGCCCAGCATAGAGAAGGATTAATTAACCCACCAGGTTGTGCTTCATTACCAGGGAGTAAAAAGAAGAAGCAGCAGTAGCAGCCAGCAGCTGTGGAATTCAAACATGGAGAAAGCAAACAATTCATTGTCTGAGTGCCTTTGGAACATGACAAAGACTCAATTGGCTAAGTGGTACAGTGGTTAGAAAAGTCACAAAGGTGCAAGTCACAAAGCTCATGACTTTTGTTTCTTCAGTTTCACAATCAGCAGAGTTCTTTCTGCTAAGCCTCACAGACTCAAAGGCCAATTTAAACCAGTATCATTCTCTCAGAGCCCATTGTCTAGGAGGAATTGGGAAGCATAATAATCCATACTTCCCAGGGTTGCTGTGAGAATTAATTAAATGTGATACCATGTGTGAAAGCACTTTGTAACTAAACATTATGCAAATATTGGTTATTATCATTTTAATGTTTGATATTCAGACAGTCAAACAATTATTGAGCACTTATTAGGGCAAAGGACTGTATTTGGAGCTAATGATTATGGAGCAGAAGTTGAAGACATTGGCTTTGCAGTGCAGGAATACAGTCTGGCTGAAAAGTTGAAGCATGCACATGAAAATTGTCACGATTTTGAAGGCTTCAAAACAGTTTCATCTTATGTTTTAACTAGCTAGTTAGATATGACTACCTGGAGCATTATCCAGAAAAGAGTTCAGAAGCTCTTTCTGGGTTTAAAAGTAGTAAAGTAGTTTGTAGCTGGTTAGAAGTGCTCAAAAGCTGTGTAGATTGTGATACCTGTGCTGGGTATTAAAATGACTGAATTGGGTAGCAAGCAATGTTAATGAGTTATTATAGTAACTTAGCAAATGGTAGTGTTTGCATGGTTATCAAAGAATGTAGAACAAATAAAAGTAAAGTTTGGTCCTAAATTGTGGGTAGGATTTCAGCAGAGAGAGAGAGAGAGGGGAAGATGATTTAGGGAAGGGGAGACCAGAATGCAGACTATTTGCTAAGAAGGGGTGGGGGTGATTAAATGTAAATATCTCTGGAAAGAGAAAATCTAGCTCAAATCCTGAGCCTTTCACAGATAAGCTGTGTGGCTTAGACCCTGATTTGATCTCAGTATTTTTATATATAAAGTTATAGAACCAGATCAATGTTCTTATTGTAAGATTTCTCAGATCTTTGACTACTAATATTCATTGTGGTAAATCTATTTGTGAAGTGCTATCTAAAGACAAGTGGAATATACTCAACTTTATACTATAGCTCTTATGAACGTGTCTTAACTTTTTTTTTTCAGTTTTAACTTTAACTTGCAATATGAGAACATGAGGGTTTTCCCCAAGTCTACTCTTGGCCTTGTTCTAAATGATAATATTGAGCTTCTTGATCTCTTATTTCCACAGATGTGTCAGTTTGATTCCTCTGTACTCCACCTGGCAATGCCTATGTATATAGTTATCATTTTCATGACTTGTAATAAGTACTTTCAGTGAATAATATTGTTGTTGTTAAGTGCCATCAAGTTGTAGGCAATTCATAGCGACCCTATGAATGAAAGACCTGGACAGTTGTATAACTTTCATTGTTTCTCCAGGTTCATAGGGTTTCTGGAGGCAAGCTATTTGTAAGTGGATGTCACTCCTGCTTCCAAGCTTGTTTTAATTGAGGAGCTCCACTAAACACTGTCCACAATGGGTAACATTATAGCAATTGACACATCAGTGTCATAGTGTTCAGTATCGCAGCAACCATGAGTTACCTCTATATAGCAAGTAGACAGACCAGGGCTATACGATCTAAAAGAATGTTTGACCAAAAACAATTAAAACCAGGCCCAAGGGCCTATGGCCCTCAAGCCATACTGAATTTAAGAACCAAAGCATGGTTCAGACTTCCTGAGCTCCATCATTCCAAATTCCTCCATAATCATGCATGCATATTCATTGGCTCTCACCACCCAAAAACACCCATCTGGAGGCATTCCGCTGCTTCTTCAATCTCCTCCTATTCTGATGCCACATGGTTTTTCATAGAGTCTAACTTCTTTAATGATTTATCCGCCATATAAACTGAGTACACATGAGGGAAAGATACATATATAAATAGAAGATGAACAAAGGCCTGAAGCCTTTCTATAGCTATCATCATTTCCCCAAGTTTTTAGACTTTCCATAGGCATGTAGTTTAGGAAGTGGATGGCAGTCCTGCTTCCAAACAGGAATCAACCTGGGAATTCCAACAAACACTGCCCGTGATGGGTAGCCAGTTATGGTTTTTGACATACCTATGGCCCAGTTTTCCATCATCGCAGCAACTCTGTGTTATTTCAGTAGAGCAAATAGACAGACCTTTGATGTACCACTCGAAAGAGTGTTCATACAAAATCAATTATTTGGCACAAGGGCCCTACAGTATTTTAAAATTCTCACATGCTCAAACGCTGGTGGACTCTGGGCCAGAGACTCCCAGTTCATCTGGCAAGTCCCATCAGCTGGCACTCACTAGGGATGAAAAGAAAGCCATAAAAGCTCTGAGCATTCCATACATACCTCTTCAAGACATGAGAGGCCATCCTAAGAATAACATTGTAGTCTTGCAAATTCTTTCATGTGACCATCAGCATCATTCTATTTTCAAGGTAATATTTTCTAAATATTGATACTTCTCTCTTTTTTTAAATTTTTATTGTATTATTTTTACATGTACCATCAAATCAGATCTGACTGGTACAGGAGGAGATTGCCCCCTCCTTCTCCAGCAGAGGATCTGGTGGATTTGAACCGCATACCTCTGGGATTGCAGTGCAGCATCTTGCCACTAGGCCACCAGAGCTCCCTTGATACTTCTCTTTTGTTTCCAACTTTTGCATCCCAATAACCAATAAATACTTTATACATGCCGCATTCAGACAACTTAGAGATGTTTTCAGCTACTTTTCATTTTGAGTTGTGCCACATTAACAGATAAAGGTACTAAAATTATAAACCATCCATATTATAAACCATCCATATTATTGAGATAGAGGGAGCTCTGGAAGCTACACTGGAATCTTGAAGGCACTTTGTTCAAATCTGTCAGCTGCTTCATGGAAGAAGGACAGGCAATTTCCTCCCATGTGATTAATTACCTTAGAAAACCCACCAGAGGGTCATCTATGGGTCGGTTCTGACTCAATGGTACACAAAAGTACCATACTTTGAGAACGAAGCTCTCCCCAGTCACATTCTGAGTTCCTTCTAGCCTGAGGGTCTCAGTTTCTGGCACTATCTCAGTAAATGTTTCATTGTTAGACATATGATTTTCACTGGCTTTTTTTTTTAATGTGATCATCTGTCTGTCTTAGTTAAAGGTGTATCCTTTGACCATACTTATTTACTTATTTAATCTGTACACTGGACAAATAATGCAAGAAGATAGAGATCTATAAAGAATACAGAATCAAGATTAGAGAAAGACTCATTAACAATGTGTAGATGACACAACCTTGCTTGCTGAAAATAAAGAGGACGTGGAACATTTGATGACCCTCATAATTGGACCAATAAGCAACATCATAGCAAACTGAGAAAACATTGTAATTGTCAAGGATTTAATTTTACTTGGATCCATAATCAATGCCATAGAAGCAGCAGTAAAAATCTAACATCTTATTGCCTATCAATCTGATGCAAAAGATCTATTAAAAATGTTAGAAAGCAAAGATGTCACTTTGAGGAATAAGGTGTTATTTGTCAAAGCCATATTATTAATCACCTCATGTGTATCATCATGCTGGGAGGGTGGAGGGATGGTGAAAGAGAGGAACACTCAACTGGGTAGATTGACACAGTAATTGCAGCAGTGGTTCAAGTGTGTCAGAGATTTTAAGGATGGCACAGGATGGGACATGGTGCAGATTTGTTGTTCATAGGGTCACTATGAGTTGCATTCAACTTGATGGCACCCAACAATAACAACAACAGCAGTAACATATGTATGTGAAAGTTGGACAATGAATACAGAATTGATACCTTTGGGTTATGGTGCTGGCCAAGATTATTAATTATCCATGGATATACAGAGAAAAACAAATTTGTCTTTCAAAAAATGCAAAAGAACAAACACAGCTTAGAAGTGAGGATGACTAGAACAGTCTCACATTTTGGACACGTTATCAGGAGGACCAATTCCTGAAGACAGATTGCATACTTAGTAAAGGAGGGAATCAGTGAAAAAGAGAAAGACCCTAAAAGCGGAGGTAGTGGTTGCAAAAATGGGCTCAAAAATGACAATGAGCATGACATTGGCACAAGCCTGGCCAGTGTTTTATTCTGTTGTAAATAGATTATCTATGAGTCAGGACCAACTCAATCAGACCTGCAACAACAGATCAATGTTCTTGAGCATTCTTTCTAATTCTGCAATACATAATGTTTGTGAACAAGATGAGCCTTTGCCAAATTGTATTTCATGGAACAATGATCACATCAGCTGCTGTGTAAAAATAAGTTTCATCATCAAACGATTTGGAGAAATGAAGAATTTTGTGTATTTGTTAATTTTTACTCATTTCTTTCCACTATCTTTTTCTCTTTAAATTCCTTTTAAAATTAGCATCAAAATGAACCATTTTACACAATTCTATGTCTTTAGTGCACTTACATGATTGTGTAAAGACTACTCCTGTCCAGTTCCAAACTATTGTCATCACCCCAAAAGGAAATCTTTTTCCCCATTAAGTAGAGGTTTTTTTTTAGTCCCCCTTCCAGTCACTGGCAATAGTCAATCTGCATTCGGTCTCTACTTCCATTGCCTTTTGATTCTACTCCAACCAGACCTTTAGTGTTTGTTATTTTAATGGTTTTTAATTATGGTAGTTCATATGGGAAAAAGAAGACTCCAATGACATTTAAAAATTAAATTAATAGAATTAAGTTACTAATTTCATGTAAGTAATCAACGAAAGGGCTAAAATGAAGATGACCAATGCCCACGTCTAGAATCAGATAGAGTAAGCTAGGGGAGAATTTGAGTGAGGTCAAGGCTCACAAAGCAAGATGGGAGGAGGAAGACTGCTGTCTTGAAGGCCAGCGTCATGGATTTCCAGGGAGAGATGAATTTAGAGTTAAAGAAGTCTGCAAAGGAGTAAGAAAAAGTCCCTAAAGAAGCAATATAATTTCAGCATTATCATCATCATCATCATTGTCAGTATACTGTTCAAGTCTAGTGTGCCCAATCATCCTGGCATTCCTCTGACGAAGGTGGTCTCAGTTCACAGGAATTTTATTTCTAAATCTTGGGAAAGCATGGACAAGCAATGTCCATTAGTTTTCCTATCAGGTTACTACTTTTCCTTACCTTAGGATGGACATTTGGATTTAGAATTGAAAGACAATCTGTTGATAGTCAGCAAATTTGTTGAACAACTTATCTTTTGTTTTAGTCCAAAGAGGTGATATGATGAGTTTACTTAGTACCAAAGAGAGATGGAAGGCTTCCAGGCAGAGAGTCTGTTAACCACCTCGTATGTAGTCACTTTTGTTGGCCTGAAGACAGGGTTGGTGTCCTGAGCTTGCCTCTGGTTCATTTGGAAGCAACTGGAAAACATCTGCACCATACTTAACTGAGTGTACAGAGATTCCCCTACCCCCCAGTAGATGTGGGGACAAGCAGATAAAACAACTTTCCTCCACTACTGGATTCATTAGAAGAAATTAAAGCTTCTTGGAATATTCCTGCAATCCACTTTGGAAAGGCTGGCTTAAAGGGGAGTTAGGAGAGTTAAATGCGCCAGCAGTAAGGAAATCAAAAGATGAATTGCATTTGGAAAGTCTACTGTCAGGGACCTCTCTAGAGTACTGACAAGCAATGATGTCAGTCTGGAGACTAAGGTGCACATGTTCCAGGCCAAGGTCTTTTCAATTACTTGCTATGCATCAAGAGATGGACAGTAACCAAGGATAATAGAAGAAGAAAAGAAAAGCCTTAGAGTTTTGGTGCTGGAGAATGGTGTTGAACATACCATGGACTGCCAGGAGAACAAACAGATATGTCCTGGAGAGGGTGAACCACGCTGCTCCCTGGTAGCAAGGATTTTGAGGATCCATCTCACATACTTTCGGGCATGTGACCGGGAGGGACCAGTCCTTGGAGAAGCATATGATGCTTGGAAGGGTGGAAGGACAGTGCAGGAGAGGAAGACCCAGCATGAGATAGATTGATTCAGAGACTGGAGAAATGGGATTAAGTCTGTTGGAGATGATGAGATTGGCTCAGCATAGGGCAGGTTTCAGAGCTATTGTACATTAAGCCGTTAAGAGTTGCAGGTGACTCAATGGCACATAACAACAACAACAATAGTATTTAAATTATGAGAAGAAATAGATATATCTATGTCCACAAATCCCTGGAATTTTTTTTGGAAAGAAAATTCTAGTCACTCTTCGTAGGCTTTTATTGAAGAAGGATTGGAGAAAGGGCTGAAGAGGGAGGAGAATAGAAAGTGGAAATCAAAAGAGAGAGTAAAGGAGATAAATAGAAAGAAACATTTGTCATTGCCAGTCTTCCTGACTCCTGTCTAGTACATGTCATTAGTACAGCTCATACATTTATTTTAAGACAGATGGTTCTAGCTATTCATACAAGACTATGAAAGCTGCAGTACATTTAAGGACCTGGCACATAAGACAACTCAGCATGCATCTTCCAACCAATGAAATATGTTTTACAATTTAAATGTGATTTCAAAGAGAAAGATGTCCAGCAGGCATGTCCCAGAGGAGGTGCTAAGCCTGGCTGTTGGGAGGTATGGGTCCTGGTCTTTTCTCTTCTGGCCTCCATTGTATGATCACAAACAAGCAAGAGTTTAACTTTTCCTCACTCTGTCTTTCAAATCATTAAATGTAGACATGAGTAGCATGGAGATGAGAAGATGGAGTCATTGGTTGTGTACCACTGAGTTTCAGTTAAGAATAAAGGAAACATGAATTTGAAAATTGATAGTGGTGGTGGTTGCACAGCAGGATGAATATAACCAATATAATGGAATTGTATATATGAAAAAAAGGTGAAATGAAATTTTTCACACATATACATATAACAATGATGTTGTTGATGATTGCTGTTGAGTCAAGCATGACTCATAGCGACTCTATGAACAAAAAGCCTGAAGCTTTTCTTTAACTATCAACATTTATCAAAGTTCATAGAGTTTCCAGAAGCATATTGTTTAGGAAGTGGATGCCACAAAAAAAAATTCGCTAGAGACAGGAAATGGTATGATCTCTTCTTGTTGGAATGAGGCCAAGGTAAGGATATGCTGAGACCAGGGACAGGACAAGAAGGCAGACAAATTCTTCCCAGTTCAGTATCATGAATAGAAACATTGTAGAGTTAGCTGCAAAGGACTTTCCATCCTTAATGGATTTCTAATGTTTTTGGCTTTTAAAAGTCAACAAAGGTCTAGTTAGAGTCTTCCTCAGAACAAGAAAGTCTGAGCTTAGCTTTTTAGAGTTCACTAGGGAGTAAGCATGCATTGGTTTACAAACCCATTCGTTTAAGGCTTGTCTGTGAAAAAAGGTTACAATATTAAGCATAAAATGGAAGTGGGCGTGGCATGTTGGCCCTAGGTAATGTCATGAGGTAGGTAGATTAAACCTATCCTCTGAACCTGAGTTTACAACAGGAAAAGTGAGCTTGAAGTATTCATCCTCATGAATGTAGGTTGCCAAGAAAATACTTCTGCTTAAGTGTACGTTGTTGTTGTTGTTTACTGTAGAGTAGTATCTGACTCATAGATGGCCCTCCTGTGGGTTTTCAGAGGCAATTAATTGCACAGGAGGAGATTGCCCATCCTTCTCCCACAAAGCAGCTGGTGGCCTCAAACCATGTACCCTCAGGATTGCAGAGAAGCTTCTTGCCACTAGCCCAGAAGCAGCAGAAAGATTGAAATAGGGCAGTTGAGACTGTTCTATCACAAGGGATGCTGCAGGTACCAGCGTTAGTACACAAGACTCAGTAAGGTCTAACCATGAGCTGTGGCTAAAAAGTAAGGATATCTTGGGCAGGTTCAAGGCTGTAATGTGGAAATAATATCACTAGGTGGCGATATGAGAATAGTGGTGTTTTGCTTTTGTAGTTTGGTTTTGATTTCCTCCACCCCCCACCCCCCGCCATGGGTTTGCCTGCAAGCTCACTGGGGCTTTTAGGCAACTCATCTGCACCTGCAGAATAGCTTCAGTGCCCATGAGTTCTAGCAGCTTCTGTAGAGACAGAGTGTGTGTGTATTTTTGCTTCAATGTCAGTAACTATCAAATGAGGCAGGAGGGACACAGGCAGCAGCTGACCACTTGGAGCCATACTGTGAAAATGGATTCCCTCTGTCTTCACCGCTTGATCTTTACTGAGGAAAAGAATTAAATTCTGTTTCAGGGAGCATTCCATGGCCGCCTACTTCAGAATTAGCTCACATTTCCATAGATGACTTTGAGTCTCCCAGTTGGTAATGGCCGCCGAGTCCTTCTGCTCTTGCCAGACTTGGCTTCTTCCCACATTCACACCGTCAGCTCTGTTGTCACTGACACCCATTCTCTGTGTCCTGACCCACACTGTTCACTTGTCTTACCCTTAGCACAGGATCAGGACCAGCCTCCTCTACCTCATGCAGGAGTGCCCCCAGCAAAGAAATAGATCAACACTGTACTCTTCATCTAGGGTGCAACTGTAAGTGCTGGTGGGAAATGGGAGGGGAAAATTTTATTTCTAAGTCAAAACAAAGTGATATTCCAAAGGAAAAATGACACTGGTTAAAGAAATGCTTAAGACTTTAATAAATTCCACCCCACCAACAACTGTGCTTGATCTTCTGTTGTTGAACAATCTCAAACTGAGTGCCAGAGAGAAGATACTTCTGGAGGTAAAGCAATGCACTATGGGAGACACAATTCATAACATCTATCCTCAAGGAGCTCAGGCCCAATGGAGATATTCTAACCCTCTTCACATGCTACCCCCGGACATGTATAGTGATGCATGGCATAAATATGTGTATCACACACCCACAAGTGGAACCAGGTTAGACACAAAGTCCAGTGTGGCTTAAGATGTCATTCTTTTTGTTTCTGAGTGAAAAATTACCGCAGAATATAAGTGTTTTTTTTCTGTTACAGAAAAAAAACCCCAACAACAAAATAAACAAACAAACAAACCCAAAATGCTGTTGAATCAGTTTCATGTTAAATAGAAAATTTGAGAGGCTTTAGTCCAGTGGATACAAATGCTAAGTAAAATAGGAAAGAAAATACAAGAACTGAGCAGAGACAACCTCCAGGGGACTATGGAGCTTCAGCAGAAGAAATGATTGCAGCCACTTCTGGTAGGAAACGACATTGGCAAAGGGCCTCACTGTGAAAAGCCAGGATGGATAGATGTCTTTTTCCAAGGTATTATTTCTTCTTAGATATCTTTATGAATATAAAATTTTCATACTGCAACACTCATCCATTTAAAATGTGCAATGAAATGATTTCCATTATGTTCATAGAGGTGCCCAACCATTACCACAATCTAGATGTAGAATATTTTCAACATGACAAAAAGAAATCCCACATCAATAGTCACTTCACATTCCTTCATATCCTTAGCACTTCTTATTTGTGTGCTTCTGAGTCAATTTTGACTAATAGTGACCCCATATGACAGGCTATACCTGCCACTTAGGGTTTCCTAAGCTGTGGTCTTTGTGGGAGCTGATCACCAGAACTTTCATTCCATGAAGTGACTGGTAAGTTGGGATTGGTGGACTTCAGGTTAGTAGCTGGATGCTTACCATTGAGCCTCCAGGATGCCTCTCCTTAGGCTTAGGCTACCACTAATTTTTACAGATGCCCCTAATATATGACTTTTGTGGTTGTCTTCTTTCACATGGCATGATATTTCACATTCATCCACATTGTAGCATATGTCACTACTGCATGACCATTCTTTTTTATGCCTGAATAAGAATCCATCGTGAAGGGGCCCTGGCAAAGAAGTGGTTCAAGCATTCAACAACTAACTAAAAGATAAATGGCCCAAACCCACCAGTTGTTTGGTGGAAAATAGAGGAAGCCGTTTGCTTCTGCTCATTTACAGCCTTAGCAATGTTATGGGCAGATCTGTTCTGTCCTACTTGGTCATAATGAATTAGAACAGATTGGATAGTAAAGGGTTTGGTTTGGTTTGGTTTACTTTTCCACTGTACAGACAGAACAGTCAAAGGCTATTCATTCATTGGTTCATGTTTCTGGTTTTTTGTGATGTAATGTTGAAATGAATGTTCTTATACAACTGTTTGTGTGGACACACATATTCATTCCTATTGGGTGTAATGTAAAAGAGACGCAGAAACCAAAAGTAAGCAAAGAAGCTTTTTAGTGGGAGCTCTTGGGTGAGGTTTGCTGTCCCAGGCGGAGAGGTGCAGGAACGGCAGAGAAGTCATATGTGCGATGGGGGTGAATCGGCTTTTTAATCACTCGGTGGGAAAGGGCTGTCTCTTGGCAGAGTATGTAGTCATGTAGCTCGCTGATTGGCTGCAGATCCTGGTGCTGTTGACAACGGCCAATGACGCTGTTAAGCAGCTGATTGGCTGCGGCTGCTAGCGCTCCCTACTGACACTGTCAGGCGGGAACTGGCTGTTGAAGCGAGGTAGGTTGTGGCATGAGATGGCTTGGTAGGTAGTTGTATCAGACAGCTTGGGAAATCTCTTTTGTCGCTTCCATTACCTTGAGAACATGTCACAGGATTCGGTGAGTCAGCCTTGCTCATATCAAACAGTGACATTGCTGAGTCATATGACGACTCCATATTTTACCATTTGAGGAACTGCCAAACTCTTTTCCAAAGAGGCTGCACAGTTTTACACTCTCATCAGCAATATATTACATTCTCACCAATAGCTCTAATCTCTCTATATCCTTGCCAGTATTTATTATCCTAACATATCATAGTGGGTATAAAGTGTTATGAGATCTGAGTTTGTATTTCTGCAACAGGTAATGGTGCTGAGCAGAAGTTTTCATATACAGTCAATCATTTATGTGTCTTTAGATAAATATCTACTCAAATCCTCAGCTCACTTTTAAATTAGATAATTTAACTTTTTATTATTGAGTAGATGGATGAGATTTGAAAAGAATGTGAGAACAAAAAAATGATAAGTGGGAAGAGGTAGGACACTTAGAAAGAATAAGAATAAAATTAGATTGTCAGGAATGAGGCATTTGCATAGAAGGTATGATATGATAATTTACAGAGATGGTTATCATACATTTATCTTTATCTATCAGGTGGGGATAATAATAGTTCTATTTCTTAGGATTGTGGTGGAGATAAAATGAGACCAAGAACAAGTGTTCACTCATAGTCTGAGGTCTAAAACAGGAATAATGCAACTACTGTTATTGGGGGCTGTAAATGACCGGTCGCTGTCCTGGGAATATTATGTTACACACAAAGACTTTCTGATACCCTTATTCTTCATATGAGAAAACTAATGGCCAGATAAGTAACTTGCCACAAGTCACTCAGCTAACCAATGGCTAGGTGAAATTCACACTCTTTCTGCTGTATAGAACTGCCTTGGAAGACACAATTGGATAGGAAAGCTGGGGGTTTTGCTGAAGAAAGCATAGCCTACCTAGAAGAAGAGTTTATGTTTAATATGAAGATGTTGGAAACCTGATAATGTTTTTAGTCTAAGGAAATGGTAATCCACATTTTGTGAAGCTAAAACTGGATAGTTTGGAGTAGAAGAGCTCAGAAGAAGTGAGACTATGGCGAGCTCTGTGGCCCAGTGGCAAAAAGCTGCAACAACAGTCTCAGGTGCACGGTTTAAATCCACCAGATGCTCTGCTGGAGAAGGAGGAATAATCTCCTCCTGTACCAGTCAGATCTGATTTGACGGTACACACAAAAAATAATGAAATAAAATAAATTTATTAAAAAAAAGAAGTGAGACTAGTTAGTCCAATTGAAAGATATTGGTTGGAACTGAGAAGGTCACAGGGAAATGTGAAAGGCAGATAGAGGAGCTTCATCGAATGGGAGCTGCCAATTATGAAACTTATAATCCATTGCTTCATTAACTAGTTGTTCAATACAGCCCTCATTATAAATCTCATTTTATAAACTTATAATTAGATATTATATTAAAAAGAAATTATACTTAATCAAAAGTTATTACCTCCTAATTATTTTTCTACATTTTTATTATCTATGCTTTTTAGGTTATTTCTCTCTCTCTATATATATATTGTGTCTGTATAGTGCAACTACCAACAATGGTGAGGTTACCCCATATCTCTTCCAAAAGTTCAATGAAATCATCTTGGTAATTTGACACTGACCGTGGGAGGATCAAGATGATCTAGAAGTTAAGACTTTTCTTATTCAGAGTGCTAGATTTTAAACGAGAACATTGCTGGGGATGAGAGGCACTGGGGAGGCAGAATATGTGGATGTGGAGATAGAGGTGGAGAAAGGTGAAGGATTCTCAGGTACCCATGTAGCTAGCACCTGAGTGGGAAGGGATGTGAGAAATAGGCCAATGTGGAGCTGAGTTCCTGTGTGGAGCAAATGCTTATTAAGGCTCGGTTGCTAATCTTTGTCTACACGAACATCATTTGATCACCTGATTTCTTCAGTCATTGATAGAAGGTAGGACCTTTTAGACTAGACTTGTATTTCATCCATGCTTCAGTGCTCATCAGAAGGTCTGCTTGCTGCTAAGTAGTAAGAATTTGAATTGAGTTCTCCTTTCCAAGAGGGAGTCAGGCAAGAACCACCTGTTTCCATCTTATGTAGATCGGCTCTAGGAGTAAAACCCCAAAACCCACAATAAGCAAAAGACTCAGCAGAATAAAAGTCTCTAGAGATAGCATATAGGGTGAGACTTCACTGTCTACTCATCACTAGCCTTCTTACCTTGGAAAAGTTACTAACCTGCTCTAAGCTTCAGTTTATCTATCTGTTACATTCGAATAGTAAGAACTTTTCTAGCACTGATTCTGCGAGACCTTGATCTTTATACCATGTCTCCTTGAAGTCTTCTCAATTGCAGGGCAGGCTTGACTGAGTTCTGAGGGTTCTGGTCCCAAGACAATAATTTATGAGTCAGTCTTTCATCTGGACACAATCCATCAGGTGGGGAAGGAGGGCCTGTGATCCTGTCAGTCTGAAGAAAGGTGACACAGAGAGCTTCATCAAAAGAAATGGGATGGATGGATGGCGGTCTTCCCAGTGTCAGGGAAATATTGATTCAGGTAAATAGGTGATCTATCACATGAATATCTCAGAGGCAGCTGCAGATATAGACACGATGATATGCGGAGTGATTTTCACATGATGAAGAATAGCTTTTTGGTGTCACATCATTGCAATGAGAAGTTATGTGCGACACCTCAACCTCACTCCACAAGTCATGCATTATGGAGATGCTGATGCTTTTTCATCATCATAGGTAAGCAAGGAAATGTATGACTGTGGTCCTAACAAATGCAGAGAAAGAGAGAGGATGCTGGCAACTTTTTCAGGAATCCAGAGGTGCCCATACCAGACAGGGTGGACTAAGACGGTTAATTGGGCTTTGTGGAAGCGGCCTGCTGGAGGGAGCTGTGGGGTGTTGTACTGACTCTGCACTTGGGTATATCTCTGCCTGTGAGTTCTTAAGCACACATGAGCCCCTTTCCAGGCCTTAGTTGCATCATTATTGTAACTACCTATGTGATTACCTTTATCACAGAAGTAAAAGCTTTACATTTGTACCACATTCTCTTCTTGTCTCCACAGTGGCATTTGAATCTAGCAAAAACCCTGCTTTACTGATGATGAACCCAGATGGCTGAGACATCTCACTCAATCTATCCTACTGTCTGGCAAAAGAATCAAAACCAGAGCCCAGACTTCCAAGTCAGCCCAGGGCCGATTTCTATAGTATGCCAGCTTTTGAAGCATACTGCAGAGAAAACTCACTGCAGACAGCTTCCATTTCCCATCTGGCAATCTCCAATGCTGTAGTTTATTCAGATTAAGGTTAAGGAAGAGGTAAATTTGTTGGGTAGTCTTCCTGGTTACAGGCTTGGAAAAATATACATTTAAATACTGATTGGATTCCTGTTCTGTGCATATCAAATCGTGGCTATTTCTAAGCCTCCGATACCACCTCTATAGCATGGAGATTCATTCCTTTAATTTACATTAACTGAGCATCTATTATATATGTCAGTCAGTGATGGTGGTGGTTCTGTGCCATTGAATTGACTCCAAGCAACAGCTAGCCTATGAACAACAGATTGAACCTTTGCCGTGTCCTGTGCCATCCCCATCATCTCCATCATGCTCAAGTCCATTGTTACTGTCACTGTGTCAGTCCGTATCTTTAAAGGCCTTCCCCACTTTCACTGACCCTCTATTTTATTTTTAACTCTCATCATACCTCAGTGTAATGTCTTTTTCCAAGGACTTGGTCCTTCTGACGTGCCCAAAACGTGAGAAGAAATTTTATCATCCTTGCCTCTAAAAAGCACCCTGGTTGCCCTTCTTCTGACACAGTATTCAGCATTCTTTGCCAACATCACAATTCAGAAGCACAGATTAGCTGATAAATAGCCCCCACCTGACATGTCTTTTGTTATTAATGAAATGAGACTGAAAGGGACTAAGGTGTGAGCATTAGTCCTGCTTCCTGATGAAAACTAACTAGTGTTAGCAATTAATAGTATTGTTAATACCAATAAGAGACTCTGGTGGCACAGGGGTTAAGTGCTTTGTTGTTAACCAAAAGGTTAGCAGTTTGAACCCACCAGGTTTTCCATGGAAGAAAAATGAGACAATCTGCTTTTGTAAATATTACTGCCTTGGAAAGCATGTGGGACATTCTGCTGTGCCCCATTGGGTCACTGTGTGCCCGAATCCACTAGATGGCTGGGAGTTTATTAATTTCTCCTTCCCACTCTAAATTCAGAATTGCATTGGGAAATCTGCGGTCAGGGACCTCTCTTGCATATTGAAGAACAATGATGTCAGTCTGGAGACTAAGGTGCGCCTGATCTGGGCCATGGTCTTCACAATTACTTGTTATGCATCAGAAAGGTTGACAATGACTAGGGATGATAGAGGGAGAATTGATGCTTTGGAGTTGTGGTGCTGGAGAAGAGTATTGAACATATCATGGACTGCTAGGAGAACAGATTTGTTCTGGAGAGGGTAAAACTGCACTGCTCTTTGGAGGCAAGGATTCTGAAGCTCTTTCTGACATACCTTGGGCATGTTGTAAGGACACACTAGTCCTTGGAGAGGGACATCATGCTTGGGAGGGTGGAGGGATGGCACAAGAGAGGAAGACCCTGGATGAGATGGATTGACTCAGTGACAAGGGTAATGGGGATAGGTTTGTCAGAGACAATAAGGTTGGTCCAGGATAGAGCAAGGTTCAGAGCTGTTGTACACAGTCACTATGAGTCGCAAGTGACTCGGCTCAAAACAACAACTCTGTGTTCTTAGTTTTTCCTTTCACAAATATTTATCTGAGTATTCAGATATAAATAAAACCAAGTATCTACCATTGTGGTATTCTGGTACAGGCAGAATCTTGATTTTGGTAATTGTTATAAATTTTTTGAGCAAGTCTTATAATACTCCTAAACATCTTTAAAAGGGGATAAAATACTCACCCAATAGGCTTGTGTGAGGTTTAGAAATTACATATGCAAATGTCTCCCTGAATGGCTAGATAAATATAATTTATTTAATGATATTGATTATCATTATTGTTAGATATGCAGATATTACAGGGCAATTTTAATGTACTAGAGGGAACAAGAGATAATGGGATGAAGGAGACAGTTCATAGAACTGCTCTTTGATAGACATGCTGCAATTATTTGAAAGAAGAGGAAGGAAAGGGCTTCAGCAACAAAGGGACATTTGCAGAACCCTGATGGAAAGTCACAGTGAGTTGGAAATTGACATGACAGCATTGATTTGTTTCTTTATAATATTCAGCCTTGATCAACAACTCCAGCAGTGATCTTTTTAATTGCTTTGCATGCATGCAAAGGCTAGGCAGTGAAATAGGAACCCAAAGAAGAAATCATGCATTCAAACTGTGACGTTGGCCAAGAATATTGAATATACTGTATACTGACTGCAGAACAAGCTTCAGCTTTAGAAGAAATAGAACTGGACTACACAGATGACAATACTTTGTTTTAATTTAACTTTGAATATACCATTAATAGGGGCATCATGCTTGGTAGAGAGCAAATGAAAACTGAGGAAACTCCTGATTGGATGGATGGACACAAGAGCCACAAAAATGGACTCAGACTTGCAGATGGCAAAGGACAGGGAGACCTTTCATTCTGTTGTGCATAATGGTACCCTGGGTCAGAGAGGTGTGGTCAGGAACTAACAATACCTTTCTGGCAGGTGGAGAATTTGTGTGTGACTGGAAGAAAAGGTGTGCTGGGGAAGGAGCAGCAAGGAGAGACTGAAAAGAGGGGACAAGGCTGTAAATTGTTGTTGTTGTTGTTGTTAAGTGCCATCAAGTTGAGTATGACTCATAACAACTTTGTGACCAAAAGACCTGAACTTTGGTCTATATTATTATTTCTCTGTGATCATAGAGTTTCCAGAGCCAAGTGGTTTAGATAGTAGATACCACTTCTGCATCCAAATGTGAATCAGTCTGGGAGCTCCATCAAACATGGCCCACAGTGGATAACCATTATGACATTTAACACACCTGTGGTACAGCATTCAGCATCACAGCACCCCAAATTACTTCAGAACAGCAAATAGACCAGTGCTGTACCACTTAGGAGAATGTTCATCCCAAAATCAATTAACGCTAGGACCTACCACCTTTTACATACAAGGCATGCTCACCAGGTGTTGGTTGACTCTTAAACCAACAGTCTTCCAGCCCACAGCTCATTGTTCATGAAATCCAGCAAATCCAATCAGCTGACACTCAATTGTGGATGAAAAAAAAACCAACCGAACATTCCATATCAAGACGCAAGAAACCATCCACCATCAAGTCAGTTCTGACTCGTGTTGACTCTATGGTGAGAGTACAAACTGCTCCACAGGGTTTTCAAGGCTGAGACTTTTCAAAAGCAAAGCACTAGGCATGCCTTCCAAGAAGCCTCTGAATGGCCAGTTTTTTTGCCTTTGAATGCTTTAACGACTAGGGTCTCCAACTTAATGCAAAACACTAAGATGTTTTATGGATGATGGGATAGGGGAGACCTTACAGACTTTTAAGGGCAGACTTTAGAACAGGAACAGTGCCTCTGACACTGAAATTGTTTATAACCCTTCTGTCCTTGCTGTGGGGCTGCTGAGCCTGAGTAGGGCTTATGTGCATCACACCTTCATCACATACAAGACAAGCACAACCTTGTCTTGCTGTGAGCTCCATTGAACATCTGAATTCACCTCTAAGTAGAAAGAAAGTCAGGCTGTTTGACCTCCACTCAGCATTCCAGTTTCTGGAATATCTTGGTCACAGAGACAGCAAAGGCTGAGAGGATGGTACTAGTGATTGCACCAGCGGATCTTCGTGGAAGGAGAAGAGAGAGCCCAAACTTGTCAATTTCCATTCATGGTGACACTATGTGTGTCACAATAGAATTGTGATCCATATGGTTTTTAATGACTCGTTTTCAGAGTAGATCTTGGGGGCTTTCTTGAACTGCCAGTCTTTTAGTTAGTAGCCAGCACTTAACCATTTAAAGATAAAAGCAGACAT
Source organism: Elephantulus edwardii (assembly GCF_000299155.1). Classification (NCBI taxonomy): domain Eukaryota; kingdom Metazoa; phylum Chordata; class Mammalia; order Macroscelidea; family Macroscelididae; genus Elephantulus; species Elephantulus edwardii. The sequence continues at coordinate 11,555,061 of NW_006399813.1, read as the reverse complement.
GAACAGTAAGTCCCATGCACACTGGTGGAGTTAGAGGTGATTTGGATACCCCACTGTTCTTCCTTGATACTCTTCCTTCTTCTTTTTGTGTTGGGACATTTCCTGAGGGCTGCCTTTTTGTTCTCTGCTAATGATGGATGGTATTCCAGCTACCCCTTTGAGATTTTAGCACTGTTATTAACTTGTCAACAAACTTCCCCCGTTTTAATTACTCTTGCTCAGGAGCAGATGGTGGAACATAGGGACATGCTTCCCAATCACATCTCCTATTCAGGAGTGGCTGTTTTGTCTTTGCCTGGTGACTTCTGTGAGGGAAAGTCACATTATCCGTACGCCCTCTACGCTAAACTTTGTTCCCTTCCCCAAAATTCAGAAATTCACTTTTTGGACAAGGGACCCGTTTTCATCCAGCTTTTTATTGATTGTCCTCAAATTTCCATAACCTGGGTTATTCCATAGAGTCCCATGACATAATAGGACAACCAAGTTTTCCTTGGCATCAAGACCTCACTGGAACCTCTCCAATCCCGACTACATGTAGACAGATATTAGCATCCACTCCTTAGGGAGTCTAGACAACGCTTTCTAGGGCAACTCTTCCTGTAAAACAACTTCTATGGTTTGTACTAAACATTGTTTTATCCCTTCCCATTTTGATTTAAACAAGAACTTTCTGGATTTAGTACCTTAAGCCAAAGAGTGTCTTCAAGATGTGTAAGAATTTCTTTTGGAAGAAAGGCCTTTGAATCTTTTGAACAGTATTTATTCTGTAGGTAACTGCTCCTTTTCCTGCCCGATCTACTGGTTTAGTGTCTATATCTAGTTTTCCTGAGATTTAGCACAGGAATCGTTGTTTCTAGATGCCATCAAACTTGGCCCTGACTCAAAGCTGCCCTGTGTACAACAGAATGAAGCACCAGCTGAGCCTGTGCCATCCACACAGTTTCTGCTGTGCTTGACCCATTGTCACAGCCTCTGTGTCAACCTGTCTTAACAGGAATAGTGAGAAAGAAATGTCCCAAGGTTGTGCCTAAAAAGGGTATCTGCCCTTCCTTTCTTGTTGTTATGTACGGTTGAGTCACAATCGCTCATAGCTGATTCTCCAAAGGGTTTTCAGAGGCAGTAAATTGCATGAGAAGAGATGGGCTCATTTTCTCCCATGGAGCAACTGGTGGATTCAAGCTTCGTGCTTTTGGGTTGGCAGCACTACTTCTCACCACTAAGTCACCAGAATTCTCACTTCTAGGGGCCTTTTAATCAGCACCTTGGAATTTTGTACCTGATTATATAAGGTCTTAAGTTGTCTCCTCTTGTAGATGTTGTACTAATTCCCTTCTGACCTATATCATACGCTCCTTGAGGTCAAATATCTATACTTATGCTTTGTGTATAGATTGTTAATGGGGCAACTTTGAGCAAAGCTCTTGATAGTTTTAATTTTACTTAATAATGTCAAAACACCAAGGGCGTATGTATCATGATCACATTTACAGCAGAAGAGAAAGAGTGGAATGAGTAAGTAGCAGAACTCGGATTTCAGCAAGAGTTGCCATGCCCTTTACTGTTTGTACTGCACATCATGCCGCCCAACACGAGCATCAGTTCTGCTCACTTTGGTCTAGGCACCTATGATCCACGATTGCTGGGAGTGGGTGCTGACTCATAGTATCTCAGTGCCTAATAGTGGGAAATACTACCTAGCCTCAGACCACTCTCTCAATCACTGTTGTACTTGAGCCCTTTCTTGTAGTCACGATGTCAATCCATCTCATTGAGGATCTTCCCAAAGTAGTTGTGGGTAAAACTGCTAGTGTCTTAGCATGAATCAGGATGGGCACCAACTGAATGAGGAGCAGTCATTGTGTTCTTCAACAACATACAATTTCTATCAACACAAAAGAAAACTGGTATGTGATTAGGTCTTTTAAATATTTTATGTGATGAAAGCAGTACTATGCGTTAAGCACTTCTACTGCATGTTCAAGGACCAAGGACATCTTAAAGATAGATAATTGTGTGACTGTTTTGAGTTGTGAGGTGAACCAGTTGCTTTTTCCACAGAAAACCATTTTTTACTTGAAGGAAAGACTAATACACAAACAAACAATTGTTATTCAGACTTGAGTATTTGCAGATATTTTCCACAGAAAATGACTGAAGCGAGCTAGTCAGTTCAAGGCAAACAACTGACAATATTCTTGTCAACAACAAAATTGAGCTTTCAAGTGAAAATTAGAATTTAGAAAACTTATATCCACTATTGTGAGTTTGACAGCTCTTAATTCTTAAAGATTTTTCTGATGAGGTTGGTGGGATATTAACAACTGTGATCTTTTTGATGTTGTATAATGAAATGTGTCAACGTTTAGCAGCTCTGCATAACTCAGTGAGCCAGTATCTTCCAAATGACTAATTGATGGTACAAATTCATGTGTGGATAAAAGAGTTCTTCAAAGGGCTAGAAGTACCACTGTATTTTTATATAATAGAGTATATAAATTTTACTGAAAGAATTTCAGATGGTACATTTCAACTGTTTTTAACAAACTGTTATTTGTTATATTTTAGTACAGAATCAAAGAATATCCATAATTATCAGAAAAGGCTATTGAAATTCTCCTTTCTTTGTGTGATTAGATTTTCTTCATTTATGTCACCAAAGAAACCTGTCACATCAGATGAAATAAAAAACCAAATATGTAAATCCAAATACCTTTGATGAACTGATATTAAAAAGATTTAACAAACAAAACAAAATGCCAATAGTGCTACTTTTATTTACTGAAAAAAATTTATAAAAACGTAAGTTGTTTTGTTAATATGTAATAAGTTCATTGCCTCTTAAAAAATAAATATTTGAAGCAAAAAAGATGCTTAGAAATCTTTGGTTGTGTCTGTGAAAGGAAAAACAAAAAGCAAACTGAATTTCTGAGCATGTGGCTGGTTGGTTGGTCGGTTTTAACTCTTGAACTTCACTATAAAGTGATGTAGATGAGTCTTTTATTGAAGAGTTTCCACGATAGAAATTTTTAGGTCTGTTGGATTGGACTGGCAGAGGGTCCAAGGAACGTCTTTGCAATATCTACCTCATAGGCCCAACTGAAAGAGCTCTGGTTGTGTAGCCCATATGGTTTTGTTGCTAACCAAAGGGCTATAAATCTCTGGAGGCACAAATGCATCTGCTGCTCTGCAGCAAAATTCTCCTCTCATTAAGATGTACAGTCTCAGAAACCCCAATGAGGGTTGCTCTGCATTGGAATCCACTCCTCAGAGGTAAAGGGAGACTAACTGTAAGTATTTGGATATTGATTGGACAGAGAAGGCTGGCTGCTCAACACACTAAATAGAAACATTCTTTTAATGTCTATTTACAGTAAGATTCCTTTCTAGAACTAATAGGGACATTCTTGAGGTCATAGGGAATGGTACTGTTAACCAAAAAGCCTAGGCCCCTCTGACAGTAGGGAGCTCTGGTGGCCTAGTGGTAAGAAGCTGTACTGCAATCCCAAAGACATGCCACTCAGATCCTCTAGCTCTCTTCACAAGAAAAGGATGGGCAGTCTCCTCTTGTGCAATGTCCTGCCTCTGAGAACCTGCTGGAAGATCAGCTCTAAGTCGGTTCTGACTTGACGGCACACAACAACAAAAGCTTCTCTACTGGAGGAAGATGGGTAATCTCTGATGGCAATAAATTTAAGTTTGGTTTTGTTTTTTAGTTCTGTTTCTAGCCGGTATCAGTTACTCCAAAGACCCAGTTTCACTCTTTTTAGAGTTTAAATTTCCAGTTATCTCCTTAAGTGTGAAAGAGGCAGGTGTTTGAAATGAGGGAAGATTTTGTTTGTTTCTTATTTTTTTAAAAAGTTATATAATAGTTATAAAAATACAACATAAAAAATTATTGCAAAACCATGCAAGTAAGATGTGTAAATTATGAAGCACATTAATAAAGTGAGTCCTCATAACATAATGGGTACATGTTTGGCTGCTAACTAGGGGCTCTAAAGGATAAAGATGAGACAGCCTCTGTTCTCATAAAGACTATAATCCTCAGAAACCCATGGCTAGTTCTACTGTGTCCTGTGGGTAACTATGACTTAGAATCACCTGGAAAACAGTAGGTTTAATTAGTAAAATACAATTTGTCCTGAACTAGAACAGTCCATCTCTTTTTTTCTGCTCCCTGCTTCTTTCAACTCAGAAGTAATGAGCATCATAATTATTTTATTTTTCCTGTCTTTGCTTTCTTTAAAAAAATGGGTTAACAGTGATATATAGCTCTGTTGTTGGTAGATACCATAGAGTCCAGTACAACCCATAGCAGCCCTGTGAACAACAGATCTGAAGCCCTCTTGTGCCAGCTCTAACCAAGTTAATTTGGGGGAAGGGCTACTCATCTTGAGATCTTTGAGAATGGTAGCCTACCTCATGTACTCCTGGGATTGCTTTTTTCTCATTCAAGTCATGTTTCTATGAGTAGCGGCAGACTTTGAACCGACTCTCCTATTTTTAGTTTCACCTTCATCTTCACTTCCAGAATCGCCTTGTGCTGCTAATCCCCCAGCTTTTGGAGGTGCCTTGGTAAAAATTGCTTCACTTGTTGGCTTTCTATACTACGAGCTTAGGGTTTAACCTTTTCATGTGTGCAAAATCACTAAGTTACTACTCATCATCAGTTTTCCAGTTTCTAAAATTGTATTGCTGTGCTTTTTTAGCTTGATTTTGTCTTTGGAAAAATATTCCTTGCAGGGGAAGGACATCATGCTTGGGAGGGTGGAGGGACAGCACAGGAGAGGAAGACCCTGCATGAGATGGATTGATACAGTGATTGGGGTAATGGGGGTAAGTATATAAAAATTAGTGAGACTGGCTCGGGATAGGGCACAGTTCAGAGCTGCTGTACATAGGGTCACTTTGGGTTGCAGGTGACTCGACAGCACATAACAACAACGTTAGTGAAGTTTTGGGATTTTAAATATGTGTGGTGTGTGCCGCAGTCCTCTATCTCTGTAGAATTCTTACTCTTTCCCTTTGGGTGGCTTGAAATCCAGCAGAGTAATCGCTCTAACCTTACCAGATGTTACTTATCACCTTTACACCTCTCACTTTCAAAAAGCTTTCGATTCAGATAGGGGGATGGTGTGTGTGTGTGTGTGTGTGTGTGTGTGTGTGTGTGTGTGTAAGTGAAAGAATTCAATCATGTGTATGTAAAGTTTGTATTTATCATGTCTCTGCTTCCCACCCACCCCCCCAAAAAAAGCATAGTGACCCTATGAACAACAGACTGGAATCTTCTGTCCTTTTCTAGCCTTATAATTTCTGACATACTGAAATCCATTAGCAGCAACTGTGCCAATAAGTCTGGTTAAGGGCCTTCCTCTCTTTCTCGGACCCTCTACATTTCTAAGCGTGATATCCTTTTCCAAGAATTAGCCTCTGCTGTCAACACACCCAATGTATGTGAAACAAAGCTTTGTCATCTTTGCCTCCAAGAAGCACTCTGGCTGTACTTTCTCTGAAACATATCCGGTCTTTTCACTGTTCATGGGATATTCAGTACTCTTCTTTAACACCACACTTCAAAGGCATCAATTATTCTTCTTTCCTCCTTATTAATTTCCAGCTCTCAGATGCATAGCAAGTGACTGAAAGACCACGACCGGAATCAGGCATGCCTTAGTCCTTAAACAGACATTGTTGCTCCTCAGTAATTTGTAGAGATGCTGACTTCCGACTTATCCAGTACAATATGTTTCTGATCTCCTGACTGCTGGTGTGTTGATTGTAGATCCGAGTAAGATGAAGTCATTGATAGTTTCCATCTTTTCTCCATTTATTATAGTGATGAGAATTTTGCTTTTCTTGATGTTGAGATGCAATCTCTGTTGAAAGCTATAGCCTTTGATTTCTAGTCCTCCTCCTTAAGCAAACTAAGTTGTGTCATCTGAATAATGCAAGTTGTTGATGAGCCTTCCTCTCATGATGATGCCACCTACTTCTCAAATGATTTCCTCAGCATACAGATTGAATGGGTATGGAGAGAGGATACAACCCTAGTGCACCCCTTTCCTGATTTTAAACTAATGGAAAAATAGCAGCAGGCATCCTTTCATAATTGGAACATGGAATGTATGAAGCTTGAATGTTGGAAAACTAGAAGTTGTGAAAGATGACATAGAATGCATGAACATTGAGATTAGGGGGACTAGCTTTCGCCACTTTGAATCAGACAATCACATGGCATACTATGCTGGGAAAGAAAAATAGAAGAATAATGTTGCATTCATAGTTAAAAAGGAAATTTTAAGTTCTATTCTGAAGCACAATGTTGTGAGTGATAGGATATTATCCATACACATATAAGGAAGACCTGTCAATAAGACTATTACTCAAATACACCCTCCTACACCTAAAGCCAAAAAGAAGGAAATTGAAATTACTTACCAAATTGACCAAACATGCAATCCAGATGTATTAATAATGATGACTGGGATGCAAAAATCGGATACAATGAAGAAGGAATGGTAGCAGAAAATATTGACTTGATGACAGAAATGAGGTTGGAAATGTAATGATTGAAGTTTGTATGTCCAATGATTTATTCATTGCAAATATCCTTATTAAAAAACACAAATGGTGACTTTACACATGGACCTCACATAATAGATTGCATAGCAATCAGATTGACTATATTTATGGAATGAATTCTTACAGAAACTCAGTATCAGCAGATAAAACGAGCCTGGGGGGCGGATTGTAAAACAGACCAACAATAACTCATGTACAAGTTCAAACTAAGGCTGAAGAAAATGAAAACATGTTTATGAGAACCAAAGTATGACCTCGAGTCGATCTTGTCTGAATTAAAAAATCCTCTTAAGAACAGATTTGAAGAATTGAACAACAATGATTTGAAGACCAGATGAGTTGTAGGATGACCTCAAAGATATCATCCATGAAAAAAGCAAAAGGTCATTATAAAGACAAAGGAGAAATAAAAAACCAAAATGGGTGTCAGAAGATAATAAAAATTACACTAGATAGTCGATAAACCAAAACAAAGGGAAAAGAGCTGAACAGAAGATTTCAAAGTGTAACTGGAGAAGACAAAGCTAAGTATTATAATGGACTGTGCAGAGAGCTAGAACTGGAGTGAGAGGGGTAAAATGTGCAAAAATGAATGAATGAAAATCTAACTTTTCAGTAAACTTTTATTGAAATCAAACACACACACACACACAC
>NW_006399813.1:11513521-11546677 GCF_000299155.1 Elephantulus edwardii | reverse complement strand
TTCAACACGCTTCTCTAATCTCACGGTTCAAAGGCATCAATTCTTCTTCTGTCATCCTTATTCATTGTCCAGCTCTCAGATGCATAGCAAGTGATTGGAAAGACCATGGCCTGAATCAGATGCACCTTAGTCCTCAAAATGACATCAGTACTCCTCACTAATTTGGAGAGGTCTCTAACTGCTGACTTTCCTAATGCAAGACATCTCCTTATTTCCTGACTGCTGGTATCAAAGGTGTTAATTATGGATCCAAGTAAGAGGAAGTTGTTGACAGTTGCTGTCTTTTCTCCATCTATCATGATGTAACCTATCGGTCCAGTGGTAAGAGTCTTTGTTTTCTTGATGTTGAGATGCAATGCATATCAAGGACTATATTCTTTGATCTTCTGCAACAAGTGCTTCAAGACCTCATCACTTTCAGCAAGCAAGGTTGTGTCATCTCAATAGTGCAGCTTATTGATGAGTGATCCTCTGATCCTGAAGCCACATGCCTCTTCATACAGTCCAGGTTTTCGAAAAATTTGCTCAGCATACAGACTGAAGATACGGATAAGGAGAGAGAATACAACCCTGACACACTACCTTTATTTTAAACTGTGTTCAAACATGAACAGTACCCTTCTGGTCTAGGTATAGGTTTCACATTAGCACAATTAAGTGCCCTGGGATCTCTATTTTTCTCAATGTTAGCCATAACTTGTTATGATCTACATAATCAAATGCTTTTGCATAGTCAATAGAGCATAAATCGGCATTCTTCTCACATTCATTACTTTCAACCATGATCCATCTGACCATGATCCCGGGTGCCACGGCCTCCCTAAGTACTGCTTGAACTTCTGGCAGTTCTATGTTCTGTTCTCACCATTTTTTTTTATGATTTTCAGCAGTGTTTTGCTTTCATGTGATATTTATGATATTTTTCCCAGTTTTCACATTCTGTTGGATCACTTTTCTTGGGAATGGGAACAAATATGAACCTCTTCCAATCCTTTGGCTAGACCGTTGTCCTCCAAATTTCCTGACATAGACTGGTGAATGTATACAGGACTGCATCTGTTAATTGAAACAAGTCAATATGTATCACGCTGATTCCTGAGACTTTCTTTTTTTTGCCAATGCCTTTAATGCACCTTCAGTTTCCTCCTCCATTACCATTGGCTCCTGCTCATATGGTGTACTTCCTGAACTTTTTAAATGTCATTCAGTTCTTTTTGGCAGAGTGATTCTGTGTATTCCCTCCATCTTCTTTTGATGCTTTCTGGGTCATTCAATATTTTAACCATAATATCTTTCAATATTGTTGCTCGAGGTTTAGATTTAACAGTTCTCTCAGCTTGAGAAACGTAGAGCAAGTTCTTCCCTTTCTATTCTCCAATCCCAGCTGTTTGTCTCTTTGCACATTTTATTATAATACTTTGCTTTGTCTTCTCAAGTTGCCCTTTAAAATCCTGTTCAGCTCTTTTACTGTGACATGTTTTCTCCTTGTTTTGGCTTTGAGACAGTTCCTAGAGCAATTTCATTTCGGTTTTTCTTTCTCCTCTGTCTTTGTAATGACCTTTCTTTCTTCATGGATTATACCCTTTACATCATCCCACAACTCACCTGATCTTTGACCACTGATGGTCAATACTTCAAATTTGTTCTTAAGATGATTTTTAAAATCAGATTAATAAGATTCAAGATAATGTTTTGGTTATCATGGATTTATTTTCATTTTCTTCAGCCTCAATTTGAAGTTGCATATGAATAGTTGATGGTCTAACTCATTGTCTGTCCCTGGCAGTTTTGAACTGCTGATATTGATCACCTGAATAGGAGCGAATTGCTGATATTGAAAAGTAGTAAATTTGGTAGACTCTGTGAATCTAATCCTATGTCTCTTCACACCACACATACACACTCTCTCTCTCTCTCCCATTATACTTTTTCATGGTACATAGCACTATCTCTTTTTAGTTCTTCCATTTAATTGTTCATTTATTTATTCATACACTTCATTCTCTGATGCTTGTTGCTGTGTGTCTTTGGGTTGATGAGACTGACTCCTAGCTGACCCTCACATGGGTTTTCTGAGGGTGTAAATCCCAAGAAAGGAAACTGCCAGTCTTTCTCCCATGGAGCAGCTGGTGGATTTGAACCTGTGCCTCTGAGATGGCAGTGCAGCCTCTTACCACTGGGCCACCAGGACTCCCTCAACTTCTCACATTAAACAGGAAGCTCCAAGAGGGAAGAAGCTGTCTCTTGTGTTCATGGCCATGATCCTGGTGCTAAATTTTCATTTCTGGCCTTCCCAGCATGTTGTTGTTAAGTGCTGTCAAGTCATTGACAAATCATAGCGACTCTGAATGAAAGACCTGAACACATGTATAACTTTCATCATTTCTCCAAGTTCGTAGGATTTCGGGAGACAAGCTATTTTGGAACTGCTCCCAAACTTGTTTTAACCAGGGAGTTCCACCAAACACTATCCTCCATGGGTAACCATTATCACATTTGATGCATCAGTGTCACAGTGTTGAGCATCACAGCAACCACAATGGCTGATAAACATTGCACCTATGTCTCACCTGGAAGTAAGATCAAACCTCTGTAGAATCAGGCTGCTCCAGACCACTGCCATACCTGGAAGCCAGAGGTCCCAACATAGTAAATATTATTAAATCATCAGCAAGTATCTGCTGAGAAAACAAAATTTAAAAAAATAGAAAACATTGTACTCATACAGATAAGAAAGCATAGGCAAAGTCAGCAGCAGTTATTTATAGCAGCCTGCCTTCATGATGTCCGCAAAATCTCCACTTCCTGTATTCCCTCTTTTTGCGTACAAACCCCATGGGTGGTCTGTCCATTTACTGGAATATGCATTCATGAAGAGTCATCTCAAGACAGTGTCCCTTATTGTTCTCTCTGGCTGTTCACTCACCCTGTGGCAGACCAGCAGCCTAATTCTTGAGGACATTGAGGCAGCCCTGCGAAGAGACCTATGTGGCATGGAACTGAGGCTTCTGGGCAATAACAGCCATTCAAAGAAGTAAATCCTTTCAACAACCATGTGAGTGGACTTCAAAACAGACCCTCCGGCCTTCCAGAAGACTTCAGACTCAGCTATACCTTCATGGGAGATAACAAGCCAGAATCACTCACCTACATGGTCTGCAATTCCTGACCCTCAGAAACTATGAGACAAAGCAACCACATTTTCATCCACCACCACCCCTTTTTGTTATAAGCTGCTAAATTTGGGGGAGATTTGTTACACAGGAGTAGATAACTAATGCAGGGTTTGATGAGAGAATTGCATGCATTAGAACAGGCCTGCTTCTTTGATCCATTTAAGCATGCTTGTTAGTGACCTTTCCTGATGGGACTCAGACCCAGCTCTCTGGAGAGCCTTTGCTTGCCCCAGATATCCCTGGCTGAAGGGATCTCTGTAGCTTCGTGTTAATAATGGGCTGCTATTGCAGGAGCTCTGCCTGCAGCCTGAGATGCTTCAGCTCAGATCTTGAGCTGACACGGAGTACAGGGTTCTGAAGGGTGATAGAAGGAGGACAGTCCTTCTTTAGGAGATTTATGAAGAGGCTTCATCTTGGAAATTTTTTCCTTTGAAAGGAAGAGAAAAAGTTTGGTAAGTGTGTTTCTCTGGAGGCCACATGAGCATAATTGTATTTCAAACTTGCTGCCTTTTGGACAACCAGAAATAGAAAGGTCTTTGCTCTTCTTTGAACAGTGGGTAGCTGCTCCGGTTAAGTCACATGGTCTGAGTTTGAGTCCTGTTGTCTCCTGTTGGGACAAGAGGTTAGTGTGTTCCACTGCTAAAAGTAGGGTCCAGAGCACCTAGGAAGAAAGGCCTGGTGATTTACTTAAAAACAAAAAACATTGTTGTTAGGTGCCATCAAGTTAACTACGGCTCATAGTGACCCTCTGAACAACAGATCTGAGCCTTGCCCTGTCCCGTCCATCCTCATGATCTCTGTGCTCATGACCCACCAAAAAAGTCACCACTGAAAACCCCATTGAGAGTAACTCTACTTTGACCAATAGGAGTCTCCAGGAGTTGACACTGACTCCGCAGTAATTGGTGTAACTTTTACTAGCTGTGTGTCATTTTAAGTCCCTAAACTGCAGTTAACTCACCTAAGAAATGGGGTTCATAACACTACTCATGCACTTCATAAAGTTGATTGAAGAACTACATGAGACAATCCAGTAAGCATAATTCTCAATGAATGGCTAAATGCCCTATAATTAGTGGCTCTTTTGATTGCAAATAATAGAACACTATTGAGTCAGGAGCTGTGCAAGTTTGGATAAAACTTTTTACCTCCTGCTGCCTTAATAATGTTCTTCTAAAATGAGTGTATTTTGCACGTCAGGATTTTCAAAGCAGATTCATTTGCATCGGAATCACCCAAGTGCTTAGTAAAAAATTCAGCTGCTGGAATCCACTCAAAAAGAAAAGCAAAAACAAAAACAAACAAACAAAAAAACCCCTAGTGTAGAATGATCTCACAGGGTTTTCAAAGCTATAGATCTCTGTTGGATCACATAACTAGACCTCTTCTTCCAAGCAGTGCTGGCGTTTGAACCACCAACCTCTGGGCTAGTAACTGAATGGCCTAATCAATGCATCACTAATATGTCTCGAGGTCCCCATCAGGTGTTCTAAATCAGAATCGCTGAGTTTGGAGTTTGTTTTTGTTTTTTAGGGTCATCGAGCTGACTCCAGTGCACAGTGACTTTGAACAACAAAACTGAAACTTTTCTGTCCTGTAACCGCCTCACAATCTCTGCTATGCCTCCAGCCTATTTGTAACAGTTACTATGTCAATTCATCTTTTTTTTTTTATTTGCTCACTTTGCTGAGGTATAATTTGCATATAATGAAATGCATCGACAGTAAATGTGTAACTTCATAGATTTTTATATTTGTTTGCAGATGCATATACTGCTGCAGTCACTTAGAACATTTACCTCACTTTGAAAAGTTCCCCCACCTCCGCTATGTTTTGTTTGTTTTCTTATTGATTTGCTTACAAAGTTCGTATCCATTGTGTTTCATACTGTTCTTCATTCACACTGTGTTCCATCTCATGTACAGGGTTGCAGAGTTTGGTGGGTTAAGGGAGCGGGGGAAGGAAATGGCTTGAAGGACCTGGATGAAAAAACAGAGTAATGATGGGCAAGGTCCAATAGTGATTGATTTTCTAAAACATAAGTCATGAGAATGTCAATTCATCTTGTTGAAAGTCTTCCTCTCTTTCTCTGCCCCTCCACTTTCCCCCTGATGTTATTGGTCAAGGCCTGGCCCCTCCTGACAGCATGCCTTAAGTATTTGAGATGAGGTCTCACCAACCTTCCCTCCAAGGATCACCCTGGTTGTTCTGCCTCTAAGACAGACTTGCTTTGTTTATCCTGTGGGCCAATATTCAATACTCTGCCATCACCGCAATTCAAAGGCATTGATTCTTCCTCTGTCACCCTTATTCTTTGTCCCCCTTTCAGATGCATAGGAAGTCATCTACATTTTAATTAGTTCCTAAATGATCCCTAAGGCCTGCTACCTACTCAGCCATTCTATGGATTATAAAAGGTCCACAGCACCAGGTTAGGCTTTCAGGACACTATTCACTACCAGGGTAGAGAGATCCTAGGACAAGTTATGAGATGCTTATGAACAACTGTTCCCAGGGGATTTGTATTTGCAGCATGGATTTCCCATCAGGTCGGGGAGGTTTAAGAAATTCTTTCACCCATAACCGATTTAAGAAATTCTTTCCCCACACTCAGAAATCCAGATCTGCGGAATGAATGTACTTCTTTCTTATGCCCACAGGAGGTCAGTGAAACATTAGGCCTGTATCTCTTTTTTAAATTTCTGAACAAAAGAATTTTTGAGCAAGGAAGGACTCAAAGCTTGCACATTACAAAAGATAAGCTTTATTTACTCACAGACTTCCCAGGTGAGCGTTTGAGTCTAGACGCATTGAAAGGATCCAGCAGTGCCCTGCTCCTTATAGCGGAAGGTACATTAGCTTTCAGGTTCATAAACTTTAAACCCATCAGTAGGTTTTCTAAAGTAACTGTCCTTGGAGCTCTGGGAGTGATTTTAGGGTAGAGGAAATTCTCGGCTTTGAATTTCCCTAGGGCTCTCCTTTAGAAGAGTTCAGATGTCTGGCATGTGTTGTTTTGCATGTATGTCCAGTGGATCTGGGCAGAGGGATCATAAGGCAAGCTAGAGAACGGCTAGTGCGGGCTCAGAGAGAGTAGGCTGCCTCTCTGAAGGCGCACACTGAGAACAGAGGTCTGAGTGCGCATCTACTGCCTCCTCACCCAGGACCTGCTTTACAGGACACGATTAAGGCCATGTGGTGGTCAAGTTAGATGTTCTTTTATCCAGTTTATCATCCCATCTGTCTTCTATGAGGCTTCTGGTGGGAGCTGCCCACCAAAACCCACTGCCAACCAGTTAATTCTGAGCCAGAGCGACCACAGTCGATCAAAGTAGAACTTCCCATAGGGTTTCCAAGGCTGCAGTCTTACAAACCAGACTCATCTTTCTCCTTCAGAATAGTTAATGGAATTTTTTAGATATAAAAAAAGAGCATTCCTGGTCAGGGAACCATATATTAGATGTAAAAAAAGAGCCCTAAGGAGAAAAAGAAAGAAAGAAATTGGTCCCGAGAAACTAATAGGCCTTTATTGCAAGGTCTGAGAGGAACGCAAAGTGATTCAGCCACATGGCATGCCGACAGGATCAAAATGGCACGCGGGCAGTTTTGGGGGGTTTCCTTTTTATAGGGCGCCTGGGGAGCACTAAGGTGGTACTTCTAGGAATTTGGCATGCTAATTAAGTGAGATTTTAGCTTTTTTTAAATCAAAGCTCAGACTCTTGTCAGGATCCATTGTCTGGTCTGGTTTTTTATATGACCAGCTTAGGTGTTATCAAGTATTCCAGGAACTGATCAAACTTCGGGGTGGTGGGGCAACTGCCATATTCCTCCTTCAGAATTAAAATGGTGACACTTTGGGTAACAGTTGGGTTCTTTAATCATTACACGACTAGGGCTTCTGTCATCCTCAGTTTAGGTTTCTCTTCCCTCCTTTGGGACTACGGTAACCGGGTAAACATTCAAGAGTTCGCAGCAGCAAGGAAACGCTGCACTTGAAATGTGCACGGGTTCGTGTCTCCTTCCTGAGCCATTTCCATTTCCATTTCCATTTCCATTGCCATTGCCATTGCCATGGCCCTGCCAATAGGGGCTTGACCTTGCCTCATCCTCAGAGCTGCCCACAGTAACCAACTGCGGTAATAGGCTTGAAAGTGTTTTCTTTTTCTAATGTTTTTTAAAAACCAAAATACTATGTGTTAAACGAGTTGCCCTGCTAAACCAAAGGTTGTAGTTTGTATCCACCAACCACTGAATGGGAGGAAGATGAGCAGAGGCCTCCTGTGTGTTTTAGAGCATTGGAAACCTGCTGGGGGCGTGTGTGTGTGTGTGTGTGTGTGTGTGTGTGTGTGTGTGTGAGTTCTGAGTCAGATATGACTCAATGGCAATTAAGTAGAGAGAGAACTGAATAGCACGTTAAACAAAACAAAAAGGCCTATTGATGTTGAGCCAATGCCAGCTGGTAGTGACCCTACAGGGCAGAGCAGAATGGCCTCATAAAGGCTATAAAACTGTACATCTTTATACAAGCAGACTGCCACATCTTTCTTCTGCAGAGTGATGGGTGAATTCAAACCATTGAGCTTTCGACTTAAAGCAGACGTGTATTTTAGGCCATCCAAAAACCAAGAAATCCAGAAAGTTCCATCTCACGAGATATAACAAGTGTCACACACTCGACTAGGAAAAAAAAAAATACAAAACCAACTCATTGCATCATGAAATAGTAGCTTAGTAACTAGTGAGGGCAGTGATGGTGCAATAGACAGACCAGACCCTTCTGGCAGTAGTCCATGATGGCTATTGTTTTTAGAAAACCAGCTGACAAAAGCCTCGTGCATAACAACTGTCCCAGCCACAACCAGTCGTGAAGATGGTGCAGGACCAGGTGGTGAGTGGGGGCTCATTCTGTGAAAGGGGCTTGTCATAAATTGGGGCCCACTTGAAGACAGCTACAACAATTTTTTTAAATTATGATTAAATTTTATTAGTTTTAATGAACATTTACAGAGATTTTGGGTTCTCATTCATTTATTGTTGCACTGTTTTCTCTACCCTCCTCCCCAGTTCGTTCTTCTTCCCCCCCCACCCGAATGTCTGTTTTAATTGTCCAATTGCCACAGTACAGCTACAACAATTAACTCTTTCTCAGACATTGCATAAAGAACTCCTACATGCTAGGCATTTTCCTGGGCATTGTCTTGGAAAAAGTGCAGCCAGAGTGCTCCTTTGAAGCAAGCAGAGTGAGACTTTGTCTCATATACTTCGGGAATATTATTAGGAAGGTCCAGTCCTTAGGCACAAAACCCCATGCTTGGAAAAGTAGAGGGTCGGAGAAGGAAAAGAAGTCCCTCAGTGAGGTGATTGGACACAGTGGCCGGAACACTGAGTAAAAGCCTAGCAGATTGTGAGGGTGGCACAAGATGAGGCAGGATGTTGTGTTCTGCTGTACATGGGATCCCTATTATTGTTAAGACAGCACCTAACGATGAGAACAAGGAGTCCCTAGGTGGTAGCCAGCAAGTGGAGGCAGATAAACAGGGGTATTTCATGAAAGGTGACTGGAGATTGTGTATATGGCAGTACTGGGGCACTGTGGAATCTTCCTTCAGAACCCTGGTTGCATAACAGTTAAGCACTCAATACCTAATCAGTAAATTGTCTGAACCCACCCCGTGGCTCTGCAGGAGAAATGCTTAGTGATTTGCTTCTGTAAAGACTGCAACCTAGAAAACCTTACAGGCTAGATCTACTCTGTTTTATCGGGTCACAATAGTTGAAATGATGTCCCTTTCCAAGGAATAGCCTCTCTTAACAATGTGCCTAAAGTGCGACAAAGTTTCACCATCCTTGCTCTCTGGCTGCACTTTCTTCAAGGCATATGTGTTGGTTCTTTTGGCAGTCCATGGGTCACTCAGCACTCTTCTCCAACATCACAACTCTAAGGCAGCAGTCCTTCCTCTAGGTCAGTGAAAGAGAGGAAGACCTTCCATCAAATGGATCAACACAGTGGCTGCAGCAATGAGATCAGGTATATCAGAGATGAGAAGAGTGGATCCAACAGGGCTCTTAGGGTCACTTAACAGCAACAATAACCCAGTTGAACTGGGGAGCTCTGGTGGCCTAGTGTGGTAAGGAGTTGCACTGCCAGCTCAAAAGCAGGTGGTATGAATCCAGCCAGCTGCTGTGATGGAGGAAGATGTACAGATTTCCCTCATGCGATTCACAGCCCCTGAAACCCCATGGGAGGATCAGTTATGAGTTGGTTTCAACTCAATGGCACATAACAATAAAAACCTGGATGAAACAGACTATACGACGTCTAGCAAGAACAATTCATCTTTTATTTTCTTGTACTTTTCATATTTTTGGAGGGGGGGGAGAGGGGCAATTGCTTCTGTTAAGTACTTTTTTTTTCCTCTTTTCACATCCCAATTTCCCTCCAGTCATGGCTCCTAGACCCCGTTGTATCACCCTCCTGGGCAAACAGTCCCATCCTCCCTGGACTTTCACCTAAGCCAGAACTGGATCCCTGAGTGATGTTAAATGCCGCTGAGTTGACCCCGCCTCATATCAACTCTATGAACAGTAGTAACGCTAAACCCTGCTCTGTCCTGAGCCAGCCTGCTGATGTTTATACACCTGTCCCCCTTAACCCAGTCACTGTGTGAATCCATCTCATCTGGGGTCTTCCTCTCCTGCACTATCCCTCCAACCCTCCGTGCATGATGTCCTTCCCTGGTGATGGGAATAAGAAACTCTACACAAAGAGTCACCATATTGAGTATTTCATGTGCCCAGAAATTTGCTTATTTCTTAGATCCCATCTTCATGTGGAGTTTTTTCCCCCCTATATGGTTTTATTTGTAAAAGGAATCTCATGTCCCCACCCCAAAATCATAGAGCATAGAGTAAGAGGAGGCCTCTGACCACAGGACTATGAGCTGAGCTGTGGGGGGTGTTGGTGAAGGGTTAAGTCAGCCTGCAGGGTTTGTATTGGCTGGAGACCTTCGAGGTCACCCACTCCACTGATTTTCACACTTGTTAAATATATAAAAAGGAGCTACAGTGGCACAGTGGTGAAATATTTGGCTTTCAATTAACAGGTCTGCAGTTTAAGAGTACAAGCGTTTCCATGAAATAATGACATGGCAAACTGCTTCCATAAAGATTGTTATTGTTATGTGCCATCAAGTTATCTGCAGCTCATAGCGATCCTATGTACAGCAGCTCTGAAGCCGGCACTATCCTGGGCCAGTCTCACTGACTGACATACCCACCCCTGTTAAACCAGTTACTGTGTCAATCCATCTCATCCAGGGTCTTTCTCTCCTGCGCTGTCCTCCACTCTCCCAAGTATAATGTCCTTCTGCAACGATTGGTCCCTCCTGGCCACATGTGCAAAGTATGTGATATGGAGCTTCAAAATCCTTGCTGTCAAGGAATAGCTTGGTTCCACCCTCTCCAAGGCAGATCTGTTTGTTCTCTTGGTGGTCCATGGTATGCTCAGTACTCTTCCATGGTATGCTCAGTACTCTTCCATGGTACGCTCAGTACTCTTCCACGGGTGTTTAATACTCTTCCCCAGCATCACAGCTGAAACTCTTCAGGACAGTTCTCTATCTTACAGGGTTGCTATGAATTGAATCATCTTGAAGGCGATGAGTTTTAGCTTTTAAAAAAATATATATATGAAATATCCTACCTTCTCTTTTTTACTTTTAGAAACATTTCTTTTTGTGTGATTTGAGTGAAAGTTACAAAGCATATTGATTTTTAGTTCATTCACTAACATTATATTTTGTAACAGTAATTATAATACCCATGGATATGTGACCACTTCATTGTACATTGCCTTTTCCCTCACTCATCTTAATAAGTTTCTATTATCTATTTACTAAGTTTTACTCCTCTTTCCTTCTCTTCCCATCTTTGGTAACCATCCAAGAATTATTAATTATTCTTTCTGTATATAAACATTTTGCATAATGGTAAACTTACTGTCTTTTCATAATTGACTTGTTTTACTTAACACAATGTTGTCTGGATTCATCCACATTATGTAGCATTTTTCAAATTCTTTTTTGTTGTTCACTGTTGCATAGTGCCCCATTGCCCACATCCTTCTTTTAAACCAATGTGGAAGTCCAACATGGAAAACAAGGACCCTTGGTAGATGATCAAATGGTAAGACCCATAGTCCTGCCACCTTTTCTTTCCTCTCGTGTGTTTCTGAGGTTTGAAGAAACTGCTAAGTCCTAATACCGCTCTCCGGTTTTAGATGAAGATAGCAAGGCTTTAGTAGTAGTGGTTTTCCCCAGGGCTCACAGTGACTGCTGGCCAAGCGCCAAGTGCAGGAGAGCTTTCCCATGGTGCAGGGCAGGGCTGGGCTTCTGGCCAAGAGCAGAGCAGGCCTCCTCTTGCTTTAACGTCCGTCATCTCATTCTCTCAGCCAGGAATTTTATCCTCTCGCTGCTCCACCCATCCGACTCTTACTCATCCTTCAACAGTAGATGCAAGTGTTGCCTCCTCTGTGGAGTCTTTCTCAACTGCCCCAAGCTGACTAAATTCTTCCCATGTTCTCACACCCTCTGCCATCTATTTCTTACTCACTTAGAATCTGCCTCATTTCAGCAAGCGTTCAGACAGGTGTCTGCTGCTATTCTGGAGGTCTAACAGAATAACTCCATCAGCCAGCACTGTGCCAGAAGAACTAGGTGCTCAGTCATTAGTTGGAGAATGAAAGAATGTACGTTGCCTGAAGTGGTTATGCGGAAATCAGCTTATATTCTAATCCAGTACACCTAAAGCCTCCATACTCATTTAGTCATCTCAGAATTGTGTTAAAATCTAGATTCTGATGCAGGAGGTATAGGGTAGGGTCCATAGTTCTGCATTTGATAGTCACTAAGTTGATGTTGTAAGGAGAGACCGGTCCTTGGAGAAGGACATCATGCTCGGTAGAGTAGAGGGACAGCACAGGAGGAGAAGACCCTCTATGAGGTGGATTGATTCAGTGACTGGGGTAATCGGGATGGGTGTGTCAGAGGCAATGTGATTGGCACAGGATAGAGCAGGGTTTAGGGCTGTTGTACATAGGGTCGCTATGAGTCGCAAATGACTCGACGGCACATAACAACAAACAACAACAAGTTGATTCCAACCACATTTTTTGAGTGGAAAAGGAGAAGATTGTAATATACGGACTTAAAAAGAAGACAAGAAAAGTGTGATGGGATAAGGATTGTCAAAGGGACCAGAGCACAGAGAGCATACTGTGGTCTCTGCACTTGTGAGGTCATAGAGAGTTGGACTTTACTTGAAGGCAGTTAACAACAATGACTATGTTGTTACTGTTGAATACAGTCGAGTCAGAACTGACCCAGAGCTGACCCTCCAGTGGGTTTGCAGAGACACGGGAGGAGATTGCCCATCCTATTTCCGCACTGCAGCTGATGGATTCAAACTGTGCACCTTCAAGATTGCAGCACAGCTTTTTGCCACTAGGCCACCAGAGCTCCCATGACAATATATATTTTACAAATTATTCCTTGTGTACTATCTTAACAGTTTCTTGGAGGATAAAGCTGAAAGCCTCAAACTCATGGCTGTCCCACTGGAACCTACTCATAGCTGACCTTCCAGTGGGTTTTCCAAAGGTTGTGACTCATACAGGAAGAAAGTACCATTTTCATCCCCTAGAGTTGCTGGTGGGTTGGAACCTTGAGAGAACCTTTGGGATGGCAGCGCAGCTCCTTCTGGAGCAGGCCACCTTCCATTATATTGGTAAAGAATCTGAGCCTTACGGAATAAATAAATAATGAAACTTGCCCAACGTCGTTTAAACCATAGGACATTTGTGAAAATGAAATTATGTCTAGCTGTTCATCCTGTCTGCTCCTATAGCGCTTCCCCTGTCCTATTTAGCCTGAAGATTCCCCTCTAATAGCTTATTTGCATGTATCCCTTCCAGAGCAATTGGGACCACGTCTGAGCTGTTTGCTGTCAAATTCTGATCACCTAGCTGGGCACCTAGAAGCCAATTCAGGAATGTTAGTTACATAAATCAACACATATATATCTAACAGCAGAGGGTCTCCACTTAGGAACACCACTAAGAAAAGTCAAGGGGAGCTTTGGTGGCATAGTGGCAAGAAGCTACACTGCAATCCTGAAGGCACACCGTTCAAGGCCACCAGCTGCTCCATGGGAGAAGGCTGGGAACTCCTTCCATGCATTAACTGCCCCTTTAAACCTGCCAGAGGGTGAGCTATGGGTCAGTTCTGACTTGATGGTATACAACAAGCAAAAAACAATATAAGTCAAGGCTGTGCGTTTGGTGTCCCTGTCTGGAGTAGATTTTCTTCGCTACTCAAACCCCAAGCTTCTCAATATGCTCAAAAGTGTTTGTCAAAATGGGACCCACTTTCAGCGACTCAGGCTGTTGGGTGAATGTATGGCTGGTTGGGAAAATACAATTCAAAGTGTATCCTGAGAAAGGACACTTGGCAGTGGCATCTTCATCCATAAAGTCAATTCTAACTCATGTCCTAAAGCACATTGCTGTTTGTAACACTCCAGGTCAATATTACCTTAGCTCCTACCTCTCTCCCCTGGAGAACTTGGGACATTCTCCTCTAGACAGTGAAGACGAGCTTTCTCACCTGTGAGTGAGCTGCAGGACTTTGGGCTTTGCCCACAAAAGGAGTTAGGGAAGGAAGGGAGAGCTCAAAGTTAATTAAATTGTATTTGTACTTGTTCAGTCTTTATACTCCTCTTTGCTTCCTTGCTGTGCCTAGTAGAAAGAAAACGTGTGTGGAGGGAGGGGGTGAAGGAATTGGGAAAGTTCCAGTGGGGACCTGAAAAGGCAGGGTAATGGTGGCCATGGGTCAATGGCGATTAATTTTATAAACCACAATGTGTGGGAGTGATTGTATAAAACACAATGTGAATGGAGGAATGTGTAAAACACTGTATATAAACAAAATACAATGTATATTAATTTTGTATGCAAACCAATATAAAATAAGAAATCATTAATTAAAAAAATTAATAGAAAAGTCTTACTTCCTCATTAAAACTAATAAAATTTAATAATTAAAAAAAAAGAAAAGTCTTACTTCCAATAAGACCCAATTAAACTGCAAAGGAGTCTATGAAATGTGTGCATTTCATAGGAAGTTGGATGAGCTAGACTCTGTCAGAGTTGCCAATTTTTCTCCACCCCAAATTTTTCTATATTCTTCTATTAATTAATTTCTAAAACTAATTTTAGTAATAATACTTGTAACTCATCTCGAGCTCATTGCAATTGATCAAACTCGGACTCACAGCTCACCCTCCATTAGTTTTCAGAGGCTGCAAATCACACAGAAAAAGATTGCTCATTTTTTTCCCTTAGACCTACTAAAGAGAGAGTTCTGGTGGTCTCATGGTGAAAAGCTGCACTGCAACCCTGAAGGCAAAGAGTTCGAATCCACCAGCTGCTCCATGAGAGAAGGATGGGCAGTCACCTCCTGTGTAATTTATTTCCTCTGCAAACCTGCTTGAGAGTCAGGTATGAGTTGGTTCTGACTTGAAACACAACAACAGAGCCACTGATGGATTCGAACTGCCAGAGAAACTCAGCCTTTGGATTAGCAGTGCAACTTCCCATGAACTATGCCACCAACACTCCCTTTGTGACAACTGTTGCTATTAAGTGCTATCAAGTCAAGTACAAGCCATAGCGACCTTATGAACAATAGCCCTTAATCTTGTCCTATCCTGTGCCTTCTCACCATCTCTGACACAGGTGAGCCTATTGACAAATTCTCTGTGTCAATCCATCTGGTGGACAGTCTTCGTCTCTTTCACCGACCCTTCACCTTTCCAAGCATGATGTCCATTTCCAGGGAATAACCTCTTCTTACCTAGTGAGAATAGGTAATTTACCTAGTGATAATAGGTAACATTTATTACGCACTTACTATGTGCCATACACTATTCTATGCATCCAGCGTATATTACACTTTGGGATTAATTCAGTTTCAAATTGCTAATTTGTAATAAGATTTTGAAACAAAAGAAATTAAATGACTTGCCCTAAACTGCAGTTAGAATTTGGTAAAGCTGATTGTGAGCCCATGTCTGCCTCATTCCTAAACTACTATAAAATACTGTGTTTACTAACATCTGGATTCCTTCTGATAAGACTGTTTTGTAATCCCTTCCTAGTACAATTATCATTTTTTTCCTTTTTTCTTTTCCCTCACAACCTCTCCTCCCAGGTCCACCAGTTTGGAGATCAGAATGATGTTCTCTAAGAATTCACTCTGACTTCCAAACATTGTTGCTCAACATCCCTTTTGTATTAGTCCCTTTCTTTTGACACTTATTGTCATATTTTGTGGGCCATGGTCTTTTCAGTTACTTTCTATGCATCTGAGAGCTGGACAAGGAATAAGGATGATAGAAGAAGAATTGATGCCTCTGAACTGTTGGTTCAGAGTGGTTCAGAGTTAGTTCAGAGTTGGTTCAATGTGGTGTTAGAGAAAAGCGCTGAATGTCCCATGGACTGCCATAAAAACCAGATATATCTTGGATAACGTGCAGCCAGAGTGCTCCTGGGAGGCAAAGATGACAAAGCTTCATCTCACATATTTTGGGCATGTTCCTAGGAGAGGTTATTATTCGGAAAGAGACGTTGCACTTGGGAAGGTGAAGAGATGATGAAGAAAATGAACACCCACAAACAGATGGGTTGACACAGTGGCTGTGGCAATGGGCTTGAGTGTATCAGAGATTGTGAGGATGGTACAAGATAGGACAGGGTTCAGATCTGTTGTTCATAGGGTCAGTATAAATTGTACTTGACTTGACAGCACCTAACAACAGCAACCACCTGTGAAGTGATACTAGGAAGGGCATTATGGGAATTCTGATGGATCTTGTGGGAACCTTGCTTACATAGGTAAAATTTTCTCAAGCTACAATAATCTGGACTACTTTAATAGGGTCTTCTAAGGACACTTACTAAAGGTCAATTGAGGATTTCCAGACCCTACTCCAAAGAATCAGATAATTTGGAGATGGAGATTTTATGAATTTGGTTTTTTAAAACAAAATCCAGTGTGATCCTTATCTATGAGAGGGTTTCAGAAACATTGCTTTTTATCTGGATAGACATATTTCCCCCAGAAGGAGTTAAAAATCTCTATAACCTTCCTTTCCTACCCCAGTGACTCACTCCGACTTGGACAGAATTCAGACTTGCCAATCATTTGTGATTTTTCTTTGGAGCCCCTTGGAATGAATTCCACTCCCTTCCCCCAAAGGGCACAGAGTGGGACAAGCACACTTGGCTCCGGAACAAACAGAACTCTAACCCAAAGCCTCAACTTGTCCCCTCTCACCTCTTTCTCTGACTGAAAAACAGCTTCAGTCCCTCCCTTGTGTGTGTTGTTGGGGCAGAGACTCAGGGTGCTCAGGAAGCTGATTAATCTACCAGGGATACATCAGAGATAAAAATCCAGTCTTTTATAACTTTTTAAAGCCTGCCGCAGGGAGAGGACAATAAACCAGGACTCCCTGTGCTGTGAGGACCTTGGCAGTTCTTATCCATGTTGAGATAAATCAGATCAATTAAGTCCCTCTTCGAACACGGTGAGCATTTCTTTTTCTGCATGGTGCTTTCCAAACAGTTACTCTGCTGCCAAGGTCTTTGTAGGCCCCTTGCCATGCTGGCACCATTTAGAAACCTGATTTAAAACCAAGCTCTGCTTTGTAGCTACCAGATAACCTTGGGCCAGTCAATGAACCGCTATATCCCTATTTCTTCTTCTCTAAAAAGGAAATAAGGGGTAAGGCAAAAGTTGGAAGGCTCAGGTCCACCCAAGAGGTGCCTCAGGAGAAAGGTCTTGTGGTCTGCTTCCGGAAACCTTATGGAGCTGATGGGAGGTCACCATGAATCAACGCTGACTTGACAGCGACTGTTATAAAGACAATGACCATCCTTTCTGAGAATTAATGAGCTAATTCTTACTTTGAAAAGGGCAGAGCTGTGTTACAAACATGAGTTGAACAAAGCAGTCTCCTGAGGTACCTGAACAGAAATGATACCTATAGCAGATGGATTGAAGCCCACCAAGCTTCCAAAAGTCCATAGTTATTGGTGCGCATCAAACACCCTTCCACGCTTGCAAACTCACCAGAGAGTCAGTGGTGTCCGTGTGTAGTGCTGGGTCAGATGTTCCGCACTTCACATCCATGAGCAATCCTGTGAGGAGCTGTTCAGGGTTGTCCTCTGCATGGGGCAGAAGGAAAAACTGCCTTCTGTGTTCCTCGGGGGACTGAGTTTTATAGACTTTGAATTTACAGCTTCCATGTTGTAAGAAGAGAAATTAAGTTGCTTATTCAACTTCCTAGTGGCGTCTAAACACAGCAGAGTAAGGTTTGGGGAGTTAGAGAGGGTTAGGTGTGGAAGCTGTTGAATTTTGAGGGACCGCTGGGCCAGGCCCTGACCTGGGCCTCTCCTCATCTGCTGCCTCAGCATGTCTCTCTATTTCCTCTGGTCCATGCATGGCTTGTCTGGATTCTGGAGTGCCAGTCTGATAAATCTTTTGTGTTTTTCCATGTCTATGTTTTTATTTTTTAGGGTTTCATTACTTAACTTTGTCTTATGGCAAGATGGTTGATTAGATTTTCAAGTTCAGCAGAAGGGTCTGTTCAACTCAGGCAATACCTTAGAAGACATGGCTCAATTGGCTTTCTGAGAGAATTCCTCTGAAACTTCTCCCATAGCATGGGACAGTGACAGTTTTAAGTTGTAAAATGATGTTATTCTCTTACTTTAAACCTTCCAATGGTTTCTTTCTCTCTCTCACCCCCTGCCCCCCACACAGATATCAGAGCAAAAGTGTGCTCCATAAAGCTTTCCTCTAAGGAGCAACTTGGTTTCACCCTCTCCAGGACAGACCTGTTAGTTCTCTTGGGAGTCTATAGTATGTTCAATATTCTTCCCCAGCACCACAACTCAAAGGCATCGATTCTTATTATGTCATTCTTAGTCATCGTCCAGTTCTCTGATGCATAGCAAGTAATTGCGAAGACTATGGGCTGGCACACCTTAGTCTCTAGACTAAGTCTCTACCTTCTTATCTTACCACTAATGGCAGCTTCCTTTGTCAAATGGAAATAATTTGACCTTGAAAAGTATTTAGGAGGAAAGAATACAGGAAAGCGTCACAAGTGCGATACTCTCATAGAACATAGAAGAAGCTTACATGAATAGTATTGATGATGATGATATAATAGTTTCCTTCCCTTTTCTGCTTTCTCTGGCCCTGGTCCTGCCCCTCTGAGCCCCAGGACTTTGGTGAAGCATTTCTCTTCCCTGTGCTTCATGAAGGAAAAGGTCTGTCATCAGGTGATGAGTGCATACAGTCCTAGTTAGCTTGTTGCGAGGTGGAAGGTAATGGGCCTTCTTGTTCCTCAACTACACAGCCAGAAGGGCTTCCCTAAATGGGAGCAGAGACGTTCTTCCACTGCCAAAACGGTTGTGATGAGGAACTTTAAAAGGGATGCTAGTGAAAGGGACCCTCTTGGAATACTAAGCAGGATCTTAATTTCTCCTTGAATTGGCAAGCTTTATATTACGGGCCTGCTGTTGGCAGATAGGGGGAATCCTTGATGGAGGCTGAGTTAAATATGGTTGGGATTTACAGTGGAATAAAAGGTGCCAGATTAATAGGGTTTCTTTTCTCTGAACCATAAATTGGGAGCCCTGGTGCCTGATCGACTACTAAATCTCCCACCCCCGAGGCTCCTGGATGGAGAGCTGAGAACGCCTGGCTGGCAGCCGAAGGTTGGCACAAATGATTATATCACCTGGGGCTTTGCTCTGCAAGGGGTGCTGGGTTGAAGGGCAGATGGACTTACCATATTTTCATGTGACAAACACATATAAGGCAGCCTCTGAACACTGACATGTTGACCTTTCTCCCATCATCTTAGAGCATCACAGAGGCAGGCGGATGAAAGGGTAGAGAGGCTCTACCCATGGGTAGGGTACACTGAGGCTCTGCTTGTTCTGGGAAGCATGCTCCTTTGTCCCACTTGCCTTTCCCTTCCCCAGCTGAATGCCGCAGAAATGGAAAACGGCATAGAGCACGTGCAGACCCACCCCTGCCAGACCCGAGGGATGTCTTCATTGAGAAAATACCCTCCAACAGTTTCATGGGCAGGGTCTGGATGCAATGCTTGAGCTGGGGAGGGGAAGACAGGGCAGAGGCTTAGGAGGAACCAGATGAGGCTGACCTCTCTCTCTCTCTCAAGTCTCCCTCCAGGACAGCTGCCCAAGGACTCTAGGGTCACACTGGAAGGCAGAGCACTGTTTTCTTTCACACTACATTTTTGAGATTGGTAGAAGTAGAATTAATTTCACTTTGTTGTTGTTGATATGTGCCAACCCTGCTCTATCCTGTGCCAACCTCACCGTCTCTGACATACTCCTTCCCACCATTCCAATTACAGTATCGATCCATCTCATTGAGGGTCTTCCTCTCCTGAGCCGTTTCTCCACTCTCCCAAACATGATGCCCTTCTCCAAGGGTCAGTCCTTCCTTGCAACATGCCCAAAGTATGTCAGACAAAGCTTCAGTATCCTTGACTCAAAGTAGAAACCCTAGCTTCACCATCTCCAGGACAAATCTATTTGTTCTCCTAACAGTCCATATTCAACACTCTTCTCCAGCACCACAGCTCAAAGGCATCAATTCTCCTTCTATCATCCCAATTCACTGTCCAACTCTCCGATGCAATGCATGTAATTGCGAAGACTAGAGCCCAGATGGGGCACACCTTAGTCTCTACCCCCTGATGTCATTGCTCTTCAGTTCTCTGGAGAGGTCCCTGACAGCTGACTTTCCCAATGCAATTTGTCTCTTGATTTCCTGGCTGCTGGTACCAAGAGTGTTGACTGTGGAGCCAAGCAAACTAAAACTGTTAACTATCTCAATCTCTTCACCATCCATTCTGATGCTGCCAATTGGTCCAGTGGTGAGAAACTTTGTTTTCTTAATGTTGAGCTTCAATCTGTATTGAAGGCTGCAGTCCTTGACCTTCTGCAGCAAGTGCATGAGGTTCTCCTTAGGAACGAAGAAATCCAAGTTGAGCATGATGAGGTGATAGACTCATGGTTCTGCCATTGAGTAGCAGTACCCACTCCCCCATGAACTCAGCCCATGCTTCTCTTCAAAGTTGCCTTTAGTTTCCCCACTGTCTGTCTGGAGTAAAGACTGCCTGTGACAAGGAGGATCCTAATGAAGTGATGATGCTGTGTTTTGTCCTGTTGTTTCCCATTTCCTCTTTTCTTCGTTGTTAGATGTTACTAAGTTGACCATGACTTATGGTGAATAATGGATCTGAACCCACACTATCATGTGCCATCCCCATGGTCTATGATATGTGTACTTGAGTCCATTGTTACAGTCACTGTGTCAGTTGACCTTGCCGAAGGTCTTCCTGGTTTTCCCTGACCCTCCACCTTTCCAAGCATGACGTCTTTTTCCCCAGGTCTGGCCTTTGCTAACAACTTGCCCAAAGTATGTGACATGAAGTTTCACCATCCTTGCCTCTAAGAAGAGAAAATGAGTGGGAGTATGGGGGCCGAATGACAGACGCAACGTAACCTCAGAGCAACTTTTTAGCATGATCCTGCTAGGCTGTTTAATGCCTTTGAACAAGTTTGAAAGCATATCTATCCTGGGTAGATGTGGCCCCATGCCAGGGTTAAACATGAGGTAATGCTGTGTTCAGGGCTGAGCAGGTCTCAATATACCCGTTAGCTGGGCACTCTTTTGCAGAGGATCGTACGCAAACACATACATCGCAGCACTGCAGATGGAAATGAAAGTCTCAGCTTCAGAAAAGGGCTGCCCATTGCACAGGCTTTGTTTTGTTTTTGATTTGTTGTTTTGTTTTTACATTCACATTGTGCTTCGTATGATCATTCCCATCCAAACTGACTTATAAAATTAATTCCCATTGATCTATGCCCACTAGTGATTTAGGTTTTTTCCCCGGATCCCCACCGATCTTTCCTAATTCCTCACCTGTTCCCTCTACCCACCAAAATCTGCTTTCTAAACTCTGGTTTGGAAAACCAAACAGGTCTTCCATTTGCCTCTCTGCTCTTCCCTCTGTTCTCTTAAGCAGCATCTTCAAGAAGTGTCTGCTAAAAACACACAGAAAGCTTATGCAGCCGTTTAGCTGAAGCTCCTGGTGGAATTCACCCGACCATTCAGTTATTTTCCAGGGAACCAGAGTGTAGCAGAGGTTAGAGGAAGTGCCCCAAGGGTGAGAGTGAAGGAGGGCCCACTCTTGGGGTCACCTTTGCTAGTATCTTCCACTATCTGTCGTTCTGGGGAATTAAATTGTCTTCCTGGCCAAACCTAGAACACTCCCAGTCCTTGTCTGAGCCAGGAATCATTAAGTTTGCTTCGGCCGGAGTCTTCTTGGACATGTGGTGGAATATTTATGTCCAACTCATTTTATTTTAGTGTCAACAACTTGACTTACTTTGTGGCTTTTTTCCCTTTCTCTCTCTCTGCATTAGAAAAAGTCAATTTCTTTTATGGCAGGAAGGTGACCTTCCCTAGAATGAAATATATTTTTCCCATTAGCAGTTGTGTTTCTGAAGATCAAGCCCTGCTTCCCTAAAGCCAAAGGGGAACATAAGTGTCTATGGGGTGGGGGAGCGGTAAGGGGGTGGGTACACACACATGCTAATGTTTGGGTGACATTAAAATTGTACCCAGAGGCCTTATGAGAAAAATGAATATAATAAAACTTTTAGGTGAGTGAAAATGCAGGTAGTTCTACAATTGAGGAGAGGGTAGGAAAAAGGCAAAAGGAAGGAAATCTGGCAGCAGAATTTTTCCTGAGCCTGGGATGTGGTTCGAGGGGAAGAACAATGAGGAGTTGGGGGAACATTCAGAGGATATTCTGCTATAGAACCACTATTTGAGCTTTTAGGAGAAGGGTTGAGTTGGAGTCTCTGTCAGTGGGCAAAATGACTGATATTCTCAGTAGGAGAAGTGTCTTATCAATCACCCTAAAGCCTTAATCAGTTGCAAGTCTAACAATTAATTACACAAGAAAACCAAACTCATCGCCATTGATTCTAACAACTAGTGACTCTATGTGGTGCAGGATAGAACTATGCTCAATAGAGTTTTCTTGGCTTTAATCTTGATGGAGTCAGATCACCAGAAATACAGCCACCTATTCCTCTCCAAAGTATATTTGTGTGGGTTCAAATGGCCAACCTTTAAGTTACTAGTCAACCACAAATCATTTGCACTACCTAAGACTGTTCTATTCTAGGACCAACCTATTTCAGCTCCAACACTGTGGCACCTAATAGCAATAACCTTTCAACAAAATAACTTATAGTGTCCCAATATATTCTGTGTAGTAATAATAGTAGCTACATCATGCTTGGAAAGGTGGAGGGTCAACACAGGAAAGAAAGACCTTAGATGAGTGTGATTAACACAGTGACCGCAGCAATGGGGGCAGGTATGTCATAGGCAGTGAAGTTGGCCTAAAATAGGGCAAAATTCAGAGCTATTATTCATAGGGTAGTGTAGTCGACTCAATGGCACATAACAACAACAACTACCACAACTTCATGAAACAGTGGCTAATGTCTTTGGCATTAATCAAAAGACTGATGATATGCAGAGGTATGTGGATGTGCAGGGCGAGGGGGTATTAAATCATTGGGTTGTATAATTTGACAGGAGGGTGAGGGAAATTGAAAGAATTTGTTTGAATTTATGATTGAATGTTGTAAATGAACTAGTATAAAATTAAAAAAAAGGAAAAAATTCTATGAGAAAGGTGAATCTGTCCAAGAACCTAGAAACCCTGGAGATGAGTTTAAAAAGAATTCCCTCCACCATCATTTTCTAGGGTTCTTCTTTAATTAAACTTTGGAGCAACTTTGCCCTTTGCTTTTAAAAGGAGACTGTTCTGTGTAAAGGGTCATTCACATTTACACATAAGTGCCTTGGAAGGAAGGCCAATGATGTACTCCTGAGTGATCAGAGTCATTGCAAACCCCAGGGAGCACAGTTAAGCTGTGATCACCTGGGGCTGCCATGAGTTGGAATTGACTCTGTAAGAACTGGTTTAGGGTGAGGTTTTGTTTGTTTTTTACTTATGTGTTCCTTCCAGTGGGCACACCACTGTAAGAAGTGACATCTCAAAACACCTCTCATCAATGTCAGTTTTGGGCTGTAAAGATGTGCTTTGTGGACTATGTACCTGCATTAAAAAAAAAAAAAAGACTGATCATTTGAACACACTAGCCAGTTTGTTGAAGAAAGATGAGGCAGTTCTCTTCTGTGAAGATTAGAGTCCTGAAAGCGGCACTGCAATCTTGAAGGCATACAGTTTGAATCTACCAGCTGCTCTGTGGGAGAAAGATGGACAGTCTCCTCCCATGTGGTTAACTGCCTCTGAAAACCTGCAGGAGACAACACAACAACATAGGTCTTAGGTTGGAGAAGGATGGGCAGTCTCCTCCTGTGCTCTTTATGGCCTCTGGAAACCTGCTGCAGGGTTAGCTACAAGTGGCTTCTGACTCAAGGTATGGAAGTGACAACAAACACAGTATTAGAGCCATGTCAGGCTCATTGTTATTGTGATTGTTGTGGTGTACTGTAGAGTCGGAGCTAACCCATAGCTGACCCTCTGGAGGGTTTTCAGAGGCAGCTAATCGTACGGGAGGAGACGGCCCATCCTTCTTCTGTGGAGCGGCTGGTGGCCTCGACCCGCGTGCCTTCGGGATTGCAGTACGGTGTTTTGCCACTAGTCCACCAGAGCTCCCCTGGTGTCTGGCACATGGTAAGTACAATTTAAGTGGTTTTTATCTTAGACAGCATTGTCATATGTATGAAGGAGAAAGGGGATTTGGAGGAAAGTTAAACAGTACCTCTCCGTCACTAATTAATAGTGTGGCAGGAACAATGTAGCCTCTATAAACTCAGGTTTTCCTGCCAGAAATGTTCCTGTTGTTTCTGTCAGGTGCCGTTGTGTTGGTGCTGCCTCCCAGTGACCCTATTACCCCATCTTTACAGCTGTAGCCACGTTTGAGCTCATTGTTGCAACTCCTGTGCCAATTGTCTCATCGAGGGGCTGACCCTCTCCTCCAAGCATGATATCCTTTCCTTGGGACTGGTCCCTCCTGGTAGCATGCCCAAAGGAGAAGAAATGAAGTCTCCCAATCCTCAATTATAAGGAGCATTCTGGCTATCTTTCTTCACAGACTGATTTGTTTGTTCTTCTGTCAGTCCATGGTCTACTCAATATTCGTCGCCAACACCATCATTCAAACATATCAATTCTTCATCAGTCTTGTGAGCTAGAAAAAAGGGTTGAAAGGGATAGAAAGAAGAAGCCTGTTCCAAGAAACAAACAGGCCTTTATTAAGTGAACCTGAGAGGGACGCCAGGTGACTGCGTGCAGAGAAGCTCAGAATGGGGTGAAGGCAGACAAAAGCAGTTTCCTTTTATAGGGGCTATTAAGAAGATTAAGAGAGGATGGCAGTTTGCTTAGGAATTTGTGGGCAGAAGTCCTGTCAATGCGTGATCACGTCCAGAGACTTATCAAGATCTGGTCCCTTATCAAGACGTTGTGAGGTTCCTCAAGAATGATCAGGCCTAGAGGTCAGGCCTGCTTTGGCATACATACAGGGCAGTTTGGAATACCGTGGTTTGAGTCAGGCATACTTTAGTCCTCAGTGTAATTAATGTCTTTGCTCTTAAGCATTTTTTAAAAAGGTCCTTTACAGCAGATTTTCCCCATACAGTAGGATATTTGCTTCCTGGCCTCTCCTTCCATGACTGTTGCTTTCATTTTATGAAATCCTTGACAACTTTCCTATTCCACAGGGTCCTGTGCAAAGGAAAGGAGAAAATGGATGCAAAACCACTTTCTAAAATTGTAAATTGTTGACTATCTACCACTAGGCTAATATTCTTTCACTGATGCTCCCAGAAAGAGGGCAGGGATGGGTGTCTTGACTTTTTTTTTTTTAAAAGAAAAAAAATAATAATCTGAAGCCAAAAAAGGTTCAGTCATGGACCAAAATTCTCTTGGGAGTCTAGGTCAGGTTCAGGCTGGGTTGCTGACTCTGCCTTCAGCGATTCACCCACACTGTACGGGTACATACTCCCTGGTAGCCACATCCCAAACTTGAATCAACATAAATAAAAAGCAAAATCCCGAGCCAGCCCTCATCCTGCCACTTCACTGGATTCTAATTGCCTCTTACTTCAGAAACAGGAATAATTAAACAGGAGCTTTATTTTAATAGGCCTCAGGTCAGGCTCAGCATTCTGCATCCTTGGTCAATTTCCCCACCGTTTTTTAGCTAATCTGGGGGAGAGGAAACTGTCCTCCAGTGGTTCATTTGCATCGAAACCACTATAATTTGTAAGTAAATGGCAATGCTTTTAAATGCAAAGAAGCATCCGTGAGTTGACAGAGAAGACTGGCTTTGATTCTTCAAATAACTGCAACCCCTAATGTTCTGGAAATAATCTTTCTTTCTGTCCAATTATACCCCTCCCAGAAGTAGCCCCTTAACCCCACTTCAAAATATAGCCATTAAAGTTTCTCAAATCAAGGGTAGCTCTCCTTGCCCACAGGGAGACTGTTATTTGAGGAACAATTCTCAACTGGGCAGACTCATGGGGAGGCTACTAAGTGCCAAGTGTTGAGAAACAGAGATGAACAAAGACAATGTCCCAGCCATGAAGACGCTTACAATCTCTGAAGGGACATAAACACGTGACATGTGCAATAAAAGGCAGACTATGGCATTTTAAGAGAGCTGCAAAGTGCTTCATGACCAGGTCTGAACCTACTTAGGAGATTTAGAAAGCTGTGGAGGGAAGACAGTGACTCGGTTTGACCTCAAATGTGGCAAGGGTTTCTCCACCAAGGCCTCCACTGCCTGCCCACCCTCCCAGGACTCACCTCCCAATCTCACCCCAGCCGCTCTGCTCAGGGGTTGCTTTCCTATCATCTGAGCATCTCCTCTTAGTGTTAATCTTGTGACATTGAAAGTGAATTAGTGGAGCTGATTAATTAGCTCTTTTCTATTCTGGGTCCCGTGGATGCTATTGTCAGTTAAGCAGTCAGCCACCAACTGAAAGGTTTGAACTCAGATCTTGGAAGAAAGGCTTGGACGTCTACTTCTTGAAGATCAGAACCTTTGAAAACTCCACGGAGCATAGTTCTACTTGAACACACATGGAGTTATCATGAGTTGGAATTAATTGACATTTACTGGGAGGTGTTTTTGACCTCTCTTCTGACCTTTGTACGCTCTATGCCTCAGTTTCTCCACAATGTGCTTGATTCTTTGTATGTTGAGGATAGATATTCCAATGAAAGATCAGTACTAGAAGTTTATTGGCATCTAGCCTCTGGTGGTAGATAGACCTGTGTAACTTTGGGAAGGTGACTTTAACCCTCTGAAGTTCATTATTCATCTATAAAATGACAACAATAACAATTACTTCATCATGTTATTGGGGAAAGCCCGTAGGCAACACTGTGATAGATGGAGAAAAGAGTAAAGTTGTCAGCGACTTCATTTTACTTGGACCCACAATCAACACCCCACGTAACAGCAACCAAAAAATCCAAAGATGTGCTGCATTTGGAAAAAATGCTGTAAAGAATCTCTTCAGAGAGCTAAAGAATGATGAGGTCATTTTAAAGCCTAAGGTATGACTGATCCAGGCCAGGGTCTTTTCTGTTGCTGCCTATGCCTTTGAAAACTGGACAAAGACTTAGGGTGACAGAAGAAGAATCGAAGCCTATGAGTTGTGGTGCTGGATAAAAGGGCAGAATATCCCATAGATTGCCAAAAGAACAAATACGTCTGTCTTGAACAAAGCAAAATCAGATTGCTCCTTCGAGACAAGGATGGTGAAACTTTGTCTCACATATTTTGGGCATATTGTCAGGGGGACCAGTCCTTGAAAAGGATATCGCATGGGGAAAGCAGGATGGTCAGGGAAAGAGAGGAAGACCTCCAACAAGATGAGTTGACACATGACTGTAACGGTGGGTTTGAGCCTATCAGAGAGCATGAGGGCGGGATAGAGCAAGGTTCAGATCTGTTGTTCAGGGGTTTGCTATGAGTCATAATCATCTTGATGGCACGTAACTATAACAATAACAATAACAACAATCAATGAATATTTATTAGAGGCTTTTTTGAAAATAAGTACCTTCTGTTTTCTCAGAGTAGTTTATTGGGTATATTGAGCCATTTCCCAAAAATCTTGTTTGTAGCCAGATTCTTTTCCCCATACTTACCACTTGTTTGTTGCTGTGTGTCATTGAGTTGTTTCTGACCCATAGAGATCCTTTAGGAGTAGATGATAAATAAACACTTGACTGCTGGAATTAATGTGTTGTCTCTAAACATTTGTACATGTTTTGCCTTGATCTGCAACTCTGATAAAATGTTCTCTGTATTCAAAAGAACATAACTAAATCCTATTAATTATTTAAAAATCAGTCATTACCCTGATTTGGACCCTGAGCTGACACACCATGAGGCTATATAAATGAGATATAAACTTTAATGATGTAAGCCCCTGATGAGTTATTGGTGGTCCACTGGTAGAATTTTCACCTGAATTTGATGTGCGTTTCTCTAATGCTGACCAAATCTCAGTGGAGATACCCAAGTAAGAGTTGGAAAAAAGGCCTGGAGATCTACTCCTGAAAACGGGCAGTATTTTGTTCTGTTGTGTGTGTATTGTTCAGAGCCAACTGGACAACCGTAAACAATGACAATTAGCCCCTGACATTCTGGGGTCATTTGTTACCTCATCCTATCCTGACTGAGTCAGTATGCTTCTTAACTCCATTTTCTTTGAGGTACTGCACTTCTGCTGCCAAAATTACTTTCACTTATGTTTTCTCGTTTTTAAGCTTCTTACTGTGAAACTGGCTTTCCATTTGTCACCTGAATGCCTGTAGGAGCTTTCCAGCTGGTCTCCTTGCCTCTGTGTCCTTCCTGATCAATTAATCAATCCTAATATTTGCAGGGCATAGGGTGAGAGTGCAAGTGAGAGACAGCCAAACACTATGAGTCTAAGTATTTAAGACTTCTGCATAAAGCTAACTACTTATTAAGCAAAATACTTTCTAGCATCCTATTTTAAAAATATCTCTTTTTTTAATGACCTGGAAACCTAGATTGAAATTTAGACATTTATAACTCCCCAGAGTTATAGGAACACGGAGAAAGCTGGATCCTGTTGAGACACCAAAGTCTGTGTATGTAATATCGCTTCACATCTCGTACAACCAACTGGGAGTGATGATCATGAAAGATAATATTGATCACTTGGAAGTGGACTAAGAGCCATGTGTTCAAGGAATTCCTTTGTCCTGAACATCAAAACATGCTCTAGAGGTGAAAGCACAAGATTGTGTGGTTAATTAAGTCCTTTTGGTCTCATTCGTTCTTGTCCGATGAGTAAGGATATGACTAGAGGTGGGTCAAGTCACTGGGTGGGTAAATGGTTACTGTGCTTGTGGCTTAGTGGTAAGGAGCTGCACTGCCAATCCAAAGATATGCAGTTCAAATCCACTAGCTGCTCTGTGAGAAGAAAGATGGGCAGTCTCCTCCTGTGTGACCTACTGTCTCTGAAAACTTAGTACGAAATCAGCTATGAGTCTTTTCTGATTTTGATACATAACAACAGGAAAACTAACCTAAGGATTACAAGTGTAAACCCACCCACAGACACTTCAGGAAAAGTCCTGATTGGGGGGAGGGGCGGGATGGGGAAGGCAACCACTGAAAACCTTATGGTGCACAGTTCTGCTCAGACATACACGACGTCATCATGAGTTGGCATTGACTCAATAGTAACTGATAAGTGATGAGTCAAAGTGAGTTCTTCTGAAGTGGGGGCGCGCTTTTTTCTAAGAGCAACTCCTTAATAAGTTCAACATCTATTGAGTATTTCTCATTTGCCAGACACAGTTTTAATTACTTTACCAATTAAGAAACTTAGGCCTATCTCTTCGTTTACTCAAATCAAACAGGTCACAAGAGGTAGAACTGTGAATTAGATCTTGGGTGGCTGCTGGTTTATGCCATTGAGTGGGAACCTAGTCATAATTGACCCTGCAGTGGGTTTTCAGAGGCTGCAAGTTGCACTGGAAGAAAATGCTCATCTTTCTTCCTTGAGGCAGCTGGCGGATTAGAGACACCTGCCTTTGGGTTGGCAACACAACTCCTTTCCCACTAAACCACTAGGGCCTGGAATAGGGAATGATAATTGGATTCCAAAATACTACACGTAACACGCAACACTGCCATTAAAATCACCTTGAAATCACTGTTCTAATTGAGACCCTCAAAAAAAAAAGTTCAATATCCCCCAGTGCAGGTTATGCAGTGGAGAGAAACAAGATGTAGAGCCAGGAGATTTTGGGTTCAATGTTGGCCCTAACATCTATGAGCTCTGTATGTCTTAATCAAACAATTTTGTCTTCCTATAAAATTGAGAGAGTTAATAATACATCCCCCGCTGAGACACTGTAAGGATTAAGTAGGTAATGAATGTAAAAAACTAGAAAGCCCTGTACTTGTTATTATTAAGATGATATTCCAGTTACTATGGATACATACATAATAAATGATACTAAAATGTAGTGGCATAAAAGAGCCACTTATTCTGCTTACAGGTTCTAAGAGTCGGGAATTTCAGCCACAGGTTGCCTTTGCTTCATGATGTTGTGGTCTCTGCTGGAGGATTGAAAGCCAGGGGATGAGAATCACCTCGGGATTTTTCCACTCACTGTGAGACGGATGATCTTGGCTGTTGGCTGAGACCTTCCCTGTGACTGAAGGCTGGGAGAACCACATGGGGCTGCTTCCTGTGGCCTGCTTATCCGCGCATCACGGTGGCTGGCTGTGCTCCATGGATGAAGGCAGAGACAGAGAGAGATGCTTTTATGAATTAGCATCAGAGATCAAAAAGCTTCCCTTGCTCGTTCTTCTCTTGATTAGCAAGATCAGTCGCAGCATGCCCAAATTAAAGGAGGAGAGAAACAGATCCCGTTTCTTTGTGGAGAGTGGCAAGGTTATAAGAGCACACGAGACTGGAAAATATTGCAGCTGATTTTGGAAAATTCAGTCTGCCACAACCATATACTTACAGTTATCAATAGCTAGAATAACTCCAAATGCCTTAATAAAGCACCAAAAGCAATCAATGGCACGGCTGCCCTTTTCCTGTCCTGTTAACATTCCACTCCTTTGTGTATATCTTATGTGGCCACCTCATAGAACTACTAGGACTTGTTAAAATATCTTCCTTTTGTGAGTCCATATTGCTCTTCTGATTTAGAATGTTCCTTTTCCCTATTCACAGTAACTATCTAGGGAGTTCTGGTGGCTTAGTGGTAAGGATTTGCACTGTCAGTTGAAAGGCAGGTGGTTCGAATCCACCAGCTGCTGTGAAGGGAAAAGATGGATAATCTCATCTGGTGCATATCACTGCCTCTGAAAATCCATTGGAGGGTCAGCTATGAGTCAGTGCCAACTCAATGGCACATAATAACAACAACAATATACAAATCCTGAGGGAGCTCTGATAGCCCAGTGAGTAAGGAGTTGTGCTACTTACCTGAAGGCATGCAGTTCAAATCCGCTAGCTACCCCGAGGGAGAAAGGTGCTCAGTCTTCTCCTGGGCAATTTACTGCCTCTGAAAAACTGCTGGAAGGTAGTTTCTGACTTGATGGTACTTAACAGCAACTAGCTGAACTACATAACCAACTAACTAGTTGGCAGTTCAAACTCACCCAGAGGCTCTTTGGAAGACATGCCTGACCACAATCTTCAAGATCTTTGGTGCAGTTTGACTTTGTATACATAGAACTACCAAGAGCTAGAATTGGCTGCATGACAGATATCAACATTTCACCTCATCCTCCCTCATACTTATATGCCTTCCCACTTCTGGCCTGGTACATTGCTTAGTACTCGTAGTAACACTACGAATACTTATCTGTTGAAACTTAAAATCTGTCATCATCAGTTCATCTGAGATTTTCCTGTTAATAAGCAGGATTTCCTGGGGATGACTACAACCCAAATCATGCCTACCCATTCCCTAACCCAAGTTTTTTCAGAGGTGTAAAAGTTCTCATTCCTTATAAAATGGTGCAACCTCTATGGGAAACAGTTTGGCGTTTCCTTAAGACATTGAAAATAGAAATACAATTTGATCCTGCTATTGCATTACTAGGAATATACTCCAAAGAAATAAGAGCTGTAATATGAACAGATGTATGAATACCCATGTTTATTGTGGCATTACTCATAATAGCAAAGAAATGGAAACAAAGCCCAAATGACCATCAGCAAACAAAGGGATAAAGACATTATGGTACATGCACACAATGGGGTGCTATGCAGCATTGGAAAAGCAATGAAGAATTTGTGAAACACTACACAACATGTCTCAATCAAGAGAACATTACGCTGAGTGAAATAAGTAAGTCACAAATGGACAAGTACTGTCTAAAGCAATTGTTATAAAAATTAGAAAGAGGCTACATATGGAAAGAATCCATTTCATATGGTAACAAGTGAGGAGGGTGAGTAGAAAATTAATGGGTAGACAATGAACACTTTTCTTGGAATTGGTAAAGAGAAGGACAATGTGGAATGAATTATCAGATGATCAGACATTTTCTATTTTAAATAGTGTTGTGGAACAAAATATGTGTGAGTTATTGACAAAAAACTCCAAAGAAAACAAACGCAATATGCTTTGCAAACTTTCATGCACATCACAAATTTTTTTTAAAGTTTCTTATTCCTGTTTGTTTGAAGGTTTTTTTTTCCTACACGTGGTTACTGAATTGATCTCATTTGCTTATTTTTATTTTTTAAAAATCTCTAATTATGAATAAGGGATTATTTAAATGATTTTTTAAAGTTATGTTTATGTCAGAGGGGTGTCAGTATAGTTTTGCAAGTTTGGGATAATAGGCACTCCATTGATAGCTGATATTTTGTTGCTAGGTGCCACCAAGGTAGCTCTGACTCATAGTAAATTTATGCACAGCAGAATGAGACATTGTTCAGTCCTGCAGTGTCCTCAAGATTGTTTCTGGGTTTGAGCCCATTGATGCAGCCTTTCTAACTCAGTAAGGGTTTTCTTCTTTTTCACTAACCCTCAGCTTCACTGAGTATGATGTCCTTCTCCAGAAAGCCTTATTCTTCCTTATAATATGCCCAAAGAAATTTTGTTATTCTCACGTCTAAGGAATATTCTGACTGACTTCTTCCAAGACAGATTTGTTCATTTTTTGAGCAGCCATGATATATTCAGTATTGCTCAATACAACAACACCATAGTTCAAGTGTATGGATTTTTCTTTTGCTGTTTCATTGTCCACCTTTCGCATGCATAAAAGGTGATTGAAAATATTCTCACTTGGGTCAAGCATGCTTTAGTCCTCAAAGTAACAGCTTTGCTTTTCAACATTTTTAAGGCAGTCTTTTCAAGCAGATTTGCCTACTACACTATTTGCTTTCTTGATGCCTGCTTCCAGGAGTGTTGACTGTGGACCCAAGTACATTTTGCCCAGCATACAGATTTAATAAATACAGTAGAAGGTTCCCAAGCTGACACACACCCTTTCTAATTTTAAACTATCTCAAATATCCTTTCCTGTTTTACCTTTTGGTCTATGTACAGGTTTCACATAAGCACAATTCAGTATTTTTGGATTTCTGATATTGCTTATTGATCTGGCTATGAGGAATTTTTTTAAAAAAAATTTTTAAATTATTATTTTGTGTGTGTGTGTGTGTGTGTGTGTGTGTGTGTGTGTGTTGTGTGTACCATCAAATCAGATCTGACTGGTACAGGAGGAGATTGT
>NW_006399813.1:11481506-11513406 GCF_000299155.1 Elephantulus edwardii | reverse complement strand
TGAGGTCTTTTTAAGGAAGAGGGAATCTCAAATGACTCTCTGAAAGAATTATACAAATGAAAGAATTTAAGGGGGTATTTTGGTATAATTTCTAGAAAAGACAAGGATAAATTCAGTATGAACCTTCTTGGTGACCACAGAAGTCATCCTTGTGTCTGTGGGTAAGTTAAGATAAAATTTAGAATAACTTTTCCCATCACTGTCTCCCAGGATGTGATTATCAAAGAGATACTCGACCACGTCAGATTCTTGGGCTCTCATTTTGTGCAAATTGGTTACATGATCATCCAGTTCTATCATGGATTTCACTTGCTCATTTAGGAAATAAGGATCAATGAAGTCATATAAATAGAGGTCATTCTTGTCAATGGCCAACTTTCACAGTTTGAAGATAGACTGACTCATTCCACCCACTCTTCCAGTCATCATTGTTTGATTTCTTCATATTCTGAAAGAAGATTTAGCCACCTCCTTAGTTCTGCAACTCATCAGGTTCTCAGCCTGTTTCTTCTCTTCGGAGACTGGTAAAGAAGATATCTGTCAAAATCTCCAAAGCCACATTGTCGTGGTTGAAGCAATAAAAACATGGACAGGTATTTGTAGGAAAAGATTAAACTGTAGTCTTTGACCTTTGTCAGTTAGTACTTCTAGTACTTTTGATTTTCAGCAAGCAAGATTTTGCCATCTGCATATTGTAGATTGTTAATTATTTTTTCTACGCTGTTTTTGTTGTATTTCCCTCCCATAATGTCCAGATTCTTGTAACATTTTGCTCAGCACACAAATTTAACAAACATAGTGACAAGTTCCCATGCTGACACACCCCTTTCTAATTTTAAACTATCTCAAATCTCCTTTCTTGTTTGAATAACTGCCTCTTGGTCTACATAGGTCCTACATAAGCACAATTCAATGTTTTTGAATTTCTCATTCTTTAGCATGTTTTTTCGTAGTCTATTATGATCCACACAGTTGAATATCTTATACAGCTATAAAAATGATAACTATCTCTTTTGGCAAAAGGCCATTACAAAGACAAGGGGAAAAGTAATGACAAGATTGGATGACACAAGAGGCTATGAGAATTACACAAGATGGAAGGATTGCTGAAATAAAGGTGATGAACTAACGATTTCTAAGGGCTGCTCCAGAAGACAAAAAAAAAGTGTTCTAAGGATATGTAAGGAGCTAGAGTTAGAAAACAAAAAGGGAAGAGCTCACTAAGCAGTCCTCAATCTGAAAGAATAGAAAAACAATTTCAAGCCTTGAGATATAACACTGAAGGATGCTATGGGCAAAAATCCTGATTGATCCAGAAAACTTTGGAAAAAAAGATGAGAGGAATACACTGAGTCACTGTACCAAAAATATTTGGCTGACATGGACCCACTTCAGAAAGGAGTTTATGATCAAGATGTAAAGGTGATTAAGGAAGAAGTCCAAGCTGCACTGAAGGAAATGGTAAAAAATTAGGCCCCAGGGACTGACAGGATACCAGTCAACAGGTTTCAGCAAACAGATGCAGTGCTGAATATACTCAGCAGCCTATACCAAGAAATTTGGAAGACAGCTACCTGGCCAACTAACTGGAGGAGATCTATATTCATTCCCATTCTCCAAAATAAGTGATCTGAAAGAATATGGAAATTATCGAACAATGTAATTAATATTACATGCAAGTAAAATTTCATTACTCAAAAGCAGTGAGAACAATACATCAACAAAGAATTGCCAGAGATTGAAGTTGGATTTAGAAGAGGTCATGACTCCAGGGATATTATTGTTGATCAGATGGATTGCAGCTGAAAGCAGAGAATACAAGAAAGAAATTTACTTGTGTTTTATGAACTATGCAAAGGTATTTGAGTATGTGGGTTATAACAAATTGTGGCTAACACTAAGAACAGTGGGGATCCCAGAACACTTAATTGTACTAATGTAAAACCTATACCTAGACCAAGAAGATATTGTCTAAACAGAGCAAGGGAACACTGTTGTTGTTGTTATGTGCCGTCGAGTGGTTTGCGACTCATAGCGACCCTGTGTACAACAACCCTAAACCTTGCTCTATGCTGTGTCAATCGCATTGCCTCTGACACACCCATCCCGATTACCCCAGTCACTGAATCAATCCACCTCATAGAGGGTCTTCCCCTCCTATGCTGTCCCTCCACCCTCCCAAGCATGATGTTCCTCTCCAAGGACCTCTCTCTCCTTACAGCATGTCCAAAGTATGTCAGACAAAGCCCCAGAATCCTTGCCTCCAAGGAGTAGCCTGGTTTAACCCTCTCTAGGATGAATCTGCTTGTTTTCTTGGCAGTCCATGGTACATTCAATACTCTTCTCCAGCACCACAGCTCAAAGGCATCAATTCTCCTTCTATCCTCCCTAGTCACTGTCCAACTCTCTGATGCATAACAAGTGATTGCAAAGACCATGGCCTGTATCAGGCACACCTTAGTCTCCAGAGAGACACCGTTGCTCTTGAGTACTTTAGAGAGGTCCCTAATAGCAGACTTTCCCATTGCAATATGTTTTTTGATTTCCTGGCCGCTGGTGCCAAGAGTGTTGATCATGGAACCAAGCATACTGAAGCTGTGAACAATCTCAATCTCTTTGCCATCCATCCTGATGCTACCGATTGGTCCAGTGGTGAGAATCTTTGTCTTCTTGACATTGAGCCTCAGTCCATACTGAAGGCTGCAGTCCTTGACCCTCTGCAACAAGTGCATGAGGTCCTGTGCCTCATAGCTGAATCAATTCCCCATACTTGTTAAATCTGTATGTTAAATCATTTGAGATACTGGACTTTAAGGGGAAGAATGTGGCATCAGGATTGGAGGAAGACTTGCCAAAAATCTGCATTATGCCTATGACACAATCTTGCTTGCTGAAAGTGGGGAGGACTTGAAGACTTCAGAATAGATTACATCTCACCATGAAGAAAACAACATTCCTCACCACTGGGTCAATAGGCAACATCATGATAAAGGGAGAAAAGATTGAAATCCTCAATGATTTGATTTTACTTGGATTCACAATCAACAACCTTGGCACCAGGAGTCAGGTAATAAAAAAAAAAAATCTATTGCATTGGGAAAGTCTGCAGTCAAGGACCTCTCCAAAGTGTTGAATAGCAAGGATACCTGTTTAAAGACTAACGCATGCCTGATCCAAGCCATCATATTTTCAATTACTTGCTGTTCATTTGGAAGATGGACAGCGAATACGAATGAAGAGTACAAAATATCCCATGGATGCCTAAAGTACAAACAAATATAATATGTCTTGAAGAGTGCAGCCAGGGCGCTCTTTAGACGGAAGGCTGGTGAAACTTCATCTCAAGTACTTTGGGTGTGTTGTTAGGAGGAGAGTCCTTGGAAAAGGACATCGTACTTGGAAAATTGGAGTCAGCGAAGGAGGGTTAGACCCTCAACGAGATGTATTGGTACAGTGACTATAACCATGGGTTCAAATGTGGCAGAGGTGATGAAAATAGTACAGGATAGGGCAGAGTTCATATCTGTTGTTCATAGTGTCACTGTGGGACATAGCTGACTTGAAGGCACCTACCAAAAACAGCAACATCATTTTTTACATTGTCTGCTTTCAGCCAAGGTCCATCTGACATCAGCAATGGTGTTCCTCATTCCATTACCTCTTCTGAATCTGTCTTGACTTTCTGGCTATTGTCTGTAAATATGTTGTTAGAATTCTTTCTAGAGTCTCTGCAGTATAGATTTATGTAGGTGGTAATAATGATACTGTTTGACAATTTTCACAATCTGGTGGATCATCTTTGTTTGAAATGGGCACCAATCTTCTTTTCCAGTCAGCTGGCGAAGTAATTATTTTTTTAATTCCGTGGCATAGATGAATGAGGGATTTCAGTGTTGTATTTGTTAAAACATCTCAGTTATTATTCTGTCAATAATTGGAGACTTGCTTAGTGTCAAAACCTTCAGTACAAGTTGAATTTCTTCTTTCATTACCATTGATTTTTGAGCATATTGTACCTCCTGAAATGGTAGAGAGTCAACCTTTTTTTTTCTTTTTTTTGTACAGTGGTTCTGTGGTTTTTTTTTTCTTTCCCATCTACTTTTGATGCTTCCTGTGCCGTTCTATGTTTTGCCGCAGAGTCCTTTGATATGCAACTCAAGGCTTGAAATTT
This sequence comes from Elephantulus edwardii, assembly GCF_000299155.1. Lineage (NCBI taxonomy): Eukaryota > Metazoa > Chordata > Mammalia > Macroscelidea > Macroscelididae > Elephantulus > Elephantulus edwardii. The sequence continues at coordinate 11,509,235 of NW_006399813.1, read as the reverse complement.
TTCTTCAGTTCTTTCAATTTGAAAAATGCCAAGTATTTTCTACCCTTTTGGTTTTCCAGTTAAAGGTCTTTGTGCATTTTATTATATTATACTCTGCCTTTTGAGCCGCCCTTTGAAATCTTCTGTTAAGCACCTGTACATCATCATCTCTTTTGTTTTAACTACTCTACACCCGAGCAGTTTTCAGACCTTTTCCTGGAATCTATTTAGCTTTTAATTTTTTCCCCATTTTTTTTAAATACATGTTTTATTTTATACTAGTTTACTTACAAAGCTTGTATACATTGTTTTTCCCACCAGACCTTTCCCATTTCTTATACCCACTCCTCCCCAAACCCGTCAAATGTACAACCTTATGATTAGCCCCCTCCCATCCTCAACTCGCTGCTCCTACCCTCTCCCCTCCTTGGATCCTCATACACACTTTCTTTTTATTTCTACAGTAATGGTCTTATGCAGTATTTGTCCTTATGAGACTATATTAGTTCACTTAGCATAATACTCTCCAGTCCCTCCCAAGCTAGGTAGTGATTTTCAAAATCATTGTTCTTGCATGCTGCGTAGTATTTCATTATGTGAGTGTACTATAATTTCTTGATCCATTCAGTTGTTTGGACATTTGGGCTTGTTTCCATGTTCTTGCGATGTTGAATAATGCTGCTATGAACATTAGTGTACAAATCTCCCTTTGTACCTCAGTTCTCATTTTCTCAGGGTATATTCCAAGCAGTGGGGTAGCTGTGTCATATGGAATTTCTATGTTCAGCTTTTTGAGGCGACACAAAACTGCCTTCCAGAGTGGTTATACCATTTTATAATTCCACCAACAATGTTTTAGAGTTTCTATCTTGCCACATCCTCTCCAATATTTATTACTTGCTGTCTTGTTAAACTTTGCCACTGCTGCTGGAGTGAGATGATATCTCATTTTGGTTTTGATTTGCTTCTGTTTTATTACCAGTGATTTTGAGCATTTCTTCATGTGTCTGTTTGCCATCTGAATATCTTCCTCTATAACAAGTGTTTCCATGTCTTTTACCCATTTTGTGATTGTGTTATCAGTCTTTTCTTTTTGGAGGCTCTGTAGGATTCTGTAAACTTTTGGAATGAGACCCATGGCTGAAACAGTATTGCCAAATATTTTTTTCCCAGTCAGTTGGTTTTCTTTTCATTCTGTTGGAAAATGCTTTTGATGCACTCAGGGATTAAATCTTTAGAATGTCCCATTCATCAATTTTATCCTCTGCAAATTGTGGATTTCTGGCTGTATTTGGTAATCTCTTTATACCATAGACTAAGCCTTCTAAACTTGATCTCAGTTTGTCTCTGATGAACTTTATGGTTTTGAGTTTTACTCCCAGGTCTCTGATCCACCTTTAGTTGATTTCTTTTTTGTATGATGTGAGATGTGAATCCTTCCTCAGCTTTCTGCAGGTAGCATTCAAGTTTTACCAGCACTATTTCTCAATCAGGGCTGCTTAAGTATGATCACGGGCCCTAAGCAAGGCATCTTGAGTTACAGTACTAGTGAACTTGATACCAGCTCCTTGTGGATCATCTAACTTGCAACTGTACATCAGAATTAAAAAGGTCTTTTCCTATAATGGTGTGTCTTCACCCCTAGTTTTCCAGCAAGCTTGGGTGAAGGCCCCTAGCTCTGAGTCCTTGGGGTTGCAGTCTCAGGTCAACTCTATTTTATGTCAGCGCTCTGGTCCTCTGTTGTCACTGTTGGTCCCAATCTGACTAGCACAGGAATCTCTGGCCTCAAAAGATGCATGCTGCCTTCTCTGCTTCATTTTCCCTGCTAATTCTGAGATTCTGCTGCTGAACGTACTCAAATGAAATCATGTAGAATGGCCAAACTGGCCCATCTCTTCATGAATAGATCAGTACATCCTATTCAGATGCACCTACCCAGACATGTGGCAAAAGTTAAAGACAATGGTCTAGGAAATCTATTTTGACTAAAGGACCCATTACACCACAAGTTGTAATAAACTGCACTGCAGTCTCAAAAGGGACATGGTTTTGGATCCACCTGCCAGAGGAAGGATGGGCAGTCTTCTCCTAAGCGATTTCCTGCCTTTGAAAACCTAATGGGAGTGAGATGGGGTGGGGGTGGGCGGGTCAGCTATGAGTTGGTTCTGATCCAGTGGTACTCAACACCACCACCACAAGCAATCAATTTTATTTCTGTGTATTCTTTCTGGTAAAATCTACATGTAAAGTCTCTATTTAGGTTGTTGGAAAAGGTACTTTCAATGAAAAGGTCACTGATTTTGCAAATTTTATCATGTTTCTATAAAAAACGTCATATTTTACAAATACTTATCTTGGTTGTTTCCAACTCATACACTTTAACTGCTAGTAACTCTCAGTGTTTCTTGATTGCACGGTGGGACAATTTCACACTGAAGTAGCTGGCAAAAAAGAAAACAAAAAACAACCTTCAGTGTTTGAATCTTTGGCATTAGTTGTTGGTGTGTCAATTTGAACAATGATCATATTAACAGTCTTCTTCACTAGACATATCATATTACAGACTTACACTTCAGGATAGATCTTGAAATGTTCTTTTTGACAGTCTATGTGATGCCAGTCTTCTTCAATTTGTCATTCCCAATATATAATGTCTAGAGTTGTGTCATTATACATTTTTATGGGAACCACTGGTTTATTTTTCAACTATTTATATTATTGGGTATTTATTGCATGGAATTTGTGGGAATATGGGAGATAATTTCATTGTGCAATCTAGGAAGTTTTCAAGTAAAAATGGAACTATTTCTTCCTCTTAGAAAGTAGCCTTTTACTTAGAATTGTTCTCATTTTTGTTATTTCTTAAGGAGCCCCTTAGGTGTAGTGTTTTACAAGTTAGGCTGCTAACTAAAAGGTCAGTGGTTTGAATCTACCATCTGCTCCTTAGGAGAAAATAGTTTCCAGCAACAAGTATTTACAGTCATGGAAACTACCCATGTGTGGCCACCGTGAGCCAGAATCAATTCTTTGACAATGGACTTGCTTTTGTTGTTTGCCTGTTTGTTTTACTCTATGTTAATTCTTAAACTCTCTTGTCTTTTTCTCCTGGGCTTAGCATGCCTTTTTGTAACCACATTGCATGGTACAGAGAAGACAGCTAACAATTCATGATTAGAGTGGAAGGTGTTAAATTGTCAAACTGTTTGATGATTACTGCATGGGAGTTTCTATAGATTTTATGACACTGAGAACAAGACTTGAATTGTGTAATGGGGTGTGTCTGGGAGGTATGAATAAGAAATTGTCTCAAGAGAAACATCAGCATAAAGAAGATAATAACTTTCATGAAGAGAAGAAGACAAAACAAAACAGAAAAATTCCAATGATGAACGAATCCCTACCCCTCCTGGTTTGCATCTTTGTGGAGTATTGTTACCTCCTGACCACTCGTCACACCAGCTGGGGAACCAATTGCAAAGTTCTTGTGCCGTGACATAAGTATCCAAATTGGAACGGATCCCTGTCTGCCTGGCTGAAATGATGTTTCGTCTTACTTGCCCACACTGGATGAAAATTTTGTGACGAGCAGGTAATAGACTGTGAAGGTTTGCTTTTGGATGGAAGAATTTACCGTATGTCGGCTAGCAAACATGCCCTCCAACATCATATTATGGTAATTCTTCTCTGTCATACGAAGGTGATTTGACACAGCTTAATGTGATGTGACTGTAAAATATCAAAGCAAAATAGGCTGGGAGAGGGGACTACTGGTCAGGCTCCTATTCCTGCAGGGATGGATATTCCCATATGGGGTATCCTAAGCCACTTAAGAGCCCAAGGACTAGTTTCTCTTAACTAAGTCACAGTATTTCACTCACTTCTTACCTCACAATCCATGGGTTAAACATTATTACCATTAACATTTTATTACAGAAGACAGAGGCTAACTTAACTTTCTCAAGGTCTGTTAAGCAGTAGAGCTCAGACTCTGAACAAAACAAAGTGGCTTGTCCTGGGAATGACCTTGGAAATTTTGGGAGCATGGGATTGAGCTGTCTGGGATCAAGGGCAGCCCCTTCCATAGGGACGTCTCTATACCCAAACTGTGTTTAATTCACCAGGCAGCAGCAGAAGCAGCAGCAGACATTTCTAGGGACTCTTCTAACCTGGCACCTGAGCTCAGACTGCTTGGCGCCTGAGCTCCAAATGTTTATTCTCCAACAAATTTACTTTCATAGTCACACAAAACAAAACAAAAGCTGGGCTGCCTCAGGTGGAGATTTCCCTCACTGTGTGTCTATTCACATGCGTGCAGGAATGTTCTCCTGCTGAAGTCTTGCCCTCAGATTCGCTTACCTGCTGAGCTTTGCTACACCAGAGTTCTTTCTACACCGAAGATAAATCCAAATCCTTTAATCCAAAGTATCTTCTTCTTCTTTTTTTTTTTTTTTGGTGTACATTGCTCAACACCATTGCCTTTCCCACAGACATTTTATTTAATTTCTATTAGCTAATGGTTTGTCCTGGAGAGGGTGAGACCAGGCTGCTCCTTGGAGGCAAAGATTCTGAAGCTTTGTCTGACATACTTTGGACATATTGCAAGGATGGACCAGTCCTTGGAGAGGGGCGTCATGCTTGGAAGGGTGGAGGGACAGTGCAGGAGGGGAAGACCCTCTATGAGGTGGATTGATTCAGTGACTGGGTAATGGGATTGGGTGTGTCAGAGGCAGTGCGACTGGCACAGAATAAAGCAGAGTTTAAGGCTGTTGTACATAGGGTCACTATGAGTCTCAAGTGACTCGACGGCACATAACAGCAACAACAACAATGATCATGGAGGTCATTAGCTGATAGGCTCTTGTGGTCTAGTCTGTAGTGAGTCACTCTGCTAACTCAAAGGCTGTGTCTTTGGTGGTTTGAATTAACTTCTGGGGAGAAAAATGAGCAGACTCCTCCTATTGTAATATACAGTCTAGGAAGTTGGATAGAGGGTTGCTATGAGTCACAACAACTCAACAGTGGTGAATTTAAATTGGAATTAACATGGAGTCCCTGGAAGGTATAAACGCCTAAGTGCTTCACTGACAGCCCCAAAGGTGGTGGTTCAAATCTACCCAGAGATTCCTCAGAAGACAAACCTGGTGATTTGCTTCCCCAAACTCACCCCTTGAAAACTCTATGGAGTATAGTTTCTACACTGCACACAAGGGATTACTATGGATCGGAATCAACTCAATGGCCACTAACAACAAAATGGTGCCAAATAATATCATAAATTTCAATCAGATCTTAATGTGGCATGGAATACTGTTATGAATGAAAACACTTTTCCCCCTCCCTAACATGTTCTTAGGAAATGTGTGGCACTGCGATGAATTGAAATTGGCACTTTTTTTTTTTTCACAAAGCTGTTCTCAGTTAGTAATTGTTTTTATAAATCTAGGTAAAATTGTGTTCACATAATAGAATTAGATATTGCTCTGCATTTGAAAACTCTACTTGGAACAGTTTTTGAATCCCTATCTGCAAGGTGAACCTTTGTAGACAACTCCAGCTGAAAAACTCTCCCATGAATGATGTTGCTGTCTTTGTCAATTTGGCCAAAGTCTATCACACCCAAGCTACGGTATTTTTAGATATCTCATATACTTGGGAAATTTAGGTAATTAATAAGGAAAACCAAACGAGTAATGTCTTTGTAGTATAGTTGTTGATGAAGAATATAAAATATACCATAGACTGCTAGAAGAATGTCTTGGACTATGACAAGCCTTCATTTTACAGACTTTGAACATATTCTCAAGAGGGATCAGTCTCTGCTTGGTAAAGTAGAGAGAGGGTCAGTGGAGAAGAGGAAGACCCCCAATGGGACAAATCATTTGAGCAGCTGCTACAGTGGACTCAGGCACAGCAGAGAATGTGAAGATGGCACAGGATCAAACAGCGATTCCTTTTGTTGTGCACAGGTTGCTGTGAGCCAGAACTCACCCAGTGGTACTTAGCAACAACAGGTGTCTACAAATGACACAGACAACTAGGCCTAGTGGATATAGAGATCCAAACCTTTGGAAGTATGGAGCTATTTGCACATGAAATGAGCTGCCTAAGAAGGAAGTAAATAAATTTCCCTTGTCAGAAAAATCCAGACCGACAACCATTTGAAAAGGTTACTTTAGAAGGAGCAGAACAATTAGAAAAGGATGAGGAAAAGAATAAGAATACATTTTATTATTTATTTTATTATATTTTTACGTACAATTGAGTCGTGACTAACACATAGCTGACTCTCGAGAGGGTGTGTTTTCAGAGACAGGTAATCACAGGTGAGGACTGAGCATCTTTCTCCTGTGGAGCTGCTGGTGGATTTGAATTGTCTGCCTTTGGGTTGGTAGTACAACTCCTTGTCACTAAGCCATCAGAGCTCTCTTTTTATTGAGACTTGACTTTATTCCTAGCATGGTACCAAACCTTATACATTCTTTATCACTTAATTCTTATAATTACCGCATGAAGTAGGTATTTTTAACACATTTTGCAAATGAGAACATGGACATACAGAAGTTACATCATTTGTTCAAACTTACACATTGCAGAAATAGATTTGAGTCCAGGTCTTTTTGACTCTCAAAGCACTTGTTCATAGCAATTAGTCTTTCTAGTCCTAGGAGTGACTGATCATCTTCTTTTTAAACTACTATGGTTAGGGTAAAAATTTACAGAGCCCATTAGTTTCCCATTCAATAATTTAAATACATGTTGGTTTTGTTTTATGGGATTGTTTGCAATCCCCTCAAGGCAATAGCATCTTTCCCTCTTCCTCTCTGTGTTCCCATTTCCCTTCATTCTTCTTTCCTGTCCCTTTCCTCGATTTGAACTTTGTTTTGGAGAACCTTCTTGGCCCTGTCTGGTTGACTGTACTAAAGAATACATTCCTCCTTGGTGTTAATAACGTTATAACTCTATTGTTTGAATGAAAGCTGATCCCTGAGGTTGGCTCAGTTTCAGGCTTGATGAGTGTCTAAAAATGACAGTTCTCAAGAGTTCTTCTGAACTGGTATTCTTCTAAAGGCATGATCTAATTCTGTAACACATCTCCCTGCAGATGCAGAGTTTTCTCTGCTTAATAGTTTGTTGTTGTTATGTGCCATCAAGTCACTTGCAACTTATAGCAACACTGTACAACAGCCCTAAACCCTGATATGTTCTGTGCCAAACTTATTGTTTCTGACACATCTGCCCCTCACTGAATCAATCACTCTCATAGAGAGTCTTCCTCTCCTGCGCTGTCCTTCCACCCTTCCAAGCATGACATCCCTCTTCAAGGACTGGTCTCTTCTTGTAACGTGTCCAAAGTATGTCAGACAAAGCTTCAGAATCCTTGCCTCCAATGTTTGACCCTCTCCTGGATGAACCTGTTCATTATCTTAGCAGTTCATGGTATATTCAATACTCGCCTACAGAACCAGAGCTCAAAAGCATTAATTCTCCTTCTATCATCCTTGGTCATTGTCCACTTCTCTGTTGCATAGCAAGTGATTGCAAAGACAGCGGCCCTTATCAGGCACACCTTATTCTCCAGACATCACTGTTCTTCAGTACTTTGGAGAGGTTTCTGACAGCAGACTTTCCCCACTGCAATACATCTTTTAATTTTCTGGCTCCTGGTACCAAGAGTGTTGTTTGTGGAGCCAAGCAAACTAAAGCTGTTTACAATCTCAATTTATTCACCATCTGTCTTGATGCTGCCAATTGGTCCAGTGGTAAGAATCTTTTTTTTCTTGATGTTGAGTCTCAATCTATATTGAAGGCTGTAGTCCTTGACCTTCTGCAGCAAGAGCTTCAGGTCCTCCTCAGTTTCAGCAAGTAGGGTTGTGTCATCTGCATAATGCAGATTATTGATGAGTCTTCCTCCAGTCCTGATGCCACTTAGACTAGCAGATAGGGCACCGAGGTGGAGCCGTCAGGTATGGAAACACAAAGGAGGAGGAACAGATGTAAGCGGACACTAGTGATTGGAACATGGAATGTGTGAACCATGAATGTAGGAAAATTAGATATTGTTAAGGAAGAAATGGAATGTATAAATACTGACTTACTAGATATTGCTGAAAAGATCAGTAGTTGGAAAACATGGACTTGGTCACAGAAATGAAGCTGGAGATAGAATGATAGAATGTTGCACAATCAATGATATATTCATTGCAAATATGTTTTATAAAAAACATAAATACAGGCTATACACATGGATCTCACCTGATGGTATGCATAGGAGTCAGATCGATTACATCTGTGGAAAGAACCGCTGGAGAAGTTCAATATCAGCTGTGAAAACTAGGCCAGGAGCTGATTGTGGAACAGACCACCAACTACTTATATGCAAGTTCAAGCTAAAGTTAAGGAAAATGAAATCAAATCCATGGGAATCAAAATATGACCTTGAGTCATTTCAAAGACAGAGGAGGAAGAAAAGACAAAAACGGATGTCAGAAGAGACTCTGAATATTGCACCAGAGCACCGAGAAGACAAAGCAATGGGAAGAAATCAAGATATTAAGGAGCTGAACAGAAGATTTCAAAGGGCAGCGTAGGATGACTTCATAGGTTAGATCAATAATTTCTTTGGAGTAGTCCCCACTTCTAACTAATTGTCTTTGAATAAGTCCTAACATACATGTGGTGCCACCAAGTTGACTCTAACTCATAGTGACCTTATATGCAGCAGCACTCACCCCCGCCTGATCCAATTCTTGCCTAATCCTATCTTCAAATCTCTGCTTTCCTTAAGCCTATTGCCATTCCATCTTGCTTTGTCTTCTTCCTCTCCTTTGTTGTCCCTCTACTTTTCCAAGCATAATGTCATTTTCCAGGGTCTAGCTTGGCTCCACGGTCAACACTCTTGGCACCAGCAGCCAGGAAATAAAGAAATGTATTGCAATGGGAAAGTCTACTGTTAGGGACCTCTCCAGAGTACTGAAGAGCAAAGGTGTCACCCTGGAGACTAAGATGCATCTGATACAGGCCATGGTATTTGCAATCAATTGTTATGCATCAGAGAGTTGGACAATGACTAGGGAGGATAGAAGGAGAATTGTTGCCTTTGAGCTGTGGTGCTGGAGAAGAGTATTGAATGTACCATGGACTGCCAAGAAAACAAACAGATTCACCCTGGAGAGGGTTAAACCAGGCTGCTCCTGGGAGGCAAGGATTCTGGGCCTTCATCTGACATACTTTGGACATGTTGTGAGGAGGTACCGGTCCTTGGAGAGGGACATCATGCTTGGGAGGGGGGAGGGACAGCACAGGAGGGGAAGACCCTCTATGAGGTGGATTGATTCAGTGACTGGGGTAATTGGGATGGGTGTGTCAGAGGCAATGTGATTGGCACAGGATAGAGCAAGGTTTAAGGCTGTTGTACATAGGGTGGCTATGAGTCGCAAGCGACTCAACGGCACATAACAACAATACCATAACAACAGCCCCACCTAATAAAATGCTCAAAATATGTGAGGTTTTGTCTCGGCATTCCTTTAAGGAGCAGTCTGGCTGCACTACTTTCAACATAGATTTGTCCATGGCAGAGCTGGCAAGACTCTGTCAATACCACAGTTCAAAGGCATCAGTTCTAGCTTGGTCTTCCTTATTCATTGTTCAACTTTCACGCACATATAAAGCACTTATGAGTAAACCCCTTGGGCCAAGTGCACGTTAGTCTTTAAAGTAAATATGCTTCATAGGTTTTCAAGGACTGAATTTTAGAAGTGAATTTCCCAGGTCTTTCTTCAGAGGCATTTCTACGTGGATTGGAACCTCCTGGAAAATGATTAGTTTTCTCTCCATGATTGAAGTAAAAGGATCTTTGTTTGCAGAAGGAAGCAGAGGCCTGTGTTTGGGGGTGGGGTTGGGTTTTGGTGCCTTCACTTTATATATGTGAACATAATCTGTTAGCAGCTGATTTCTTTAACCATTAGCACCACCCAAGGACTGGTCCCGTCTCTACCAGCAAAGCATATGCAATCAGGCATGCGTCCTGTTCTCATGCCAAGAAGTAGAGAACTGCTCTAAGCCAGTGAGAAGCCAGAAGCTTCTTTGACGTAATTGCTTTGGAGAAGTTTACCAAGTGGTGTCCATTGCATCAGTAATTTGTGGGTGTACCACGATATTAGTTCTCTCCTTGGCAGGGCAATAGGGCAGGGCTTGGGATGGCCCTGAGCATTTGCATAGTTTTTGGCCCCCAAACAGTCCCTTCTAACTTCCCAGAGTCTCATTTTCTACACATGCAGTGCTGTGGAGAAGTGAGAAAGTCCTCTCCAGAAGATCTTGCAATGCAGCCCATGGAGAGAAGGAAATCACTGCCCAGAATAACTCGGAGTTAACATCAAGATACACGGGAAAACCTCTTGGAGCAGATACAGCTCCTATTGGAAATGTACTCTTTTTTAAAAAAAAATATTCTTTTGCACGTGTGTACCCTCAAATCAGATCTGACTGGTACAGGAGGTGATTACCCCTCCTTCTCCAGCACAGAATCTGGTGGATTTGAAACACGCACCTCTGGGATTGCAGTGCAGCTTCTTGCCACTAGGCCACCAGAGCTCACTACTGGAAATGGACTTTTTTAATACCCACATCACATTTGTTTGTTTGTTTCACAAACTTTGAGAATAACAGAGATGGAAAAGACCATTAGAAGAATGCAGGCCAATTCCCTTCATTATATCCAAGGGGAAACTGAAGCCCAAAGGAAATGATTCTGGGGTCTGTGCACCAGAATTCTTCTCAGGGACAACTTGCACAATAAGAGGAGGGAAAAGAGAGAAAGCAAGATCTCAGAGTGGGGCCAGCTGCTCAGTCAGGGAATACTAATATCTTTGACATAAGGAGAATGTCCACAATTGAAGGAGAGACCCCACCGCAGCCCGTAGTGATCACCAGGAGGCCCTGAGCCCCTGACAGCCAAGCAGGACCTTCGCCTGCCACTTCATAGCAACGCTATATGAATGATTGAACCAGCAGAGTTTAACATGCTATTCTTACTAATAAACTCTTTCAGCCACAGTCCCGAAAATGCCACTGAATGTCGAGTGAAGATTCATAATGACACTTAAGTTTGCAAAGATGCCCATTTTGAAACTGCAGCCATAACATATTACTTACGTCACACTGAGATCATATTTCATTCTGACAAAGGACAAGTATGAGGTGGTAAGAACTTGGTGTTTTTCCCTCTGCCGTGAGAGACGAGAAGTGTTGGACCATATTGTTTTTGACGCAGTGCCTCAATTAGGTCTTAAAGAATAGGTTCTACATGCTTAATGAAATAAGAGATGCTGCGTGGATCCGGGGAGAACTCAGCAGGTTGGTTTGAGGTTTAAGTTTGATGTTCCCTCACCAGGGACCCACCAGTCACAATAATTACATTGCTGTCTTCTCATAATAAGATTTATTTAGATGTTGCTTTATGAATTAATTCCCTCTAATTGCTGCTCCTCTCACCGTAAATCAAGGTTTCTTGCTTTCTGTAGTACGACGAACATGATCCTACAGTGCCGTAATTAGTCCAATTAGGAAGCAAGGCAGATGTGGAAAACCAATTAGTTGCAGGAATATGTCTGTGCCTATGTATCCCGAGTACTGTTCAATTGAAATTTAATAGCAACTTAATAAAACATTGTTTTATTCATAAACCAACTCCTCCTTCCAAGCTCCCATTTGTTTGTTTATCTGCTCATTTTAAAAGGAGCCAGTGCCAACTTGCTTCATGCTTGGTGCTTCTCTTTCCACGCAGAGAAGATTATTATTTTCTCCCCATGGTTGAAGTAAAAGGATCCTTGTTTGCAGAGGGAGGCAGAGGCCTGTGGTTCTGGGAAGGGGTGGGATTTTGGCACCTTCACCCTATTTATTGTAAATGTAACCATCAATTCATCCATAGACTTAAACCAGGGAGTAGCACAGCCACATTCTGCAGTCTCTCTCTCTCTCTCACACACACGTACACACACTTAAATACAGATACATAGACACACACACACACACACACACACACATATATGCATGCATGTATGCACGCAACATATACACAAATGCACATAACGTGTACATACAAACATATATGTGCCATATATATCTGAAAATAAACACGTATGTATTCAAATACATATATACACACACTTATACCTTATACATGAATGCAAACCATATCTGTGGGGGGGGTGTGTATACACACACAGAGGTGTGTGTATATATTATGCACACAGACACAAATATACACATATTTATGAGTGTGTGCTCATGCATGCACACATAAAGATTCATATACATAAACATGGAAGTATGATACCTGAGCATGAATACACACAGTATAATGCCCTAGTGGCTTAATGGCCTGACAAGAAGCTGTAGTGCTGTCCTGAAGGCACGTGGTTCAAGGCTGCCAGCTGCTCCGTGGGAGAAAGACGGACAGTCTCCTCCTGCGCGCTTAACTGCCTCTGAAAACCCACTGAAAGGTCAGCTATGATATGGGTTGGCTCAGACTCAACAGTAAACAACAACAACACAATTGCCTACAATACATATGCACAAGCATACATAAACATGCAATACACACTGTGCATATACATATCTATAAACATGTCATACATACACAGATACTCAACTCACACAAACACAAGCACATACCTTCATATACCTCTGCACACATACATATACGTACATATACACATACTTGCATGTGCACACACACAGGAACACCCCTAGTCTTTATCCCTCAAAGGAGTCTTAAATCCTAAGGTCTCTCTGGATCTAACAATTCTCACTGAAGCTCTTACTGCCTGAGTCTGGGAGGACTCCAGGGACAGCAGCTTTATGAGATTGATTCATCTGGGAAATTGGTACAAAATGAAGCAGTAACCTCTTGAGTCCAGCGGGTAGTAATTTATTCCTCAGTATTAGCCCACAAGCCACCAACACAATGGCTTAATGATGCAAACAGTGTGTGCTAAATTCCAGAGAAGAGAGCAGGAATGGCACCACCCAGTGCTATGCAAAGACATAGCATGAGACCACTTGAAAGGGAGAAAAAAAGGTTATATCAACATTCGCCCTTAAGGAGCTTTGATGGTGTGGGGCACAGTGTAGTGAACTGTTAACCAAAAGGTCAGCAGTTTGAATTTATCAGCTGCTCCTCAGAAGAAAGACAAGCCTCTCGTAAAGATTTACAGCCTTGGAACTCCAGTCAAGTGTCACAGAGTCAAAATTGACTTGATGGTGGATGGTAGTGGGGATTTAGTCTAAGGTCTGGAGGTGAAGGATTATGCACTTACTGAGAAAAACACCAAACATCCCTCCATTTGGTAAAGGGCAAGTGGTCGTTAGGAGCCTGGGCAGTGTGTGGGAGAGAGCTTGATGATGTTCTCTGAGATAGCAGCTCAATTTTTCTGTTTGCATTTGAAGACATGAAGAATCTTAGTTGCATCTGTCTGAGGAATATAACAACTCATTGCTGTCAAGTCAGAATCATCTCATAGCTGAACCTCCAGGGGGTTTTTACCACAGGAGACTGTCCGTGTCTCTCCCACCTGTGGAATACGGCTAATGTGTTACTTTAGAAAGATAAGGATGCTTGGAAGATGTAAATACATTTCTTGTTTACAGAAGCTTCTAACACCCAGCACAAGGGGACTCTGGTAGCTCAGTGGTAAGGAGTTGTGCTGCCATCCCAAAAGCATGCAGTTTAAATCCATCAGCTCTGTGGGAGAAGGACGGGAAATCTCCTCCTGTGTGAGTTACAGCCTTTGCAAACCCACCAGAGGTGTCAGCTGTGAGTCATAAAAACAACAACAACAACAACAACAATATCCAGAGCCCAGAGCAGCAAGTGGCTCCTTTTCCAAGGTGGTATTGTTACAATTTGCTCAAAAGACTCTGGAGTCTGCAGGCCATGTTCCTTACACAATATTCTCCTGTCTCCCTTTTGGAAATATATTTTTCATTTTCAGAACATCTATGGACAAAAGTAATTTTTAAAAAAATCTATCTCCAAACAATCACAGTAACTGAAAATCCCTATTTGCTGCTCAATCTGATAGGTAAATTACTGAACTTTTGATTTATGTAACTCATTATCATTGCACAGTCGCTGTAGCGATACGCTCCATTTGTCTCCCTCATCATTATGTGGTGGATTCTCTATGTCCTGAAAGCAAGACCTTAATAATAACCAGCAAGGGTAATATAATTAGCAAGATGTGACACTCACTAAGAGCTACTAGCCGTGTGTGTGCATATGCATGTGTCTGGGGTGCTGAGGATGTTCTCTGAGAAACGGAACGGAGTTTCTCTTTCGAGCCCAGCCACCCTTTGAACCCAGGAGGGGTGAGAATCTGGAACAGTTCTGTTTCCGTTCTCAGGTAGTATAATCTAGGGTCCTTGGATACTAGATTGTGAGGGGGCAAGAGGCAATCGTGTCATTGTGGAAAGGAAAAGCAAAGAGTGTGACAATTTTTTTTTTGCTGAATTTTGGTAGATCGTTGCCCGGGTGACCTGAAAGATGAGGTCATCCATCCCAGCTTGCAGAAAGTCATTATTGCTCTTCTGATTGTATCTCTCCTTTGGGGGACATTGTGACTAAGCTCAGGTTACAAATGGCAGAGACACTCTGTAGTGGATGATACACAAACCTGAGCTGAATGAGGAGCTTTAAAACAGAAGCTGGAGCGGGAGAAATGGTTTATTTACCCTATCCCAGTCTCTCATGGGTAGAGTCACGTTTTTTCTTTGTGTTAAAACAATGCAATTATCAATGAAATGACTTCTAAATTTCAAAAAGAGACTCAATATATGTAAACACAATACAATTTAAGTGAACAAATGCTTATTGAAGGACTTCCAACAGTTAAAGCTATTATTGATAATATAAATAGACATATACTGTGCTTAAACCAGGCAATGGTGCTTCAGTGATCCAGTTCTCACGTTCCACGTAGGACACTTGAATTCAATTATTGGCCAACTTCTTCTATTCCCACTAACTCTTCTTCAGTTGATGCTTCTGCGATGCAACAATACTGAAAAAGTTTCAGACTAAGACGTAGTTGTCTTTGTTTTTTGTTGAGTCAGAACTGACTCATAACTGACCCTCCAGTGGGTTTTCAGCGGTAGTAAATCACATGAGAGGAGATTTTTACCATTCTTCTTCCATGGAGCATCTGGTGGATTTGAACTGTGTGACTTTGGAATTACAGCACAGCTTCTTACTACCAGGCCACCAGTGCTCCTGGGGACATGTTGATGTTGTTGTTATATGCTGTCGAGTCGTTTGCACCTCATAGCGACCCTATGTACAACAGCCCTAAACCCTGCTCTATCCTGTGCCAATCGCACTGCCTCTGACACACCCATCCCAATTACCCCAGTCACTGAATCAATCCACCTCATAGAGGGTCTTCCCCTCCTGCGCTGTCCCTCTACCCTACCAAGCATGATGTCCCTCCTTGCAACATGTCCAAAGTATGTCAGATGAAGCCCCAGAATCCTTGCCTCCAAGGAGTAGCTTGGTTTAACCCTCTCCAGGATGAATCTGTTTGTTTTCTTGGCAGTCCATGGTACATTCAATACTTTTCTCCAGCCCCACAGCTCAAAGGCATCAATTCTCCTTCTTTCCTCCCTAGTCGTTGTCCAACTTTCTGATGCCTAACAAGTGATTGCAAAGACCATGGCCTGTATCAGGCACACCTTAGTCTCCAGAGAGATACCGTTGCTCTTGAGTTCTTTAGAGAGGTCATTAACAGCAGACTTTCCCATCACAATATGTTTTTTTATTTCTTGACTGCTGGTGCCAAGAGTGTTGACCATGGAGCCAAGCAAATTGAAGCTGTGAATAATCTCAATCTCTTTGCCATCCATCCTGATGCTACCAATTGGTCCAGTGGTGAGAATCCTTGTCTTCTTGACATTGAGCCTCAGTAGGAGAGCAAACTGTGGCTGATTCTGAGATGAATGGGAATTCCAGAACACTTGATCGTGTTAATCGGAAACCTATAATTGGACCAGGAGGCAGTTGTCAGAAGAGAGCAAGGAAACATTGCATGGTTCAGAATTGGGAAGGGTGTGCCTCAAGGATGTGTCCTATCTCCATACCTTTTCAACCTGTGTGCAGAACAGATTATCCAGGAGGCTGGGCTCTATGAGGAGAATTGTGGCATCAGGATTGGTGGAAGATCTATCAGCAATCTGCGTTATGCAGATGACACAACCTTGCTTGCTGAAACTGAGGAGGACCTGAAGCACTTGCTGCAGAAGGTCAAGGACTGCAGCCTTCAATATGGATTGAGGCTCAATGTCAAGAAGACAAAGATTCTCACCCCTGGGCCAATTGGCAGCATCAAGATGGATGGTGAAGAGATTGAGATTGTACACAGCTTTAGTTTGCTTGGATTCACAGCCAATACTCTTGGCACCAGCAACCAAGAAATTAAAAGACATATTGAGATGGGAAAGTCTGCTGTTAGGGACCTCTCTAAAGTAGTGAAGAGCGATAGTGTCACTCAGGAGACTAAGGTGCTCCTGACACAGGCCATAGTCTTTGAAATCACTTGCTATGCATCAGATAGTTGGACAATGATTAGGGATGATAGAAAGAGAACTGATGTCTTTGAGCTGTGGTGCTGGAGAAGAGTGTTGAATATATACCATGGACTGCTAGGAAAACAATCAGGTTTGTATTGGACAGGGGAAAATCGGGCTGTTCCTTGGAGTCAAGAATTCTGAAGCTTCATCTGACATATTTTGGACATGTTGCAAGGAGGGATCAGTTCTTGGAGAGGGATGTCATGCTTGGGAGGGTGAGAAGATCCTCTATGAGGTAGATTGATTAAGTGACTGGAGTAATTGGGGAAGGTATATCAGGGACAGTGAGATTGGCACAGGGTAGAGCAGGGCTTAAGGCTGTTGTACATAGGGCCACTATGAGTTGCAGGTGACTTGACAGCACATAGCAACAACAACGACTACTACCATACATGAACTTGTGAAAATCCTTTGGATTACAATGATTCCAATAGTGGGTTGGTTAAAAAGGTCAGTCAGTATTTTTTTCCATTGTGCACCATGTCACCCTGGGTTGGGGTTAACTAGACAGCAACTAACAATGTACTAGACTGAAATGTGTGGGTTATTTAAGAAGTAGACTGCGTATATCTGGCCTCAGTGGAGTTTATAATCTACTCAGGTATAAGGAAATAAGACAAAGCAATATATAGTGACTGGCATAAAGGGCATCCAACTGTGATGAGAAGACAAGAGAATAGTGGATGGGGTCAGAAGAAGCTTCCTGAAGAACATCAGTTTGGATCTTGCAATGTGGGTCGGCTTGGAACAAGGAGAAAAGGAGGACATCGCAGACAGGAAGGACAGCGTGGCCTGAGGATGATGGTGGGACGCTTTCACTGGGAAAGCAGCCTCCCAGTTCCTCTAACATCAAGTAGCAATGGGCTGAGGAGATAGTCTCGTAGACCCTGGAAGCTACAGGGACTAACCTGAGTGTGGAAGGCACTATGCAATTACAGAAGCTCAGCAAAGAAGCTGGTTATATAGACTACGTCAATGGATGATCCACCCCATCTGCTACGCTAAATGATTATTTCAGCAAGTGAAATGCATCAACTCTTTGCTGACATATTTGATTCCGTGTACCTCACAGCTTTATTAGACAAGCTGTTATTGAGGCACACACACCTTACAGTCTTGTCTACAGTGACAATATTGAATTATCTGTGAATCAAGAGACTTAAAAACTATTGTTGTATAGTTGGATTTATAATAACAGAGCAGCATAATTTTTCTCGGTTACTAATGGGATAGGGGAATAATACAAATATCAATTATTTAAAGTCCTAGAGTTCTTTTCAAAGACCTCTACAGGGATTAAAGAGGCGGACTTTGCCACGTGCCTGTCACTTGAAGGAACTGAAGCCAGGACAAAGGTTCAAAGATGCCTTTGCATCCTCCCCTGGGGCCCTCATTGATTGCATAAAGAACTGCCTTCTGGGCATCTGCTCTCTCAAGCAATCAATGCAACAACACGAGTGAGAAATGAGTAACAGCAACTGCTTCGCATCCATTCTTCCTTGTAATTAATATCACGTGGTTGCCTGGACAGCCGGGAGCTGTCTGGTGGAGAAATGCTCATTCAGGGAAACCAAGCAACAAACAAATAAACACAAACACGAAAAGGCGTGCTTGCACATAATTCTTGCAAAATGCAAAAGCGAAAGGGCTTGCCTGGAAGCTGTCTATAGCTGAATTACCACTGGGAGTTTATGTTTGGTCTTTTTTTTTTTCTCTCCCCTTTTCCTCTGAAAAATCAGCTCATATATTTTCTTGCAACCAAGACAAACTATCGCTTAATTGTTCCATTAAAAGAGGTGTTGAAATGTTACTAATTGTCAAATGCAATTGAGTGTAGCAACATGTCACAGGTAAATTAACGAGAAGCCAGGTGCTGAGGGGAGGTGGGGTAGCACTTACTGCATTCATGGGAATGGAAGTCATCTTTATTCTTCCTAGAAGTGACTCTAACTTGACTACCCATAGGCATTATATACCACATTAGCTCTTGATCAAGGTTTATAAAGGCTTCTGACTCATTAGAGGCTATTTCTGTGAGTGGTTTGTAAGCTACTCTGTCTCTCAAAGCTTGATAGTGATGTGAGCAGAGAGAGTCAGTCACTTGAAAAGGAAATGGCAATTGTTTCCCTTGACTAACTCAGAAAAAGGAAACAATATTTGCAGGAAGAGTCACAAGACCCATACATAAGACTCTACTAAGCATACGTTGCATGATGTGACAGAGACAGATAAGAGCCATTGACCTCTTTATCACAACAGTGAATTAGGGTGAAGCCAGAGGGATCCTGACATAGGAGTGGAGGGTTAGTTAGAAAGTGTGAAACTACGGAGAGATGCCCCAACACGGGTGAGGTGTTTGGTGGAATGCATACAAGAAAGGTTAGTTGGGTTCTGCATCTCATCCTTCAATTTCACACTTATTACTTTAGTCTATCCATAAATACATCCTTTAATCTATCTGGGATCACTCCAGAGTTCTGAGGAGCAATGATGTCAGTCTAGAGACTAAGGTGTGCCCGATCCAGGCCATGGTCTTCACAGTTGCATGCTGTAAATCAGAGAGCTGGACAATGACTAAAGATGACAGAAGAAAAATTGGTGCCTCCGAGTTGTGGTGCTGAAAAGGAGTCTTGGACATACCTTGGACTGCCAGGAGAATAAATAGGCCTGTCTTGGAGAGGGTTAAAACAAGTTTCTCCTTGGAGTTAAAGATTTTTAACATCTGTTTCATGTTCTTTGGGCATGTGGCCAGGAAGGACCAATCCTTGGAGAAGGACATCATGCTTGGAAGGGTGGAGGGACAGCACAGGAGAGGAAGACCACAGATGAGATGGTTGATACTGGGGCAATGGGATTTGGTGTGTCAGAGTTAATGAGACTTGCTCAGGATACGGCAGGTTTCAGAGCTGTTGTTACATAAGGTCGCTATGAGTCAAAGGTGACTCAATAGCATATAACAACAACATCCATAAACACACCCTGAATGCCTGTTAACTATTCAACTATGTATAGAATTTATCACTCTCTGTCAGTTTGTTGTGCTGTGGTGGCTTATATGCTGCTGTGATGCTGGATGTAATGTTACTGGTATTTCAAACAAAAACAATAGAGGGCAGTTTCCATTGGAGCTTCCAGATGAAGATAGAATAAGAAGTAAGGCCTGGAGATCACAGCCCACAAACTCCCAAGACATCACAACAGAGTGTTATCTGTTTAAACTCAAACATGACAACCAAACATGAAGATGGTAGAAGACCGTGTAATGTTTATTTCATTGAACCTAAGTCAGATTACCATGAGTCAGAGTCAACTATATGGAAATTAACAACAGGAGGGCATTCTGGTGGCTTAGTGGTATGGAGTTGTGCTGTCAACCCAAAGGCAGGTGGCTTGAATCCACCAGCTTCTCTGTGGGAGAAAGAAAGGGTAATCTCCTCTCATGTGATTTATTGCCTCTGAAAACTTGCTGGAAGGTCAGTTGAGTTGCTTCCAACTCAACAGTACATAACAACAACAATATAAAACATACATATATAAACTATAACCCCTGCCTTCATTTTAAACTGTTTTATGTAGATTAAACATACAAAGTTAGGATTCGATTCTATTATTTCCCACCCCAGACTATTTTATTATTCCCCCCCCATACTATTCAGCATAACACCTGCCAGATGCAGCATATGATCCAAGCCACAGCTATTTGCAGTTGCTTCCAATGTATCTGAAAGTTGGGCAATGAGTAAGGATTACTGAAGCAAAAGCAGTGCTTTTGAATTGTGGTACTGGTGAAGAATATTGAATATGCTGTGAACTTGCAAAAGAAAAAAAAAATTTGTCTTAGAGGACATGCAACCAGGTTATTCCGAAAAGACAAGGATAGTGAAACTTTGTTTCCCATAATTCGGGCATGTTACCAGCAGGAGCCAATCCTTGAAAAAAAACATCATGCTGGGAAAGGCAGAAGGTCATCAAAAGAGGGGCAGACCCTCCATGAGATGGATTAGCGCAAAGACTGTGACAATGTGCTGGAGCATGTCGGAGATCAGAAAGATGGTGCAGGGTAGGGCAGGGTTCAGATCTATTGTTCTATTGATCTATTGTAGCATTACTATCAGTGGTAGTCAACTTGAGACATCTAACAACAACACTTGGCACATATTAAAGGGTCAGTATTTAATGAGTGAAAATGTGGAAGTTGAAAGAACAAATTGTTTTGCTGGAACCACGTACATTGGCTGTGAACTTGTGTACTGAGTCGGATACTTTCTAAAGTCAGATACTTCAAAGACCAAGTGTCAGATGACCAGCAGAGATTCAAAATAGGGCTTCATTTGTGAAGAAAAGCTATTTGTACTGTGGACCACTATTTGTTCTTTTTGGAGAAAGAGAGATTTCAGTGCTCTTTCTGGAGCAAGCACTCGTACGTGAGAGTGAGAGGAGTGAGAGAAGGCAGAGGATGCAGCCATATCTGCTGTCATCTACCCTGCTTTCTAGGGTAGTAGGGTGCAGCATCTTCTACACTCTGCTTGGCAATTCTAACCCAGAGACGCGCCATAGGAGGCTAATAATAGCATGATAGCTCATTTCAAAGATGTACATGGAAATGTACTTTACATGTGCAAAGTGAGCATCACTCACACCTACAAATGAGCTTTGCTGAGCCATTTTCTCTTTTTGTGGTACCCCCCCACCTTTATGTCTTTCATCCTATTAAAACTGCCTTCTAGAACTCTCCTCCAGTTCTCTATATTCTGTGGGAACTCAAGTGTTTTTGAAGCCAACCTCAGGGGCAGGGGAGGCACAAAACACATAAAAGCAGACAACACACAGGTACTGGCAAACTTGGTACCACCACTTTCTTTTTAACTAGGAATAATAGCTGTGTTAGAACTTGTTATGGATTAGATTTTGTTCCACTCAAATATGTGTTTAAATACTTGTAACTGTAAATATTAACCTATTTGGAAATAGCCTACTCCTCTGTCAGTTTGTCATACTCTGGTGGCATGTATGTTGCTGTGATGCCGGAAGCTATGCCACTGGTAATTCAAATATCAGCAGGGTCACCCAGGATCCACTGCTTTCAGGAAGTCTCTAGATTAAGCCTAGAAAGCAAAATTGGCCATGAACTTCTGAAGTAAAGGCTCCATGAGAGCACTCTGAATAGAGCGGAACGTTGTTTGATAGAGTACCAAAAGATTCAGGTTGGAAGGTACCCAAAACACCACTGGGAAATTGAGGGTTCCTACCAACTTTAGCAGTCTGAAATCAATTGAACATGTAATTAAGATGGAAGTAATAATAATTGCGACTGGGATACAAGAGTTGGAAAATAAGAAGGACTGATAGTTGGAAAATATGGCCTTGGTGATAAAAACGAGTCTTGAAATCACATGATAGAATTTTCGACAATCAAAGATTTATCAGTTGCAAGTATTTTCTTTAAAAAAATGTAAGAGGCAACTATATATATTGACCTTACTTGATAAAATGCCCAGGAATCAAGTTGACTAGATCTGCGGAGGAGAGAAAGCTCAGCAGCAGCAGTCACACTGAGGTCTGGAACTTGGAACAGATCTTCAGTTGCTCATATGAAAAAAAAAAAAAAGAGTCTATGAATATGACCTTAATGATAAAAACCAAGCCAAAATAGATTTTGAGTTTATTCCACCTGAAGTTTAAAACCCTTTTAAGATTATATTTTATGGATTGAACTAACAAAATGTCATACAAGTTAGGAGATAACATCAAGGCTATCACACATGAAGACATTAAAAGCTCATTTAAAAAGAGAGAGAAGAAAGAAAAGACCAAGATGATGTCAACAGAGATACTAAAACCTAGTCCTGAGCATAGAAAAGCTAAAGTGAAAGGGGGAAAAAATGGTGAAATAAGATAATTGAAATGGAAGATTTCCAAGGGCAACTCAAGAAGACAAAGGAAAATATAATAAAATGTGCAGACTTGGAAAAAAGTCTTTTCAAGTTGAAAGAACTGAAGAAAAAATTCAAGCCTTGAGTTGAAATACTGAAGGATTTGATTGGCAAAGTATTTTATTACACAGAATGCATCAGAAGGAGTTGGAGGGAATAAAGAGTCACTATACTGAAAAGAATTGCTAGACACAAAATCATTTCAGGAAGTAGCATATGAGCAAGACAAATGTTATTGAAAGGATAACTCAAAATTACCTTGAAGACATTGGAAAAAAAATGTTTCAGGAATGGATAAAATATCAACTGAGATGTTTCAGCAAATAGATGCAGCCCTGGACATGCTGGCTTATCTGTGCAAAAAAATTTGGAAGCCAGCTACCAGGCTAACTAACTGAAAGAGATATTTGTTCTCATTTATTTTAAAAAAAGGCCGTAGGAATAGATGAGATACCAATTGACAGACATATCTCAATGTCAATTGGTATCTCATCTATATGTTCACCAATCTATGCCAGGAAATGTGGAGGACAGCTAGCTGGTAGATTGGCTGGAAGAGATCCATATTTGTTCCCTTTCCTAAGAAAGGTGATCAAACAGAACATAGAAATTATAGAATCTTTTCTTTTACTTTTCCATAATTTTTGGACTCATGTACTTATAACTTGTTAGTCAAATTTGTGTCTTCTAGGTTGCAACACCCCCATGATACATCTTGAAGGATATGTACATGTACAGCCAAGCACAATCAATAAGAGTGCATCTGAATTCCAAAATCAATCTCCATAATAGTCTATGTGTTTCCTACTGCCAAAGGGGCCCTTTAGAGTAGTGAGAGAAGATCTTCACCCTGAAACCCACAGCGTCCCTTTTCAGCAGGAAGTAGCTAAGAGAATACGCCGTGCCCTTTTCCTTATGACTCAGGGTGAAGTCTCTCTCAGGGAGGAGTGATAGGGAATGGCAAAGGATACACTGACAAAGAAGATTGATCAGAACTGGCTTTGACAAGCACTGTGGCATTTGGACAAGAACAAACTGGGAGGAGGGTAGAGAGAATGGTGCAACAATGAGTGAGTGGAGGCCCAAAATCTCTGTAAATGTTTATGAAAATTAATAAAATATAATTATAGAAAAAAAAATAAAAAATAAAAAGTTTTAAAAAAAAAGAAATTATTGAACAGTATCATTAATATCTCACGCAAGCAAAGTACTGTCGAAGATCATTCAAAACCAGCTAGAATCCTACATAGACAGAAAACTACCAAAAGTTCAAGCTGGATTTAGCAGAGGCTGTGACACCAGGAATATAATTGCTGATGTCATATGGATCCTGGCTGGAAGCAAAGACACCAGAGGAATGTCTGTGTTTTATTGATGATGCAAAGGCCTTTGGCTGTGTGGATCATAACAAAATATGGTGAACTTTGCGAAGAATGGGAATCCTGAATGCTTAATTGCTCATGCAAAACCTATCCCCAGACCAAGAAGCTATTGTTGAAGAAAACACTGTGTGGTTTAAAATTAAGAAAGGAGTTTATCAGGATTGTATTCTCTCTCCATATCTATTCAATCTGTATGCTAAACAATTTATTTGAGAAGCTGGACTCTGAAGACGAATTCGTCTTCAGGAGTGGAGGAAGATTTATTATGCAGATGACATGCTTGGCTTGCTGTAAGTGAGGAGGACTTGAAATGCTGGCTATAGAAGATCAAACAGTGCAGCCTTCAATGTGGATTGCATCTCAGTGTCAAGAAAACAAAAATTCTCACCACTGGACCAGTAGGCAACATCATGATGGATGGAGAAAAGATTGAAACTGTCAACAACTTCATCTAACTTGGATTCTCTATAATGCATGTGTTACTAGCAGTCAGGAGAAGAGGAGACATACTGCATTGGGGAAGTTTGATGTCAGGGACCTCTTCAAATTATTGATTATTAGTTTGATGACTAAGGTATTCCTGATTCAAGCTATAGTAATTTTATCACTTGCTATGCTGCTGAGAGCTGGACAAAAAAAAAAGGATGACAGAAGAAAAATTGATGCCTTTAAGCTGAAGTGTTGGAGAAGAGTACCGAATACCCTACAGTCTGCCAAAAGAACAGACAGATATGTCTTGGAGAAAGTGCAACCAGAGTGCTCTTTGGAGGCAAAGATGACAAAATGTCATCTCACATATTTACGACATTTGCTAGGGATAGCTTTTCCTTGGGGAAGGAGATCATGCTTTGAAAGGTGAAAGGATGGCAAAAGAGAGGAAGATCCCCAACAGGGTGGATTGACATAGTGACAGATGGCCTTCAGTGCGCCAGAGATTGTGAAGATGGTACATGATATGACAGGGTTCAGATCTGATGTTCATAGGGTCACTATGATTCATCTTTGTCTTGTCAGCACCTACCAACAACAAGAACAGAATTAGGTGAGCAAGAGTTTACATATTTATAAGGTCCCTGAATGATTCTCTTATCTAGTCTCATTTATCTTGGTCATCCATCCACTTCAAAGTTGTCCCTGAAGCTGAGAAGACAAGTACAATCTTTCTTTTAAACACCTCTCTTCTCTAGAGCAATAATTCAATATAGTTTAAAGTAATTTGTTTTAAATGCCTATTCAATGTTTAAGGGAGTTCTGGTAGTGTAGTGGCAAGTTCTGGTGGTCTAGTACAATCATGAAGCCAATGGCTCAAGTCTACCAGCTTCTCCATGGGAGAAGGATGGGCAATCTCCTCCTGTGTAGTTAATTGCCTCTGAAAACCCACTGGAGGGTCAGCTATGAGTCAGTTCCTACTTGATAGTATACAACAGCAACATCCAATATTTATTTAAAGATGATGTATGAAGAATGCTACTCTGTTCTTGCCTCTCCCTCTTTCAATTTACTTCATAAACAAACGCTCTGAAGTTAACTGTCACTAGAGTTAGAAGGCGCATTGCCATGGGAAAGTCTGCTGTTAGGGACCTCTCCAAAGTACTGAAGAGCAATGGTATCTCTCTGGAGACTAAGGTGCGTTTGATACAGGCCATGGTCTTCGCAATCACTTGTTATGCATCAGAGAGTTGGACAATGACCAAGGAGGATAGAAGGTGTGGTGAGCTGTGGTGCTGGAGAAGAGTATTGAGAATACCATGGACTGCTAGGAAAACAAACAGATTCATCCTGGAAAGGGGTAAACCATGTAGCTCCTTGGAGGCAAGGATTCTGAGGCTCCCTCTAACATACTTTGGACATGTTGTGAGGAGAGACCGGTCCTTGGAGAGGACATCATGCTTGGGAGGGTGGAGGGATGGCGCAGGAGGGGAAGGCCCTCTATGAAGTGGATTGATTCAGTGACTGGGGTAATCGGGCTGGAAGTGTCAGAGACAGTGAGATTGGCACAGGACAGAGCAGAGTTTAGTTAGGGCTGTTGTACATAGGGTCGCTATGAGCCGCAAGCTACTCGACGGTACATAACAACAACAACAACAGAGTTAGAAAGCTGTTCAGTAACCCTATTAACCTTACTATTCAAGCAGCCTCTTGGTAGTTCCTCTATCTACATTCAAGTATTTTATCAAAATGGCTTACCCAACACAAACAAAATAATCCCTAAGAGAAGTTCTGGCAAATTGAGTTTCTCTGTCTCCTTATGTCTCATTGATATTTATGTCTTTTTACAGATCATGTCTCCAGTCAACTAATCATGTGGCCTGGTTCTTCAGCCAGTTCTAGGAATCTTAGGAAAGTGGGACATGAAGGATATGCAATATTTCCCAGCATCATCTACCAACTTGAATCTCTTTAGCCTGACTTTGAAGGCTCTTCAATTAACCTTTTGCTTATCTTTTCTTCTTATCTCCTTATCTCTTATCAACCACATGCCTCATAGCAGCATTATTCACCATCACAAGAACTGCAGCCCAAATATCCATCCACAAACAAATGGATTGAGAGATTATGGCATATTCACACAATGGAATACTATGCAGCACACAGGAGCAATGATTTTGGAAATTATTACCTAACTTGGGAGGGACTGGAGAGAATTATGCTGAGTGAACTAATTTAGTCCCACAAGGACAAATATTGTATAAAAATTAGAATTTTATAAATAAACTAGTAGAGAATTTAAAAACAAAAAATACAATACTCCAAACCACATTCACACAACAAAGTGGATTCTATGATTTAGTATACAGATTCACTTCTAAGAATGGAACCTCCACGCACCCCCCAATTGCTCTAGTGCTTCAGGAAGATGGCCATCCGTAGTCAAGTTTGAGTATTGCCCCAACTGAAGAAAACTGTCTTGTCCAAGAGAATGTGATTGGATTATAAAGCCTCAGCTCCCTTATTCTACCTTGAGTCAAATAAGAAGATCTGAGAACTAGCCAGCACTTCTCTTCATTCAGCAAAAAGACTTGGTTGAAATACATCGTTGCTCAACCTCTCTACATCATTTTCCTTTCCCCCTCATCTTTTCTGCACGTGTTGAGCCCAAAGTACCCCTGTATATACATGTTGTTGTTGTTGTTTTGTACTGTGGAGTAGGAACTGACCTGTAGTTGACCCTCTAGTGGGCTTTCAGAGGCAGTTGATTGCAGAGGAGAAGATTGCCCATCCTTTTCCCCCTGGAGCAGCCAGTGATCTCAAACCATGTGCTTTTGGGATTGCAGCACAGCTTCTTGCCACTAGGCCACCAGAGCTCCCTCCTGTATATACATGTTATTGTTGTTATGTGCCATCGAGTTGCCTGCGACTCATGTCCTAAACCCTGCTCTATCCTGTGTCAATCTCTTTGTCTCTGACACACATACCCCCGTTACTCCAGTCACTGAATCAATGCATCTCATAGAGGGTCTTCCTCTCCTGTGCTGTCCCTCTACCCGCCCAAGCATGACATCCCTCTCCAAGGACTGGTCCCTCCTTGCAGCATGCCAATGTACGTCAGATGAAGCCTCAGAATCCTTGCCTCCAAAGAGCAGCCTGGTTTTACCCTCTCTAGGCTTAATCTGTTTGTTCTCTTACCTATCCATGGTATATTCAATATTCTTCTCTAACACCACAGACTGTTTGCACTCTTCCTGGATGATACCCTTGATATCCTCCCACAACTCATCTGGCCTTCATTCATTAGTGTTCAAAGCCTCAAATCTGTTCCTGAGATGGTTCTGAAATTCAGGTGGGATAGACTCAAGGTCATATTTTGGTTG
>NW_006399813.1:11442018-11478781 GCF_000299155.1 Elephantulus edwardii | reverse complement strand
AACAACACAGCTCAAAGGGATAAATTCTTCTTTGATCATCTCTAGTCATTGTCTAGCTCTCTGATGCATAGCAAGTGATTGCAAAGACCATGGCATGTGTTAGGCGCACCTTAGTCTCCAGACTGACATCATTACTCTTCAGTACTTTAGAGCAGTCTCTAACTGCAGATTTTCCCATTGCAATACATCTTTTAATTTCCTGGCTGCTGGTTGCAAGAGTGTTGATTATGGAGCCAAGCAAACTAAAGCTGTTTACAATCTCAGTCTCTTCACTATCCATCCTGATGCTGCCAATTGGCCCAGTGGTTGAGAATCTTTGTTTTCTTGATATTGAGTCTCAATGCATACTGAAGACTGCAGTCCCTGACCTTCTGCAGCAAGAACTTCAGGTCCTCCTCAGTTGTGTCATCTGCATAATGCAGATTGTTGCTGAGTCTACCTCCAATCCTGTCACCACATTTCTCCTCATCAAGCCCAACATCCGGGATAATCTGTTCTGCATAAAGATTGAAAAGGTATGGAGGTAGGATACATAGCAAACTTTAATCTTATCCAAGATTCTTTTTCCTGAAAACACAACTTCTGAGATTAGTAACAGGAGAAAGCTGAGAAAGAAGATTGTAAGATGAAATGTAACTGGATCACCTACCACTTGATTGATAGCATAGACCCCATCCGTGGTGGAAGATAAGTCTGGCACATGGAGCAGAGCAATTGTGAAATCAGTGACATTACAGTGGTGAACTGTGAGGATATACCGGTGAAAAGAAAGATATTAAATGGTTTAATGTCTAGATGTTTAAAAAAAAATAAGAACTTAAGTGTTGCTAAGCCTGGCTGACTCTGGAAGAAGGTAATAAAAAGCTGAGAGTAATTAGTTGACAAATTAATTGACAACTAAAAGATAAAAGTGAAAGTAAATCAGCTCCCTTAGTATCATACAGAGGCTCTCATCTCTTGCAGAGAAAGTTGAGGAGCTGGTCCAGAATTTAATCAGAAAGTAGCTAAGCTCCAAAGATGGTTACGTCCCAAACAAAGGCAGATTTGCTATGTCAGAGTGAAACTTCTAGGTGGGAAAGAATGAGACTTGGCAACATGAAACGTGGACATCTGGGCTCATGTCCCTGACAACTTAAATGTCTATATTTTCCTGAGTATTCTGGATCTGAAGAAGAAGACCATTTTGTCTTACAAGGATTAGAATCCATTCCCTTTTTCAAGATAATGCAGAGGCTTCTCTTCTGAAAGATAACATGTGTTCCATGCTCTTTCAAGCTCTTTCAAGCTCCATCTCTACATCCCCTCTGGCCTTTAGGTTAATAACTGGACTTAAGCCTCACCATAACTGGACAAGAATATGCTGGACCTTCTGAGGAAGAAAGAGAGACTATCTACCTAAAGAACTCAGAAACTACCCAGGAAACCAGTATGTGACAAGACTTTTGCAGGATGAAGAATTTATTAGGATGGAAACATCATTCCAGAAGATAGGCTTTAGCACCCTGGCATGAATCCCCTAGGAACATGGAAAAAAATGAGGACATACTAAATTGTGTAGAAATATCATAATTTCCATAACAAATAATTTAAAATAGTGGGCAATGTCCAATGGTGATTAATTTTAAAAAGCATTACTGCATGGGAATGATTGTAATGAAATACAATGTGAATGAAGAATAGTGGGAAACACAATATGAAAGTTGTAAGCAAACCAATATAAAAGAAAAAGAAATTTTTTAAAAAGGGAGTATTAAGGAGGCAAGAGAAATATTAGAATATGGATTTAATATGAAAGATTGGAAATGCCACCAGAAGATTATGTTCCGTGAAAGTTTCTAGGAGAGATAT
This sequence comes from Elephantulus edwardii, assembly GCF_000299155.1. NCBI lineage: Eukaryota > Metazoa > Chordata > Mammalia > Macroscelidea > Macroscelididae > Elephantulus > Elephantulus edwardii. Next base: position 11,476,933 of record NW_006399813.1, on the reverse strand, counting down.
TATTAGCTAAAATAAGAAATAGACTTGAGAGAGAAATGCCAGCACCTCAAAGAATTTCATTGATGGTTTTGCTTTGTATGGACAGGGCTGAAGGTGGAAGTGTATAGGCAGGGCTGAATGTGGAAGATGCTGTTGTATAAATGGACTCACTAATGGAAATTGATATGCAAGGCCCTCTAACAACAGTGACTGGATTGCTGTTGTTAGGTACTGTGAGTTGAGTATGACTCATAGTGACCCTCTGAACAGCAGATCATCTGCAACACACTGGAACCCATTGCTTCAGTGAGTGAATGGTAGAGTCTAAATGTCAGAAGCCGAATAAGTTTCAACTATTCTGTTTCACACACACACGTTGAATGTGCACTTGTGCACACACACACACACACATATATATAGTTGGGGTTCAAGGGATTCCTGACCTGTAGAGAGTTGTGGAAATGTTAACAGAACATGGTATCCCTGGGGGCAAAATACATGAGCAGGCAACAGGATATTGAATGTGTACAACACAAATTAAAATCAGGGATTGCTTATTAGAAGGCTGGTAGCAGTAACTTGAAGAAAAATTCATAATCTCTTGACCAGTTGATACTTGAGCCAATTTTCACGTCTAGAATTCACTCCTTGAGGGAGTGTTTCGGTTCCCCAGGAGGACAGAGGCTATAACTCTACAGAATATGTACATGACATTGAGAGTATCCTCCACAGTTTATACAATTAGATTCCAGACATCTACTCAATTAGAGAAAAGGGGAAACTCCTACATATTAAAGACTTAAGCAAAGGATCTGAGTAGACAATAATACTTGGAAACCTGGACTGTCATCATAGTCTTTTCCCCCCTTTTTTAAAATTAATTTTAATGAAAGTTTACAGAGACTTTGGATTTCCATTCATTCATGGTTGTGCTTTTCTCCTTGCCCACCCCTCCCCCCAGTTCACTTTTCTCTTTGAAAAGAAAAACAAATTCTTTCATTGTTACACAATCCTTCCCTCCCAGTTCACTCCACTATGCAGCCTTCATTCTGGACTCCTGTCATGACAATAATACCTAATCATATATGCCTTTTAAACACTTCTCTCCCTCATCTGTTTCAATGCAGTATATATTATTTATCCCCTCTTTTCTTAGTTTCCCCCCAACCCCAATGTCAGTCCTGCTTTACAACATTGGCGTTGTGTAGTATTTGTCCTTTTGTGACCCAGATATTTCACTTAGCATAACGTCCTCCAGGGTCACTAATTTTGTATAATAATTCATGAGTTCCTTGTTTTTCACTGCAGCATAGTGTTCCATTGTGTGACTATACCAGAGCTTCTCGAGCCATTCGTTTGTTGATGGGCACTTGGGTTGTTTACAGCTCTATGCTACTGAGAATAAACAGGTGTGCATATATCTGCTTGGGTGGGTATATTCCCAGTAGTGGAATTGCTGGGTCAAATGGTATTTCTATTTCCAACTTTTTGAGAAAGCGCCATACTGCCTTCCACGGTGGTTGCACCATTTTACGCTAGCACTAATAGTGAATAAGGGTTCCAGTTTCTCCACAACCTCGCCAGCATTTGTTGTTTACTATTCTGTTAAATTTTGCTATTCTTACTGGGATGAGATGATATCTCATAGTTGTTTTGCATAGTTTCTTTTTTTAAAAAAAATTATACTGGTTTACTTACAAAGTTTGTATACATTGTTTTTTGCACCAGATCTTTACCATTTCATTTACCCATCTCTCTCCATCCATCAAATTGTACGACTCTATGATTAACACCCCCCCCCTTATCCTCATCTTCTCCCCACCCCTCTTAAATCCTCATACACATTTTACTTATTATCTATTTCTACAATACTGGTCTTATACAGTATTTGTCCTTATGAGACCAAGTTAGTTTACTTACCATTATGCTCTTCAGTCCCTCCCAAGTTAGGTAGAAATTTTCAAAATCATTGTTCCTACATGCTGTGCAGCATTCCATTGTGTGAATGTACCATAATATGGTTAGGCTGATGGAGTTGTTGTTATGTACTGTCAAGTTGTAACTGGCTCATAGCTGACCATCCAGTGAATTTTAAGAGGCAGTAAATCACACTAGAGGAGGTGGTCCTTTTCTCTTTTGCAAAACAGCTCATGGGTTTGAACCTTTGGGTAGCCAGTGCACTTCCTTACCACTAGATCAGGTGATAATCGGAGGTTTAACCCACAAATGAGCATTCTGGTGGCCTAGTCCTTAGGGAGTTGTGGTTCAAATCCACCAGCAGCTACAAGACAGAACGATATCCCTGGGAGACAATCTCCTTCCGTGTAATTTTCAGCCTCAGAAGCCCAATGCAGACTCAGCTATGAGTTGGTTTGGACTCAAAGGCAATGAGAGCCCAGCTATGGCTCGCAGTCTAGCATTTCTGCATATTCATCTGAAGCTCATTCCGCCTGATCCTAAATATAATATTGTAATACATAGACATTCGATCCTTGATCTGAGGAGTATTATTTGTTGTGGGGAGTAAAGCCAAAGAAAAGCCTTTAAAATTGCCACATATTCACAGTCCAAACCAAATAATAAATTGTAAACATCATATTGGGATTTGAAATCATAAGATCTGATTTTGAAAAACCGAAAGATATCGATATGATTGTCCACATAATATCTTAATTTAATTCAGTGGGATTCTTTGCACATTACCTCTGCAAAAATGAAAAATATCCTTGAGGCTGACAAGTAGTAGACCAACTATCGCTACTTTTTTCTATTAGTAGATTAGTATGGGTTTGTGCACATTATAAGGAGCTATTGAGTTGACAGAACGGTTTTCCATCTCTATTTTAAAAATTCACATCATTTTTGTAATAGACTTTGGTTCCTATTCATTATATTCCATTTTGACCCATTCTCTCCCATTGTTTCTCTGGACATAATTTTGTCCAGAGACTTGACTATCCCACAGACTATCGTCCTGACTCATTACACAGACTATTTATGGTCCATTATATTGATAACATTCTGCTAATCATACTAGGTGAACATTTGGGATGCATTGGTAAGACACAGAATGTGTAAGATACATCATCTGAAGGAGTTTTTCCGATTACTCAAGTTTTTGTATGTATCCAGTGGATTACAGCATGCTTAGATACCATTTTCAGAGTTAAAAACAATGTATTGGTTATGGAATATATACAGTGTCTTTGGTTTCTATAGGCAGATATCTCACACTTGGGAACATTGTACAGTCCAAACACCAGATCTTGTCTCCATTTGCCTCAGCTGATATGAAAATCTTTGAACTTTGGATGGGAGTAAGAGCAGAAAAGAGCTTTGTAGAAGGTCTGGCTGTAGTTTATGAAGCCCTATTGCTTTTGACATACAAATCAGTAAACATTATGTTAGTAGAGGTGTCAGTGATGGAAAAAATATTCTGTAAAGCTTTATGGAAAGCCCCAATGACAAAATAACAAGCTACAGTAGATCCAGTCTCAAATTTATTATGCTGTCCATAATTATGGACATGGTGACAAAAAATCATTAAAGAAGCTCAATTGTTGGGTACAGTCGTGTCAAGTATGACCCATTGCAACTCCACAAACAACAGCTCTAAAACATGCCTTATTCTGTTCCATCCTCACAATTTCTGACACACTAGAGCCCATTGCAGCTGTCACTATGTCAATCCATTCGGCTGAGGGTCTTCCTCTTTTTTGGCAACCTTTCACCTTCCCAAGCATGATGTTCCTCTCCAAGGAATAGCTTCTTCTAGCAACATACCTGAAGTCTGTAAGACAAAGCTTTATCATCCTTTCCTCCAAGAAGCATTCGAACTGCACTTTTCTCTAAAACATACTTATTTGTTCTCTTGGCAATCCATGAGATAGTCACCACTCTTACAGTTCAAAGACTAATTCTTCTTCTGTGACACATATTCATTGTTTATCTCTCTGATGTTCATAATTAAGTGTTCTGGTGTCCCCACTCTTCTCAGTGTCAGTCATAAATTGTTTTGGCCCACACAGTCACAGTGGTGGGGATATTGGTTCATCCCAATAATCTTCTTCCAAGTTTTCCTGGTAAGGGAGGCTCACCTTCACCAGAATTCTTGATTAGTTGCTGTTAGAATTTGTTCGAAGAAGTGGATCCTAACAGCACATATCTGCTACTCGGACACCTTTTAAGGAATGAAAAACGTATTCCTACAGCTGACGTAGGAATAACATCAACAGAGAGAGAGAGAGAGAGAGATCAGCTGGCCCAGGCCCAGAGAAGAGAAGAGAAAACGGTGTGACCAAGACAAAGGTGGGTGACTTTTAGTTTGTGGCCCTCCAGCCAGTCTTTCATTGTTTTTGTTCAGACATTCCTCTAGGTCGTATAGCCCTGGTGTACAAGTTGCCGTCCCGCGGTCACTTGTGGTTGCTGTGAGGCTGAACACTGTGACACGGATGTGTCAAATGCGTTAATGGTTGGCTACCCAGTGCGGACTGAGAGTGGGGTGGAGCTCCCGATTAAACAAGCGTGGAAGGAGGAGTGGCATCCACTTCCATAATAGCTTGCCTCCGGAAACCCTATGAACCTGGAGAGAGGATGAAAGGCACCCAAGCATCGAGGACTCTCCTTCATAGGGTCGCTATGAGTCGCCTGCGACTCAACGGCACTTAACAGCAACAGCAGCAACAGCTGATGTGGAGGATGCAGTTAATAAGATAGACCTCAGCTGTCAGCTCTTTGGGAAAATAACCTCAGCTTAAAAAATTGCCTAACACATTATGCCTTTTCAAGGGGCATGAAAAATCATGAAACCTACAAAGAAAGATCATTCTGGTGGAGTATTGGTTTAGGCCCCTCTTTCTTATTTGGTCTGGGAGGGTCCATCTCAGCTCCAGAATTCCTGTGGGGGTGAAGGAGACTTCTATTGGACTTGTTCTACATTTCAACTTTCCCCTCTGCCAAGTGAAGTGCTGTTTCTTCCTCTCCCTTCTATAGATGTTTCCCAGATGATCCCTTAAATAACATTCTCTGTCTTGATGAGGAACCCTAATGTAACATATATCTTACAAATTTCATGATTATGGTATGATAGTCTAAAATCAGAGTCGTTTTGTGCATGTAAGTAGAGCAGGATAAAAGTAGAGCCTTCACTCCATTTTAAAGTCTGAACAGGAGTCTAGAATCTGTGTTCAATTTTCAACGGCCTTCTTTAACACCGGTTTCTCTAATCTTGATGCTAATCTAACCTTAATGCAAACTAACTCAATGGCACAAATCAACAACAAAGTGTGAAAGAGTGAATTTCTATTTATTAAAATGATCCACTTGCGATATCTCTGTTACAGCAGCACTTAACAACTAGGGCATACCCTGAGACTCTTGATGCACAGAATTATTGGTAGAATTATTTCTGGCAGACCCCCGGAAACAGACATGACAGAGAAAGCAAATTTTAGCACAGGTTACTTGAAAGATCTGCCCTGCCATTGTCCTGTGATCATTATGAAATAAATTGAAGAACACGTGTTCTTGTAATTATGTATGTACCGTTAGTTGATCGTGTAATCTTTTATATGTTCTCCATTCATCTCTGTTAAGTTCCCTCTCCTAGAGATCCTGCCTTTGACTTTCCTGTCTTTCAGCCAAACATCATTTTATAACTTTTAGTTCTTTCTCTGAATGTACAAAAATATTTTCTCCCCATTATCTGGTGGAAGGTCATCTTCTCTCTCAACTTGGAAGTCTTCCCAGTCTGCACTGTCTTTAACCCTCAATAAACCTCTTACGCCTTTATTTTAAGCAAACTCTGTGAGGTTGCTTTGTGACCCAATGATTATAGTTGGAATGCTCCTCTCTCCTCTCTGCCAAATCACATTTCTTGCTGACTATACCACCAGTAGGCAAACCCTTTTCTTTAATGCTTCAATTTACTGTGTGGCTAATGCTGCCTTCTCAGGCAATACTCAAAATGCCATCACCCGAGAAGCATCCCTGATGAATCCTTCTCTGCTCTGGTCCTTGTCTTTGTACTGTGGACGCCGAATTCTTCCTCTACTATTCTGTACCCTCTCCTTTGCAGTTGTTGCTTTGTAAGACTGACTCTTTGTTGTTTAATTGGAACTGACTTGTAGCTGACCCTTCTGGGGGTTTTCAGAGTGTATAAATTGCAAGGGAGGAGATTGCCTATCTGTCTTCATTTAGCCGCTGGTGGATTTGAACTGCCAAAGAGCCTTTGCCGTTGGGTTAGCAAGTGTAACCCCCTACAGTCTAAGGCACCAGCGAGCTGTTTATGTGTCTGGCTCTTGCCTCCATCGCATTGTCCTGAAGGCTTCCTTTCCAGCCTTTGTGCCTGATGCCAAACCGTAGCAGGTTCACAATCCATATTTGTGACAGAATGAAATGTAGTTCCTTTCTGTTAGGAAAACAAGGAAACCTCAGTGGCGTTTTCATCACTGTGTAATTATTCTTGGGGATGTTTCTGCTTACGCTACTTAAGAGGAAGCTTACTGAAGTTGCAGAGGGGAGATTTTTTTTTTCAGGCCAAGTTTACTTTTGTACCTTTTCATCGATCCTGGTGCTCTGTGCTCTCTTGTTTTCACAGTAGGAGTTTAGTAAAGGCTGATGGACGGACTGGGAAGCAGACGTGGGGGCCTGGTTGGGTTTGGCCCCGGGCGAAATTGCAAAGCAGCAAACATTTGTCTTCAGTTCTTTAGCTCTCGTCTCTGTGTTCTTTTTCCATTCACAGCACCCCATTACCTCTGCTATTTCATTCTCGTTTAAAAATTTAGCTCTCGGAAAGAGACTGATTTTGTCGTTTGTAGCTCTATGTGACCTTAAGTCAGTCGGGTAGGATTGTTTTATTTTCTTTTTTCCTCCTGGAGTATCTGCATGTAGAAATTTCAGGAAGCCATGGCTTTTCCCTTTTCAGGATTTATCTTTGCTTTAAACTATATTCAGCAGTGGGAATGTTTTAGAAACATCAGATTTCTTGTTGGAGGGGACAGTTTCCACTGAATTGACCCTGTTTGCACTGCCAGCCTGAAGGCATGCTGTTCTAAGCCATCAGCAGTTCCACAGGAAAAGCACGGAAAAGCACGGAGAATCTCTTTCCATGCGATTCAACAGCCTCTAAAAATCCCTGGAGGGTCTATGAGTTGGTTCCAACTTGAATGGTAAACAACAACAGCATCAAACATGTTAATTCAACCACCCTGTGTGCATCAGAAGAGAACTGAGCTCTGCAGGGTTTTCAATGGCTGATTTTTTGGAAGTAGATTGCCAGGTCTTTCTTCTGACACGCTTTTAGATAAACTTGTACTGCCAGCCTATCAGTGAGTAACCGAGAGGGTCAACTGTTTACATCATTTGGGGGCTGGGTGGTAGTGTTGCTATTGCGTACTGTGGAGCCAGAGCTGCCTCATAGTTGAGCCTCCAGCGGGTTTTCAGAGGCAGTATATTGCACAGGAGATAGCTCGTCCTTCTGTGGGGCAGCTGGTAGATTCAAACAGCATGCCTTCGAGCTTAATGCAGCTCCTTACCACTAAACCTCCAGAGCTCCTTAAGATCTCCGTTAGCAGATATCTTATTTTTATTTCTATTTTTACTATATCTCAGGACTCAACGTGTTGCTTGGGACACCTAAGTGAATACTCCCTAATTATTGACTACATAATGAATAAATGGGACGATGTTGTTGTTGTTGTTATGTGCCGTTGAGTCGTTTGCGACTCATAGTGACCCTATGTACAACAGCCCTAAACGCTGCTCTATCCTGTGCCAATCGCATTGCCTCTGACACACCCATCCCGATTATCCCAGTCACTGAATCAATCCACCTCATCAAAGGTCTTCCCTTCCTGCGCTGTCCCTCCACTCTCCCAAGCATGATGTCCCTCTCCAAGGACCTGTCTCTCCTTACAACATGTCCAAAGTATGTCAGACGAAGCCCCAGAATCCTTGCCTTCAAGGAGTAGCCTGGTTTAACCCTCTCCAGGATAAATCTGGTGGTTTTTTTTTCTTGGCAGTCCATGGTACATTCAATACTTTTCTCCAGCACCACAGCTCAAAGGCATCAATTCTCCTTCTATCTTCCCTAGTCATTGTCCAACTCTCTGATGCATAACAAGTGTTTACAAAGATCATGGTCTGTATCAGGTGCACCTTAGTCTCCAGAGAGACACCGTTGTACTGTTTAGGCTAAAAGGATAATCTCTACCCTGATGTTTCCCCACAGAGTTTGCCTAGTCTGGCTGCAGCCTTTCAATTCGACCCTTTGACCACGCCCAGCTGTTAGCAACAAGTTGGCTTTTCTAGTTGTCAGTCACTCAAAGAACACCAAAGCCCACAGCCTGCAGGGTCAGTTCTGACTCCCAGCAACCCTCCTTTAGGTTTCCAGTGATGCAAATCTTTATGGGAGGAGCCTGCCCATCTTTCTCCCACGGAGCAGCTGACAGATTTTAACCTCTGACATTTTAGTTAGCAGGTCTACACATCCCACACCATACCACCAGGGCTCTTTATCAGAGGACCAAGAAAAGAACAGTTCAGACTCCAGACTGAAGAATATTATTAGCCCATGGGGCCATGTGAAGAAATCAACTGAGGGGAGCATTCAGGGAATTTAAGAATGTCTAAAGAAGTGTGCATGGGGCTCTGGAATTGGAAAGTGCTTCAAACGTCTTCAAACTCAAGAAACTGAGACAGATAGCAGTTGGAAATTTAAACAAGGGCATTCAGTCAAATAAAGCTAACATAGCCCAGGGGTTAAACACAGTGAATTTATAGTCAGCCATACCGGAGTTGGAATCTTGGCTTTATCGTGAAAATCACTTGGGGCAAGTGATTTAATCTTTTGAACCTTGAGTTTCCTTCTCTGCTAGGAGGACTTAGAAATCATTTTGGTAACGTGGAACATTGTCCAGTTGATGTTGACTCAGAGTGACCCCAGAATAGAGTGCTCTATCTGGCTTTCTAGAAGCAGATTGTCAGTTTTATTCAGCCGAGGGGGATTCTAATTGCCAAGCTTTCAGTTAACAGCTAAGAAGAGTTCCTCCATCCTAACACCAGGGCTCCCTAGTTATGGCAAGAACACTATTCAGTGAGATGCAGCTGAAAACTTTACAAGCATTGGAGTGCAAAGCAGTCAACAAATAGCATCAGGAGGTAGCTAGTGCCGTTTTTGTTGTTGTAGTAGTTATCATTTTCATTTGTATCTCTGTGAAAATGGACTCATGAAAATGCCCATCTACTTGTTAAAAGCTGGCGTGAGGATTGTGATGGCGCATCGTGAAGAGGTTGCATGTTGCCTGGCACAGAAAAGGCCTCATGAAATCTTAGCTGAGATCATCTTCTTCATGGTACGGTAGCCTAGTTTATCTGGGAGTGTGGCTTACCTGGAGTACGTGGGTGATGCCAGTAGTCAATGCATGCACCTGCTAATCGAAATGCTGGAGCCTCAAGTCTGCAAAGAAGAGCTTTGGAAGAAAGGCCTGGAGATCTCCTTCTAAGAATTCTGCCTAGGAAGCACAGTCCTGCTCTGATGCACTTGAGTCACCATGACTTTGAGTTGGCTAGGGAGCAATTGGTGCTGATACCTTCCTTTCACCCACTAACTGGTGGAACAAAAAGGTCTCTGTAGTTAATGGGCACAAATTTTCTTACTGGGACAGTCTTAAGCAGAAAACCCATTTATCTTATGAGGCGTTCATGTTTCAGTCCTTAAAAATCTTAAATGAATTCACATAGGAGAATGCACAATTTATAAAATTATTCAGTTAAGGGGAGGTGGGATCTGTGTTCTGAATTACATAGTAAAGAAATGTTCAGGTTCAATGAGGGTGATTAACCATTTGGTACCTTGTCAGCTTTGACAAGTTCTCCCTCTTTTTTTTTTAAACACAGCTCTCTATGCCTAGTGTAATTAAGAAATGGTGCTGAGTTCTTGTCATCCACCATTAAGAACTAGTCACAGATAGTTTCATAACATCTGCTTCTTGCAACCTTCTAATTATCCATAAAAATCTGGCAGAGGGACTTGACAGTTTATCTGGAACACAGAGTATGAATACAAAATAGGGCGCTTTCCTGCTTGAAACGGAGTGATGGCATAAAACAGGTATGTGCTAACCTATTATTTTGCATGCAGCTATGTTGCCTGTTCAAATCAGAGTTAGGTGCATGCCTTCTTAATGAAGACTCAATTTTGAAAAGCATCTTTTGACAAAATGAATGTGGGTCAGGACTACGCTAATGATGTGGTGTCAGAAACTGCTGTCAGTGGTTGCTCCATTATTCTGGTTTACTTTCCAGCCAAATGTAGAAATTTCTCTGCCTTTATCTGCAGGCTTTGAGCTGTCTGTATCTGGAGAGGAAGAGTTTGAGAAACTGTCGACTGGGACAGACACTTAGCCCTCACAAGTCCACTCCTGACCTCCTGTTGTTTAGACTTTGTAGACGTACCTGGCTTCCCAACTCATCGCCTCAACCTGACTCTGGGAAATGCATCTCCTTGACCCAAACACAGTGTTTATTGGCCTGCAGAACTAGTGCTTCATTCTAACATTTTTTCACATTGTAACTCCCTCTGTATGCTTGCACTTTCCACAGCCATTTGGACCCACATATGATACCTTTGTTCTGGTCTTTGGTTCTGAATTGACAGTTGGCTGTCTGACCACTTGGCTTTAAACTCTTGCTTTGTTGAGTTTTGCTGCTCTCAAGTTGGCCCTCAACTCATGCAATTCATAGCATGTTGCACTGTTGTGATCCATATTTCATTGGCTAACTTTTGGAAGTAAATTGCTAGGCTTTTCTTCCTAGTGTATCTTAGTGGAAGCTCTGCTGAAGTCTGCTCACAATTATAACAATATACAGGTATATGCTGATGGATAGCTGGTGCATCAGGAGCATTGTTTGGGAACGGAACCTAGGTCTGCTGAATGGGATATGAAAAGTCTATTAATGAACCACCACTTCTTCATTGGTTCCACTGTATCTTACAACTCTTTCATGACTATGCCTTAACAGGCTTACCTCAGCTCTCCTGGTTCTACCGCCTTTCCTTTTTCTCTGTGTCCTACCACTACTAAGATTCATAAAACCAAGTCTTTTCCTACTTATCTTTAGCTAAGCATTTTTACCTACAAGGCCTTTAAGGGGTTGTTGTTAGGTGCTGCCAAGTCAGGTAGAAGATGTATTTTTCTCTATAAAGTTCTGTAAACTGAAGCATATGCCAAACTGGAGAAGAGTGCTCATCTTTCTCCCTAAGTAGCTGCCTTTAGACTGATACTGCAGCTCTTTACCCACAAAGCCACCAGAACACGCTAACTGAAGCATAGAAAGGAAGGCTGCTTTGCCTACAGACACAGACCCTGGGTTTTTATCTAAAGCTGTCTTGTTTCAGTTTAAATTCTTTCCACCCAGTCATTGGTTTTCTGATCTCACAGGAATCAGGAATTAGTTTAGAATATTCATTCATTTGCATGTTCTCCACTAACCAGTGGACAAACTAGATAAACATTACACAAATAAAGCCAATTAACTTTGAGTCAATTCTAATTCGTATTGACCTCATGAGTGTCCCCTTAGAATGGGGCCCCATGAGTCCTTCAATGACTACTTTTCCTGAAGTGGACCACTTGACCTTTGTTTTGAGGGCATTCTGTGTGACCTTAACACACTAATGTTTCTGTTAACAAGTTTTTTAAATGTATACATTCACTTTTAGCAAAAAGTTGACTTTTCTTTTTTAAGCCATTATCTTAGCCCCCTTTGGCTTCCAGCTACCTTAACTACAGACACAAGGTCTTGCAAATCATTGACAGCTGTAAGACTAGTGTAAGAGAAAGGGTGCTTACCACACTGAGGATCTAGACTTGAGATGGGCAAGACTGGAAGGAGACTGCAGCAAGACACTGGTAAGAGTGAGACCCTAGTGGTGAGAGCCTGGTGATGGTAGTGAGAGACTTTGGCACTGCTGTGGAGAAACTATGGCAAGGTGTGACCTGAGGCTTCTTGCATTTGTGCTAGTTAAAAATTGTGCTGTTCTCTTCAGATGTTTGAAGGAGAAACTAACTTATAACTGCTCTGAGGCAAAGCTTGCTTGATGACTAAGGAAACCAGAGGCTTCTTGCATATTTGTTGCTGAATTGAAACTGGAGTCTGGACTAATTGAGGACGTGTGCCTTGGGACTGCTAAAACTTGGATTTGCATGAGGTGATATTCTTTGCCTCTCCCACTCTACACCTTACTTTCCTAATAAACCCCAGTCTCAGTACCACAACTGTGATCTCTGTGAGTCAACAATAAGCAGACCTCTTGCTGCTGCTGTGGCTCTGGAGGCACCATGGGGCTCTACCAGAGGCTCTTTATCTGCTTTCTGCTCTGGGGCATGAGTGTCTCTCTGAAAGGCCCAGAAGGAGTGAGAATAGCAGGGCTTTATGCTCCCATACCCCATATCTGGTCTTTAGGCAATGTACCACCCAGAGGCTTCACTTTTGTAATTATGACATATTTCTATTGAATATTTAATTAAAATACTTTTATCAGCACATTAAAGAGCTTTCATTTTATAACAACAACAAAAAAATTGAAGCATTCATTTCTAGTGATGGCACAAGTCCATTATGAGTCAGTGAGAGAGGAGAAAGTCCTTCACACATCAGCAGAGTGGATCCATGAGTGCAACACAGGCCTAAGAAGCCCAAGAACTGGGCCATTTTGAGATCTGGCCCTTCCATTTCTCAGAATCTTGATTTTTGGTTGTTGTTGTTGTTATGTACCGTCGAGTCACTTGGGACTCATAGTGACCCTATGTACAACAGCCCTAAACTCTGCTCTGTCCTGTGCCAATCGCACTGTCTCTGATACTCCCATCCCGATTATCCTAGTCACTGAATCAATCCACCTCATAGAGGGCCTTCCCCTCCTCCGCCGTCCCTCCACTCTCCCAAGCATGATGTCCTCTCCAAGGACCAGTCTCTCCTCACAACATGTCCAAAGTATGTTAGATGGAGCCTCAGAATCCTTGCCTCCAAGGAGCCACCCGGTTTAACCCTTTCCAGGATGAATCTGTTTGTTTTCCTAGCAGTCCATGGTATTCTCAGTACTATTCTCCAGCATCATAGCTCAAAGGCATCAATTCTCCTTCTATCCTCCTTGGTCATTGTCCAACTCTCTGATGCATAAGAAGTGATTGCGAAGACCATGGCCTGTATGAGACGCACCTTAGTCTCCAGAGAGACACCATTGCTCTTCAGTACTTTGGAGAGGTCCCTAACAGCAGACTTTCCCATGGCAATGCACCTTTTAATTTCCTGGCTGCTGGTGCCAAGACTGTTGGCTGTGGAGCCAAGCAAACTAAAGCTGTGTACAATCTCAATCTCTTCACCATCCATCCTGATGTTGCCAATTGGTCCAGTGGTGAGAATCTTTGTCTTCTTGACATTGAGCCTCAATCCATATTGTAGGCTGCAGTCCTTGACCCTCTGCAGCAGGTGCTTCAGGTCCTCTTCAGTTTCAGCAAGCAGGGTTGTGTCATCTGCATAACGCAGATTGTTGATAAATCATCCACCAATCTTGACCCCACATTTCTCCTCATAGAGCCCAGCCTCCCGGATAATCTGTTCTGCATATAGGTTGAAAAGGTATGGAGATAGGATGCATCCCTGGCGTATGCCCCAAATTATTTATTTTTTCCTTTCATCTTTAACATTTTTCACCCAGTTCTTTGTGGCATCTAAAAACTTGGTCATTTTTCCACCCCTTACTTCAGATTGGCCCAGCTCTTTGAGGCTGCTTAATCTTAGTACTTGGACCACAAAATTTTCATTTATAAAGGCTTTACTTCAGAGATTAGGTGTTGGGAGCTGTTAAGCTGTGGTAGGAACTCTGAGTAGGGATTCACTGTGCCACTTCCACCTTCAGAAAAGACCCCAAGGTCTTTGTCACACATATCAGAGCCTTGACTACCATGACAAACCACAGTCCTGCCCTGGGGGGAATCGCCTGTCCACCCAGAGGGACATCCATGGCTCTTAAAAACAGAGGCAAGTGTGTAAAGCCAAGCTGAGACAAGAATACTGACCCTCTGCTGGGCTGAAGAGAGCCAGGTGTGTGTGTGTGTGTGTGTGTGTGTGTGTGAGAGAGAGAGAGAGAGAGAGAAAGAGAGAGTGTTTGCAAATACACATATTCCTTCACAAGCATGCAGAGGCAACAGGACTTTAACTATGTCCTTATTCAAATTCTTTGTCAGTCAAAGCACAGATCCAGAATGACAACCATATTACTTAGGAGCTTACTAAAAATGCATAATCTCGGGCTCAAACCTACATTTGCTGAAGTTGTTGCTGTTAAGTACCATTGAGTAGGACCTGACTCCTAGCTAGCTGATCATCCAGCTAGTTTTTGGAGGCCAGTACATTGCATGGATGGTGATTACTCACTTTTCTCCTGTGGAGCAGCTTAGAACCATTTGCCTTTGAGTTGATAGCCCAACTTCTTATCATTAAACCACCAGACTCTGCATTTTTCTCAAGTTCTTTCGTAATCTGTATACACAATACAGTTACCATTTTGCTAATCGGTCAAATATCCATGATTAGCCTCCTAGGGGCAAGAAGTGGTTAACAAGAGTCCTCATGGCAGGGTGTGTGTAAGGTAGTCACTGCCGTTATGGGTGTGAGTTAGACTTAGAAAGGAAGATGCTTGAATCTAATTGCAGTAGGTGAAGCAACTTAGCTAAAAGCCAAATCTTCAGAAGGGCAGAGGAGAATGATGTGGGCGTTGAAGGTGAGGCCATTAACAGTCACATTGTAATGGAATGTGCCATAATGGGGTACTAGTGAGATGTAATTGACATGGTGATGTTATGAAAAGGAATACTTTTCTTGTTTAAGGCTCATTTTTTCCATGGAAGGTAGATGGTCATGGGGTAATTACCCAAAAGGAATATACTGTACAAAACTTTTAGTTCCTTATTTGACCTGTCAGTGTGAATTCAGCTTCGAGGTAAAATCTCACTGATACCGTCTACTATCAGGTGAGATGTCTCAATTCACACCCTCCCTTTCAGAATAGGCCCCAGAGATGTGAGGGCCAGGCATTTAAAAGGGTCCAAGTAGCTACCCTACTAACGACCCTCATCCCGTTTCTGAAAGGTTCTTGAGGCATATGCTCCAATCTGGGATGGCAGGTTTTGGTTTTTGGTATCTCAGTGCCAGTTTTGGATATCTCTTTATGGCACAGCACAGAACTCTGGTGGGGCAGTCTACAGGGAGTTGTACTGCTAACCCAAACTGTGCCCTCTGGAAGTTCAAATCCACCAGTAGGTCCATGGGGGGCGGAAATGGGCGGTCTTCCCCCACGTTATTTATTTACTTTTAGAGGGTGCAGCCAGAGTGCTCAATGGAGGCACGGGTGATGAGGCTTCGCCCCCAATACTTGGGGCATGTTACTAGGAGGGAGTATTCCTTGGAGACAGGCATGATATTGGGAAGGGTGAGGGGTGGGCGAAGAAGACCCTCAACCAGGTGGATTGACACGGTGACTGCTGCAATGGGCTCTTGTGTGTCAGAAGGTGAGAGGATGACGCAGGACAGGACGGGGTTCAGATCCACTGTTCGAACTCGACTCGTTGGCACCTAACAATAACAACAATAAAACCTAATGGAGGGTCAACTCTGACTCTCTTCCAGCTTTATAGCAATGCATTGCTTGAGTTTCTACAACGAGGAAGAGGCCTGGTTTCCCAAGAGACAGACATGGTGATCTGTTCCTTGTGAGGTCTGCAGCCTAACAAACCTCGTGAGCAGTTCTACTTTGTCACATGGGGTCACACTGAACTGGCATTGTTTCCACCGCTGACAGCAACACTCTACAGATTGAGCCTAAAGCTGCTCCCCTCGAGTAGAATTCAGGGCTTCTTGAGTTCTGGCATGCGCACTCTCAGATGCACCACAGCAACCCCACCCATAACAGGCAGTCTCCTTGTTCCCCCACCCCGCCAAGGTATTTTCTTCTATCGGTTGATTTATTTATCTTGGTTGTTCTACTTTCTTGTGAACTCCAACAAACATTTTCTTATTAGCTCATTACAAATTTCTTTTCACTAGTACTTTCCCACTTGCCTCTGTGTGTGTGTGTGTGTGTGTGTGTGTGTGTGCGCGCGCGCACACGCGCACACGAGGCATTTAACTTGGAAAAATGGTTATTTATTTCTGATTTATGCCATGTCTATGTCAAAAGAGAAAAAACCCTCCAGTCTCCGTTGTATGACACTGAATGCAAAGCTAAATCATGAAAACTCGCCTAAAATGAAGATGATAGAGGAGGAGATAATTGTTCGAGAAGCGATGGCTGATTGCAGATGTGACTGAATTGCAGAGTCAATTTAAAGTTGGTTTTCAGCACCTTAAGGTTGTACATAGTTACTTATTCCTAGTAGATAGACCCTAGATACACTTCTCAAAAACACTTATTCCTGATACTGAGAATATCATTAACAATAGCATTTTTTTTTAATTTTTAGGATATAGTTGTCACTTGCTGAATCCTTTTCATACATAAGCTTATGAAGCCCTCACAGCAGTACTAAGAAGTCATATAGAGTTGTTGTTTGTTGTTGTTATGTGCCATCGAGTCGCTTAGCGACCCTATATACAAGAGCTCTAAATGCTGTTCTATCCTGTGCCAACCTAGCCATCTCAAATGCACTTATTCCCACCACTCCAGTCACAGAATCGATCCATCTCATCAAAGGTCTTCCTCTCCTTTGCCGCCCCTCCACTCTGCCAAACATGATGTCCCTCTCTAAGGACCAGGCCCTCCTTGCAACATGCCCAAAGTATGTCAGACAAAGCTTCAGAATCCTTGACTTTAGGGAACACTCTGGCTTCACCCTCTCCAGGACAAACTTGTTTGTTCTCCTAGCAGTCCATGGTATATTCAACACTCTTCTCCAGCACCACAGTTCAAAGGCATCAATCCTCTTTCTATCAACCCCATTCACTGTCCAACTCTCTGACGCATAGCACATAATTGCGAAGACTATAGGGTAAGAGACACAAATGTAAACTGCAGAGCTAGGGAGCCTGGATTTAGATCTCGGCTCTGTTACTTATAAACTGTGTGACTTTGGAAAAATTCCTAAACCTCTCTGTGCTTCTGTTTCATCAATCATAAAACTGGAATAATAACCAATCTTTGCAAGGTGGTCCAATCAGTTGTGGTTGAGTCTGAAGCACAGAGACCTCACATGTGACAGAATCCTGTTCCATGTTATTGTTATTTGCCATAAAGTCCACTACGACTTTTAGCAACCCTATGAACAATGACACTGAACTTTACCTGATCCTGAGCCAACCATCTCCCATACACCTGGCCCTATTGACACAGTTACTATGTTAATCCATCTCTTTAGGGGTCTTCCTCTCTTGCACTGGCCTGCTCCCATTCTAAGCATGGTATCCTTCTCTAAGAACTGACCCCTCTGAACACATGCCTAAAGTGTATGAGATGGCGCTTCATCATCCTTGCTTCCAAGGAGCATTCTCATTTTACTTTCTGCAAGACAGACACCTGTTTGTTCTCATGGCAGTGCATGGCATGTTCAATACTCTCCTCTAGCACCATAGCTCAAAGGCATCTACTCTTCTCTTATATTTAGTCACCGGCAGCTTTCAGATACATAACAAGCAATTGAGAAAAGCATGGCCTGGATCAGGTGCACCTTAGTCTCAACACTGACATCATTGCCCATCAGCACTCTGGAGACATCCCTGACACCAGATTTTCCCAGTGCAACTTGTCTTTTGATTTCCTAGCTGCTGGGGTCAAGTGTGTTGATTGTAGATACAAGCAAAATAAAATCATTGACAACTTCAATCGTTTCCCCATTTATCATGCTGGATTGGCCTAGTGGTGAGGATTTTTGTTTTCTTGATGTTGACATGCAGTTCATATTGAAGGCTGTAGCCCTTGATCTTCAGCAGCAAGTTCTTCAAGTTACATCATCGTCATATAGCAGGTTGTTGATGAGTCTTGCTCCATTCCTGATGCCGTATTTCTCTTCATACAGCCTAGCTTCTCAAATGATCTGTTCAGCATATAAATTGAAAAGGTATGGAGAAAGGATACATACATGAGGAAACATTTTTTTTATTTTGAACTATGCAGTATTCCCTTGCTCTGTTTGGACAACAGCTTCTTGGTTTAGGCATAGGTTTTGCATGAGCACAATCAAGTGTTTTGGGATTCTCATTCTTCTTAATGTTAGCCATAATTTGTGGTCATCCACACAGTCTAATGTCTTTGCATAGTCAATAAAGCACAAATAGATATCCTTCTGGTACTTTCTGCTTTCAGCTAAGATCCATCTGAGTGAGATCAGCAAGGATGTTCCTAGTGCCACAACCTCTTCTAAATCTGGTTTGTTTTTTTTGTAGTTCTCTGTTATTGTTTTATCTGTTTTTGGATAATCATTAGCAATATTTTGCTTACATGTGATAATAATGATATTGTTTCTTTATTTCTACTTTCTATTGGGTCACAATTTTTGGGAATGGGAATAAAGATGGATCTCTTTCAGTCAATTGGCCAGGTAGCTATCCTTGAGATTTTTTTGGTACAAATTGGTGAATACATCCAGAGCTGCATTTGTTGGTGGAAATAGATCTACTGGTATTCCATCAGTTCCTAGGGCCTTAATTTTTGCCAATTCTTTCAGAGCAGCTTGAACTGCTTCCTTTATTACCATTGATTTTTGATCATATGCTACTTACTGAAATGGTTCTGTGATGCAATTCTTTTTGGTAGTGTGACTTAGGGGTTCCTTCTATCTTCTTTTAATACTTCCTGGATCATTCAAGAATTTGCTCAGAGCAACTTTCAGTATTACAACCTGAGACTCGATGGGTTGTTCAGTCCCCTCTGCTTGAGATATGCCAAGTGAATTTTCCCCTTCTGATTTTCTGATTCTAGGTATTTACATAGAGCTTTCAAAGGCCTGTTATTTTTTTAATTGAGTGGTCAATCCTTCCTCATCTGTCTTAATGTAGGAACTTCACTGCAACCCGTCCATGATGGGAGACTCATCTGGGATTTGAAACATGAATGGCATAGCTTCCAGCATCACAGCAACCTGCGAGATACCAATAAGCAATATTATGATAGATGAAGAAAGGGTTGTTAATGATTTCATCTTGCTTGTATCCACAACCAACACCCTTGGTACCAGCAGTCAGGAGATCAGGAGATTCATTGCATTGGCCAAGTCTGCTGTTGGGGATCTCTCCAAACTATTGAAGAGCAATGATGTCAGATTAGAGTGCACCTGATTCAGGTCATGGTCTTTTTAATCACTTACTATATATCTGAGAGCTGGACAATGATTAAGGATGAAAGAAGAAGAATTGATGACTTTGAGTTGTGGTGCTGGAGAAAAGTATTTAATATCCCATAGATTGGGGGGGGGGGAATAATATGTCTTGTGAAAAGTACAGCCAGAATGCTCCCTGGAGGCACAGATGGTGAAATGTCCTTTTTTCTGCTTTGGGCATGTTCTAGGAGAGGCTATTCCTTAAAGGAGGGCATCATTGTTGGAAAGGTGGATCATCAGTGAAAGAGGGGAAAACCCTCAGCACAATGGATTGACACAGTGACCTCATCAGTCAGAGATGATGAGGAAGGCACGAGATAGGACAGAGTTCAGATCTGTTGTTCATAGGGTCGTTTAGAGTCATACTTTACTCAAAGACACCTAACAACAGCCATAAGGTCTTTGCAACTTCATTATAATACTTTGTCTTCATTGCCTGCTCTTTGAAATCTTCTGTTCAACTTTTTAGCTTCCTAATTCCCTCCCCCTTGATTTTGGTTTCTCAGCATTCTAGTCCAATATTTAGCATCCTTTCAACATCCATTTGGTCTTTTCTTCCTCCTCTTGTAATGAGTGATCTTTCGCTTTCTTTTTGGGTGATAGAAGGAGATTGCTAGGCCTTTCTTTTCATGCACCTCTGAGTGGACTTGAACCTCCCACCTTTCAAATAGCAACTCAGTACATAAACAGCACTACCAAAGATTCCTGTAAGATGCTGGTTGTCCCCTCTGTTGAGCTATGCCCTCAGATCGTGATGGAATGGAACTGAGTGCTGCCTGACCCGGTACCAGCTCTGAGTTGGTTGTGCCTCAGGCTATTGTGATCTGTAGAGTTCTGTTGGATGACATTTGGAAGTTTGTCACTAGGCCTCTCCTTCTAGTCTATCTTGGTCTGGAAGCACTTCTGAAGCCTGTTTGACATCACTGTAACACAGAAGCTTCTGCTGACAAGATGGTGCACTGGCTGGGATGTGAACTTGGGTCCCTGACATAGAAAGCATTATTCCCCTTACGGGTGCTGGTGGTTTGTAGTTGTTCTAGGATTAGCCTTATAGGGAGGGTTAAAAGATTTCATATACACAAAACACCCAGGTTCTGGCCCTTAGTAAGCACTTGCCGTTTTTATTTTCTGCTGATAGATAAGGTAATTGGGTCTTAGAGAGGTTAAGTGGCTGGCCCAAACTCTCTTGGCCCCATCAAATTGGCACCAATCTAATTTGACCCCTCTTAACCACCACTTCTCATGCTGACTCAGAGACTTCACATTGCTGCTGGCAACACACGTAAACAGATAAGGAGCTCCTCAGTCTGTCTTTAATAATTTGTGTTTGATCAGCAGTGATGAAAGCTTCTAATCAATGGACTGTCTTCAGAATAACGTCTAGCTAGTCAGTTAGGTGAATTTTCTAGAACCTTATAATTTCTATATGATTGTTGTTGTGTACAGTAGAGTCAGACCCAACCCATAGCTGACCCTCCAATGGGTTTTCAGGGGCAGTTAACTAATTGCATGAAAGGAGATTGCCCATCTTTCTCCCCCAGAGCAGCTGGTGGCCTCAAACCTCTGGCCTGTAGGATCTGCAGCGAAGCTGCTTGCCACTAGGCCACCAGAGTTCCCTAATTCAAAATGATTGCAGGTAGACTATAAATAATGAAGGAAATGAATTTCAAATAACTCTATGTTTTTTCTTGGATTCCATTTCTTTATATTTATTTCTAGCTATTGTTCTTCCCAAATATAGTTGAACACAGGAGAGACGTAGGCCGTCTACACGGTAGCTTCTCAGTATAAAATACACTTCAATATCACATTCCCAGGAAAATGCTTGGATGTCTAGGAGTATTGTTGCAAACAGTTAACATGACTAGCTACTATCAAAATGGTTGGAGGTTCAAGCTCAGCCAAAGGCACTTGGATGACCTCCTTCAGAAAACAACAGCTATTGAAAACCAAATGGAGCGCAGTTCTCCTCTGACACGCATGTAGTCTCAGGAGCCAGAGTTGACTCCTCAGTGACAAGTTCTTGAGCTGCTTGCCTCCTATTTCCCACCACCTCAGAGGTTGCAAGGTCTCTTAGAGTTGGTGACATAGTTCATTGGGAGTTACAGTGCTAACCCAAAGGCCGATTTCTCTGGCGGTTTGAATTCACAAGCTTCTCTGAGTGAGAAGTCTGGGTAAGCTCCTAAGTGATTTGCAGACTTGAAACCCCAATGGAAGGTCAGCTTTGATGAGTTGGATCTTACTTCATGGCAAGTTGAGTTGAGGGTGTAATTTCCCTACTGCCCACCAGGTGTCTCACCCATCCCTGTTATCTGCCCTGGAGTTGGGGGGAAAACTGGGTCTTGTACCCTCCAAAGGAGAAAGGGGATTGAGGGAATAGGGAGGAGGAGGGAGGAAGCTTGTGGCAAAGGTTTCAAGTGGTTACTTCTTGCATTCAGACAAAAGGATTTTTTTTTTCTTTCTTTGTTTTTCTTTGATGTATGGGTATCTTTCCAGAAAGCCTGGTCATTCACCTACAATTGAAGAAGCTTTTATTTGCTCTAATGACCTGGACCTTTTTATCTGCAGCTTGAGGTTGGTGCTGCTCTCTGCATCTCCTTGCTTTTGCCTGAAAGTCCTGACCACCCCTCTTCAGTCTTTTCTCCTCTTTCCTCTTCTTTTGTTGTTATTGTGTATCTTTGAGTCATAACCTACCCAGAGCTGCTGGGTTTCCAGAGGCAGTTAATGAAATGAAGGCGGTAACCCATTCTTCACCCACAGAGCAGCTGGTGGGTTCAAACCATGTGCCTTTGGGGTTGTAGGGCAGCTTCTTACCACTAGGCCACTAGAGCACCCTATGATCTGAGTAAAACAAAGACAAGGAAGGCATGGGGCCTCCTGTCTTTTCTCTACCAACATGGCTCAGACATGGGGAGTCAGTGTCTCCTGTGCTGCTAACTAGTCTTCATGCAAATCTTAATCCAGCTCGTCCATAAATCCCTGCATTGTGAAAACATTAACGTACTTGGCTGTTAACTGCAAATTAGGAAGTTCAAGTCTATCAGAAGCTCTTAAAAGGTAAGAAAGGGCTTCTAAAATACCACAGGCTATAAGCTCCTAACAGTTCAACTTTGCCTGCACATGTGCGGATACTACGAACCAGAGCCCATTGGATGGAAATTGCCTTCTTTTATAAAGTATTATCACTGTGACAAAAATCATTTCTTCCCATTCTCAAGAAAGACTGTTATTTGCCTCTCAAGTGAGGAGGAATGAAGGAATGTAGGTTTCCTAACTTTTAAGAACTGGGGACATTCTTCATTCCCATGGACATTTCCTCTGCTTTGTTGGATGGTTTGTTTCTTGCCTGTTACCCACCCTCCCTTTCCTCTTTCTTTATTCGGGAGGATCATGTGCACACTGTTGAGGTGAGCTGGGGCTGGGGTTAGGGTAAGAGAATCTCTGAAATCCCTTGGTCTTTCTCTGAGCTACTGCCATATGCACTGGGTTCCCTGGAGTCTCCTGCCCGTTGTCCTGGGTCCTCACCACCACGGACTCTAGCCGTGTCCCATAGACCTGGGAGACTCAAGTCAGATCAGTGCTGTAAGCTGTGGAACTAAGTAGTGTCCTGATGATAAACTGCCTGGAAGTGGAAGCACCAGCTTCAGGAGCTGCAGGATAGGCGGTTTCCACACACAGGACCTTGATAACAAAGAGCACAGCAGAGCCCGGTGGGAGTTTCCGATTTCTGTGCCCACTGCCTCATTATATGCATGGCTTTTAATATTCCGAGAGCCTTTGCCAATACACATTTTCTTGTGTACTGGGAAACGGGAGCCCGGATGTGATGTATTATTGATAGGATTGTAATTTACTCCTCTCAGGTTGTATCTACAGTGTATATACCATTAGCACAAAATATTAAATTACCAGTGGTTCTATATATTTGTCTACTCAGGTTTGGCTCGACAATATTTGCCTTTTGCCTCAATAAAAGATCATGAATAAAGAAAGAAAGGTAATATTATTTTTTTTTCTCTGTGTTGTTGTTGCAAGGGAATTTTGATGAAACCATTTTCTCAGTGGCGTTTTGGCAAGCCATGCTTTGCGATGAAGACATAAGACATAAAATAGTGGGGGCTGGATGAGTGTGGGGGAGATAAATGGGGCTGTTCACCCGAGCTCTCAGCACCCACTGATGCAGGGCCCTTCCTTCAGCAGGGGCATCAGGATGCAGTGGGTGCAGATTGTAGCCACTTCAGACGCAGAGTAGGAGCCGCAGAGCCTGCCTGTGCTGTGCAGAGTGTGGTGGTGTGACTGCGTGAGGGGCTCAGCAATGGGCCTGCCCAACCCTTTTTTGCTACAACGATGCCCTGGTCGCCACTTGCTAGTCTGTCCTCTGGTCACCCTGTTGGCTCTCTTTGATTTCTGTCTCTACCTGAGTCAGGTGACAATCACACATTCACACACACACAGAGAAGTGCGTGCGTGTGTGTGCGCACACCCTCCCCACCATCACTTTTTATTTTAAACTCAACAACCCTTCACATACACACACACTCCTCAGGCATTCGCACACACACATACAAGCATACACACTCTCACAATACATACAAATCTTCCTTTGAAAAGGAACACCTGCACGCAACACACACACTCTCATATACACACTCACACGCACACTCCCAAATGCCCTCATTAACACACATATACACATACATGTAAGCTCACATATACACATATTATAAAAAGGAACACACACATATATATAAAACACATGCTCACTTTCTTACTCACACACACACACACACACACACACACACACACACACACACACACACCTTCCTTTGAAAAGTTCCAGGCATAGGATTCAAACCAAGCTGCAAATGGCACTATCACAAGACCTCTACTCTCTGCTCTTTTTGTCTGATCTGGGGGCTTCCTTGGGAACCTTGAAAGGAAAGTATTTGCTGGTTAATTAACCTGGATCCTAACTTAACTCTCTATGGCATTTAAACGGGTGGATTCTTCTAGATGCCTGTTGCGTGGCCTCTTCATCCTTTCTGTTGTCTTCTGCCTTCAAGGTGAAGGGGCAAGGGTGATGGGACAGGTCTGAAATCATATTAACTTGAAGCAGGGAGGCATTTTGGAGAAATATTTCTTCTTCTTAGCCTAGAGATACAGGAGAGGGTTGTGGGTCTTGGAGCCCTTTTTTCTTGGAGGGGAGGCCAATTAGAGGCTGAGCTGTGTGAAGGGGCCAAGCACCTCAGAAGTCACTTGTGAGGGAGGGCCAGGGGCCTCAGATGCCTGAGTGGCAGGGATCCATGTGTGAAGGTAGAGTCTCCTCCATTTGTAGGCTCCTTTTGAAAAAACACTAGAAACATTGCTGAGCCAGGGGGATTTGCCTCATTTTGCTGCCTGAGGCACATTCTGGAGGTGAAAACCGGTTTTTCGAAGGCCTCTCAGAGATAGACTTTGTTCAGATTTCGCCTTGTTAGCCACCCTGGCTCCCTAACGCAGATCCCTCTTTACTTGAAGAAGGGACAATTAAGAAAAAAGGCTCCAGTCTTTCTACAGAGAAGTGGGACTTCCTATAGCTTTAGAAAGCCTGACTTCTCCCTATCCACTCCTTATTCCCTAAAGAAGAGATGCAGGATGGAAAAAAAAAAATGAACAGGACTGGAAAGCCAAAAAAACCAGCGCTAAATCTATCAAAGCAAATCATAGAGCTTGACAGCTGAGGAGTATTATTTGTTTTTTCCTCCCCAGATCTCTACGGAGCCTGATGTTTTAAGCATATGTCTCGGGGAGAAGAGATCCATATAAAGGCAATTACAATTGGTGAATGATTAATGTTAGATCTGACATTTTTATGTGTCAAATATGTTTAACTGCATTAACCTTTGCAGAATTTACACCCGCACTATACAAGATATATCTTGTGTAGCGTCTGAAATATCTGCAATCTGCCTTCACTTAAATCTTATTTACATTTATTTTATTACGATATAAATGGATTTTTAAAAAAAATTTTAATAGAGTTTTTTACCCCATTCTGTGGGCATGGCTCACCCTGTGGGAAGTCTGAGGCAGCAGGGTTTCTTTGCTGATTACAAATAGAGTTCCAGTCTCCTGCCTGGGTTGGAGAGGGGCAAGAAAAGTGCCTGTTTGGGTCCATTCTTCAAGCACAGGTGCCAATTTTAACCCAAAGGGGAAGCAGTGGTCGAGATGGCCTGGTAGACGAGGACAAACATGAACCACAGAGGCAGAGAGACTTTTGCAGCAAGCAGACCTTTAATTTTCACGAGTTACAGAAAAGACACATGTTCACGCCATCATTTTTAGAAAGAAAGGATAAGCAGCTCCCATCTGTGCTGCTTTCTAAAGTTTCTCCCCTCTGCAGAGGATGTGCACACAACGCTCCAGATGCCTCCATCAGCCCCGTTTTCACTCGTCTTCCTTTCTAATCCGAAGGGTTTGGCGTCAGCTCCATGTCTCCTGAGCTTCACTCCACTGAAATCTGGTTGGGTATGAGACAGACTCCGGTGGAATGAAGGACAAGAGAAAAGCATGGATTGTCTGGGCACCTTAAGAGTGTGGGGCGCATGGCAGCGTTGGCCTCTGCACACACACAGGTTATAGCCCAGCCAAAGGCCTTCAGGATCTTGGGGCCATCGACCTGGGAGATGGAGACCTGATTGCCCACACCTCCTTCCCAGGCCCTCAGGTTTTGGGGAGCTAGCATCTCCTAAATTCCCTGTGTCGGCTAGGACACCCTTAAAACAGCCATCCCAGACATCCCAGTTGTTTTGTGCATCCAGACACATCCCAGTACCTGGAAATGCTGCTCAGCTTCTCCCTAATTCTGCCTCCCACTGGGTGGAATCCAAAGCTGATGCTCTGAAATGGCTTTAGAAAACTCCAGCTACTGTGACCATGCCTAAACAACGCAGCAGAACAAAGGGGCACGGGGCTTTCCTTTCCAGAGTAGATTGTCTAAGAAGCAGGAAAAGCATTTTTATGGGCACATTTGCCATTGTGAAATCAAGAGTCAGAGAATGAGGTGCTCAGAAAGGATGAGAACTTGGGACAGGAGCCAGATCCCTCAAGGGGAGGGTGCAGGCTGTGAAGTCACACCCTCTGGACTGATGGAGGGCAGGGTGGCCAGGCTGCAGAGAGCCCTCAGCCCTTCCTCAATCTGCCTGCAAATGATGCAGCTGCCTCTTCACCTGGCACGGGGAGGGGGCATGTGGGAAGAGGGGAGAGATCACCCAGCCTTCAGAAATTGCTCTCCTAAAGGAGGAGGCAGACTGCCCGAGGGCTTTCCGTCCTCTTAAAAAAAAATTGCCCCAGCAACCAGGTGCTGCTTAGCTGCTGCTCTGGCCTCCTCTCTTCCTGACTCAGTTCAGACACGTCCTTGGCCCCATAAAAGGCTGTTCTCAGCACAGACGTGCAGACTGGGTGAGTCAGGGCAGATCCACCTTGTTGTTTAGAATACTTTCTTCTTGGGACTTGTTCTGACCCGATGCAGGGGTGCGTGTCTTCTAATGCTGCTCCTCCCTCTGCACTCAACCCTCCGGGCATGGAGCTTCTGAAAGAGGCTCTTAAACAGGGGCTTGGGCTTCTTGCTCTTTTTAAACTGGAGTCCTGCTTGGCTTGGTCCATGCGGACAACAGTTCACGTTAACTTCTTAACCTCTGCATGCAGGTGAATGTGGGGCTAACTAGGATGCAGGGATGTGGGGACCACAGAGAGGAATCTCATTCTTTGTCTCTCTCTCTCTGCATTCTTTTTAAACACAATTCTCAATTAAGAGGGAGGGATATGTGCTGCTTGTGAATTATCTAGACTAATCCACTCTCACTGCCTCTGACCCATTTCACCGTACAGGGGAAGATCTCAGGGGATGGTGGTCAGATTTGGTCCAGGGATGAAAGGATCCTTTGGAGTCAGAGGGGTCAATGCCCCTCCCTCCTGAGCCCTCTTTACTCCACTCTTACCCTCCCAATGTGCCCAGCCCACCAGGTTCTTCAAGTCCTCAAGCTGAAGTGCAGGGAGCCTCACACTCACTGGGGTCCTTACTCTCCATGGTGGATACTCCAGGGATGACAGTGTCTGTAAAAGCGCTCTGGTGACTGTGAAAGGCCATGCACAGGAAAGCTTACATTGATATTAGAGAGCTCAGGAAAGGCAAATTCTTCCCTTCTTCCCCTCGCCTTCTCCTGCCTGCAGACCTATAATCAAGCTGCTAGAGGGAGAAGAAAAGGCGAACTTGAACTTCTATCAGAAAATTTAACCACTTTGGACCGCATAGCCAAGAGTTCACGTTCCTCTGCCTATTATGCATTAATCAGCTTACTGTCCCCCTGCCCACTTCAGCCCCTTGCAGTGTGAATGTTCAGGCAGATGCACAAGTCCTGCATGTGTTTAGCCTTGGAGCAAGTTCATTCAGTGACTGCTCTCCTGCCCTGCCATGCGCACTCAGGGCCATGTACCATTTTTTTTTAATAAAACCAGGCTTAACAGGAGAACCAAAAAAAAAAAAAAAAGAAAAGAAAAGGAACCAGGTTTTGAGTTATAGCTGCACCCTCCACCCCAGAACAGAAAACCAACCCCACCTCCCCAGCCCTTCTATTTAATCCATTTCCACGAAACAACCCTGAATGGCAATATGGTGTTTAACTACTTAGTAGCCACCTTCCCACATCATTTCCCATCATTAGGGAGAGATTTTACAGCCAGCGATTGCTGGAAATCCTTAGAAAATACAACATTGTCTAGGGATTTGGTAAAAAGGCAGCAATTTTAGCTATTTTAACTGGGTGGAAGATGATGGTTAACTTTCAGTGCATGTGGCTTTTCTCCCGGCTCATTCCCTCGTCTTGTTGCCCGCTAAGCCTCCTGATGGAGCCTTTTGACTTTGTCTTTCCAAAGCCCCCCAAGTCCAGAGAGTTCAAGATTTTTGACTCACCTGTATATCTAAGTGCCTGCGCCTTCAGATGATGGAGCCCAGCTTCAAGCTTGATTCAAAATAAGAAACAGATATACATATGTATTTTTTTTTCCAGAGAGAAGGAAAGGGAATTCCAAGTCACAGAAGGTCTTTTGTCCTTGACACTTGAGAATAGGGAAAAAGAAGAAATGAGAAAAGCTGTAGGAAGCACCCACTTTGGCAGTCCTGTGCAGAACAGAAGTGGTTCCCAAGGGCAGGTGGGAAACAGGACTGAGTAGGTAATCTCTCCCTGTAACCTTTGCATCCCCCTTTGTTTTTCTTGGCATCCGAGGAAAGTGGAATTGGAGGAGAAGGCAGTAGAGATGGAAAAGGAGGCATTTGGAACACAGGTAGGGAGTCAGTTGAACTGTTAAAGTAGAAGTTGGTAACAGACAATGAAAGAGAGTGAAACTGGTTTTTTGCAAGACAAGGGTGAAGAAGCATGTCTCAGCCCATTTCAAGAAGATGGCACTATTTTCACTCTTTATTTATGCACCTCTGAACAAAGCTTCAGGTTACCTGGTGAGCCTAGCCAATGGAGGGAGGGCCTGAGCCACAGGTACCGCCTCTCTGAACCCACACCCTGGGGCCAGCGATGACGATGAGGAGGCCTTTCCCTGTGGTTACCTTACTTTCTTATTGTTCTGTTAATGCTAGAAAAGAGAGCTGAAGTGTCTGCCTTTCAAGGGAACTTGCAGGTTATTTGGACCCTATCTCAAAAGTGTCTGATTGCTTAAGGACCCAAGACTCAGGCAGTAGAGGAAAAAAAGGGTATCAGATCTTAGTTTTGCTTAAGAAGCTGTGTGTGTGTTCATGTGCGTGCGTAGAGTCACACGTGTGTGTGCACCTATGTGCCTGTGTGTCTGTAGACTATGGGAATCAATGACCTTTCAAGCTTTTGCAATGACCTGTGTCCCCTCTCTACTTGGTGCACTTGAGGAATTCAGCAGAGCTCAGCCAGCCCATCATGATATTTTTGTAGAAAGAGATCTTGTGTGATCTTGGCTTTTACTACAGAGTAAATCTGAGCCTCTGTTTGGGAGAAGTCAGTGGGTTCTCTAATACAAAAAAACTTTGTGAACTGCTTCCCTTTCATTCCTGAGAGTTTGGAAAAGACTATAATGTGTGGGTAGAAGCTGGGAAGATACATAAAGAATTGCGGGAAGAGCCAGAAAATACGTTAGAGAATGTTAAAGAGATTGGTCTGTATGGATTATTTTAAATCCCACCTTTGCTTGCTCAACTTTGACCCCTCCTAATTCCCCCAACCCTCCTCCTTAGTCTCCCTCTTTTCCCCACTTGGACGTGCACACTGTGTGAAGGATGAATATTTTGCATCTTCTTGTTTCTAGAAAAACCTAGCGTGCAAGGAAAGTGGAGTTTTTCTCAAGTGTAATATCTTTTTGTTCCCCCTGTTCTTACTGGGCTCGCGTTTCTTCTTATGATCTAATGCTTTAAATGCCCTGCTGTATAACACAAGTCCGTCCCTTGTTCCTCAGATGATGGATCCAATCTACAGGGCACTGTAGTAGAATTCTGTTCCATCGTCATTTAGAGAACCAAATCCTATCTGTGCAAAAGCTTACTAGTCAGCCAACCTAAACTTCTGAGTTGGCTGACAGCCAGCCACTGAGGATCAAGAGGGGAAATTCTGTTTAGAGTTCACACAGCCAGGGCAGGCCAGGATTTGAACCTGGGACTACTGACCCTCATTTATATTTAATAAGCATACTATGCTGTCTCTCTAGGTACTGATAGATAGGTCTGGAATTTGTCTAGAGCACCCTGCACTATTTCTGGAAGATAAGGAGAAGGAGATCAGTAAGTATGCTCCTTAGGGCCAGGAGATCGTCCATGATTTCTTAAGAGCTCATGGTTTTCCTGTCAGCTGGGCCCAGGTTGCCCTAGCTTACCCTCAGTTATTCCGTTCAGTCATTACTATGGGAAGAAGTGAACCGTTCATGGCCAAGATGATATATATACTGCTTGCAGGTTATAGATCCTATGACCCCATTTCCTTCTTCTCTTCCTTTAATCTTAATATCTCTCACACCATTATTTTTGCTAAGTATCCAAATGAGTGAAAGACAGCATTTGCCTGTTAAGAACCCCCAATGTAGATACATGTTTATATGAATAAATATAAGCTTACTCAGAAAGACATAAAAACATGCCAATGAGAGAAACACTATGAGTATAGCCAAGATTGTAACTATTGAGTTTTATCTATGAGATTCAAGAAAGGTTCTACAGAGTGGTCAACATTTAAACTGAATCTGACAGTGACAAAGGGCAGGTGCTTGGTTAGCAACTGGCTTGCATTAAAAGGCTGAAGAAAATTTGATGGGGCAGTGAGGGAAATTGGAAGAATCTAGTCTGAAAAACAATGTATTCAAATTTTGTATATAAACTAGTATAATTTTTTTAAAAAAGAAGAAAAAAATGTGGGGGAATAAGCCTGAAGAAGCTCATGCATGATGGTTGGGGCCTGAGCAGAGTGAGCAGGTGGAGATGAGGATGGAGAAAGGAATGGAAAGCATTTTGTGAGAGACCCACAGATCCATGCTGTAGGTAGTTGTAGTAGTCAGAGTTCTTCAGAGATGTAGAATCAATAGGGAAACATGTGGACACATGCTCACATGCATACTACACACATACACTTATTTAAAGGCGCTGGTTCTTGTAACTGCAGAGGCAAGCAAAACCAGAATCCTGAGGACAAGAAGCAGGCTGGACATTCCATCAAGGATATCTATTCTACTCTTAAAGTATAATCTGTCTCACCTTGGACATCCTCAGCATTTGCTCTTCAGGCCTTCAACAAATTAAATGAGGCCTGTTGTTAGGTTCCTCTGAGTTGAGTACTGTTCATAGTGACCTTAGGAGCAATATGAATCCTGTTCTATTCTGTGTCATCATCACAATCTCTGAAATACTGGATCCGATTGCCTCAGTCCCTGTTTGTCAATCCACTTGATTGAGGGTCTTCCTTTATCATCCCTCAATCTTCCTAAGTATAGTGTTCTTCTCCAAGGAATAACTTCTCCTAGCAACATGCCCAGGGAGCTCTGGTGGCCTAGTGGCAAGAAGCTGTGCTGCAATCCCAAAGGCATGTAGCTCAAGGCCAACAGCTGCTCTGCAGGAGAAGGATGGACATTCTCCTCCTGTGCAATTAACTGCCTCTGAAAAACCCACTGGAGGGTCAGCTATAGGTCAATTCTAACACTATGTTACAACAACAATAACAGGCAACATGCCCAAACTATATCAGATGAAGTTTTGTCATCTTTGCCTCCAAGGAACACTCTGGCTGCACCTTCTCCAAGACCTATCTCTTGGTTCTTTTGACAGGCCATGGGATATTCAGTACTCTTCTCCAACACCATAGTTCAAAGGCATCAATTCTTCTTCTTTCCCACATCATATTCCTCATGCAACACCACCCGATAGTTCTGAAGTCTAACATTCCACATCAAGGTCTCTGCTATGTAAATTTCTTTATTGTCTTAAAAATACAGGTGCTCAAAATTCCAAATGGAACAAAATATTCTTCAGAGAAAAGAACATGCTTGTTTCCTCAGCATACACACAGCAGCAGGCCTAGCAGAGGCAGGCCAGTGGGCCCAGCAGGTCACTGCCAGATCCTTCCCAGAAGTTCTCAGGAGTCAGACAGGAGAGTAGACTCAGCATTGTGCCAAAAAGCTGGCTTCTACTTCAGGTCACATCCACAGTTTAAGTTGCACTGAATTTATAGGGGTGAAAAAATAAGGGCCCAGGAATGGATGGAATATTAACTGACATATTTCAACAAATAGATAGATCACTAGACATACTGACTTGTCTATGCTAAGAAATTCGAAGACTTAGCCAACTGATGAAAGAGATTCATATATATTCCCATTTCCAAAAAGGTGATCCAACAGACTATGGAAATTATTTAATAATATCATTAAAATAACATGCAAGTACAATCATGCTGAAGATTGGCCAGAAATTCAAAGTAGATTCAGAAAAGCCATGGCACTAGGGATATCATTGCCGATGTGAAATGGATCTTGGCTGAAAGCAGAAATATGCTTACTTGTGTTTTATTAAACATGCTTAGGCATTTGACTGTCTAGGTCATGACAAATTGTGGCAAATTTCTTCCATGAGAAGAAAGGGAATCCCAGAACACTTAATGGTGCTCATTGCAAAACTTATACATTGACCAAGAAGTTACTTGTTCAAACAGACCAAGGAAACACAGTATAGTTTAAAATTAGGGTAAGTATGTGTCACGGCTGTATCCTTTCTCCTTTCAATCTGGATGTTAAGCCAAGCATTTGAGAAGCTGGACCATATAAAGAAGAATATTGAATGAGGATTGGAGGAAGGTTCATTAACAACCTGCATTATGAAGAGGATACAACTTTGTTTGCTGCAAGTGAAAGGGACTTGAAAAAGTGGCTGCAGAAGATTTAAAAAAAAATTAAAAAACTATAGCCTTCAGTATGAGTTTCATGCCAACCTCAAGAGCCAATATCAACTTCCTTATCACTGGACCAATGTTAGTAATGATATGTGGAGAAAGATTGACGTTGTCAACTATTTTCTTTTACTTAGATCCATAATCAACACTCGGGGTACCAGCATTCAAGAAATTAAAAGACAGGTTGCATTGGGTAAATCTGTTATGGACCTTTCTAAAGTGCTAAAAAGCAAGGACAGCAGTTTAATAAGTAAGGTGTACCTGATCCAAACAATGGTATTTATAGTTGCTTCCTATGCAACCAAAAGATTGATAATGAATAAGAGACAGAGTAAGAATCAAAATCTTGGAATTGTGATCTTAGAGAAGAGTGCTGCATATCCCGCGGACTGTCAAAAGAACGAACATATTTGTCTTGTGATAAAGCATAACCAGGGTGTTCCCCAGAGGCAAGGATGGTAAGACTTTGTCTTGTATGTTTTGGGCATGTTGTCAGGAGGTGGGGGGGGGGGTGCTGGTCCTTGGAAAAATGTGCAACAATGAATGAATAAAAATCCAACTTTTCTGAAAATTTTCATTGAAGTTACAATTAAAATAAAACATTTAAAAGAAAAAATATGGCTTGACACAGTGACTGTAACTACATGTTTGAGCATATCAAGATCTCTTGTTCATAGGGTCTCTATGGATTATAGTTAGCTTGATGGCACCTAACAATGACAACCACCCACATCAGAGAAAGTACTTGGCTCTACTTAAAGTTAGTTGATTTCAAGAATTTACAAGCTGAAACTCATTGTCATAGGAGCTGGCCCGTAGCTGACTCCCTAGTAGGTTTTCTGAAGCTGTAAATGACAAGGGAAGAGATTACCCATCTTTCTCTTGTAGAGCAACTGGTGGATTCAAACAGTCAGAGAAGTTCAACCCTTGGCCTATGAGCACAATTCTCTATAGATTATGCAACCAGAACTTTCTTTTTAAATATTAATCATATTACAATACCTTCATAGCAAAATCTAGACTAGTATTAGGCCAGAGCACTGGGAATGCTGTCCACAAATTCTCTCTGGGTGTGGGTCTTCTCTTCAGACATCTCTCTTGGACAATGGGGAATAGACTTGATGAGAAAGAAAAGGATAATAATAATTTAAGTCAATAAGTCTTTTTGTGCTGTGTCTGTAGGTTAGAGTCTAATTCCATTTTTCTAAACAAAGTTCAAGGCCAGAGATGACCTTTGGAAGAGAAAGACTATGAACACTAAGGCCTGAATTTCCTTCCACCTTCCCTGAGTTTTCTGTCTTACTTTCCTCTTCGCCTACATTTTTGGGGAACTCCATATTCTTCGGTGATATAGTTAGTCTGATTCTTGTGCAGTGTATCAGTGAGGTCCATGTGTATAGCTGTCATTTATGCTTCCTAAAAAAGGTATTTGTGATGCATAAATCATTGAATGTACAAAATTAAATAATTTGTTCTCCAATATAATTTCTGTCACCAAATCTCTGTTTTCCAGCTACCATTTCTTCTTGTTTACTACTTTCAAATTCCAGTCACTAACTACTATTAATGCATCTTGATGGCATGGTTGATAATTTTCAGACTGCAAACAGTAGAAATTCTCAATTTCCTTCTCTTTGGCTTAAGCTGTTGGTGTGTGTATTTGAAGAATAATTGTATTAACAGCTCTTCCTTCTATGTATGTGTATGGCTTAGTATCCTGTCACTAACAGCATTGTACTTCTGGATAATTTTAACATGATCTTTTAAAATATGAATGAAACCATTCTTTCTCAATTTTTCATCCTTGGGATAGTAAATAACATGGTTGTCTGATTCAAAGTGGTCAAATCTATTTTGCATTTCAGCTCGCATATCAATCTCTATGTGTTCCATTTAATTTTTTTACAATGTCCAATTTTCCTAGATTTATGCTTTCTTTGTGCTAAGTTCCAGTTGTTAGTGCATGTTTTTAGCTGTTCTTCACTTTTTAGTGTCTACCAGTTTGAGAGCTCTACTAGGGATGTTGTTGCTGATGTTAGATGGATCTTAGCTGAAAGCAGAGAATACCAGAAGAATGTCTATCTGTGTTTCATTGATTATGCAAAGGCATTTGACTGTGTGGAT